>NC_140225.1:35403150-35413150 GCF_951802725.1 Rutilus rutilus
GCTAATAAGCGAATCATTGAGATTCAACCGATTCATTCAAACGGCTGATTCATTCAAGGAAAGAAGCATTTGAGTGTCTTAATCTATCCTAGTCAACTGATTTGTTCAAAAAGCTGACTCACTCAGTAAGGAAACACCGCCGTGTGTGTGGCTTTGTTTTAAACTATTTTCGTTGGCGAAATAGAGCAAAAACAGGCAATATGGTGTCTAAAATGTTATTCACTTAATATTAAATTCTTGTTTATTAAACTTGTATAAAAGCAATATCACATTTGTTAACATGCTGATATATTGGGGAAAAACTGCACTCTTGTGATATTTATTGCTAAGTGATATAAATAAAGACTAAATCACACAGTGAAAGCGTGCACTCTAAATGCGCACCCGCACTAGTCTAATCTACAAGACTACATCACGTAGAGTATGTGTACACTCTCTGTGTGGGTGTGTGAGTATACATGATAATGTCAAATCGCTCATCGTTAAAACAACAATTACGATATTATTGCAATCGATATATATCGCACACCCCTAGTGTGTGTGTGTGTGTGTGTGTGTGTAATAACACTATATAATTGTGTGTGTTCAGTTCTATGAAGCGGATGAGCAGTACCGGCGGCAGGAAGCTCAGCTGCGAGCGCGACTGGATCAGCTGGAGAAAGAGTCTGAGCAGCATCAGGCTGTAGTAGATGCTCTGACCAGCAGATACAGCGACACCATCGAGAAGCTGCAGAGCGACAAAGCTCGCCTCGAGGTCAGGCACACGATTATTAGGGGTGGACATGAGTACTCAAGGTCATGAGACACAGTTATTAGGGGTGGACATGAGTACTCAAGGTCAGGAGACACGATTATTAGGGGTGGACATGAGTACTCAAGGTCATGAGACACGTTTATTAGGGGTGGACATGAGTCCTCAAGGTCATGAGACACGTTTATTAGCGGTGGACATGAGTACTCAAGGTCATGAGACACGATTATTAGGGGTGGACATGAGTACTCAAGGTCATGAGACACGATTATTAGGGGTGAACATGAGTATTCAAGGTCAGAGAAACGATTATTAGGGACGGCATGAATACTCGAGGTCAGAGACACGATTATTAGGGGTTGGCGTGAGTACTCAAGGTCAGAGACACGATTATTAGAGACGGGCATGAGTACTCAAGGTCATGAGACACGTTTATTAGAGTTGAACATGAGTACTCGAGGTCAGAGACACGATTATTAGGGGTGAACATGAGTACTCGAGGTCAGACACGATTATTAGGGGTGTCATGAGTACTCAAGGTCATGAGACACGATTATTAGGGGTGGACATGAGTACTCAAGGTCATGAGACACGTTTATTAGGGGTGGACATGAGTACTCAAGGTCATGAGACACGTTTATTAGGGGTGGACATGAGTACTCAAGGTCATGAGACACGTTTATTAGGGGTGGACATGAGTACTCAAGGTCATGAGACACGTTTATTGGGTGGACATGAGTACTCAAGGTCATGAGACACGTTTATTAGGGGTGAAAATGAGTACTCGAGGTCATGAGACACGTTTATTAGGAGTGGACATGAGTACTCAAGGTCATGAGACACGTTTATTAGGGGTGAAAATGAGTACTCGAGGTCAGAGACACGATTATTAGGGACGGCATGAGTATTCAAGGTCAGAGAAACGATTATTAGGGACGGCATGAGTACTCGAGGTCAGAGACACGATTATTAGGGGTGGACATGAGAACTCGAGGTCAGAGACACGATTATTAGGGGTGGCATGAGTACTCGAGGTCAGACACGATTATTAGGGGTGGCATGGGTACTCAAGGTCAGAGAAACGATTATTAGGGACGGCATGAGTACTCAAGGTCAGAGAAACGAATATTAGGGACGGCATGAGTACTCGAGGTCAGAGACATGATTATTAGGGGTGGACATGAGAACTCGAGGTCAGAGACACGATTATTAGGGGTGGCATGAGTACTCGAGGTCAGACACGATTATTAGGGGTGGCATGAGTACTCAAGGTCAGAGAAACGATTATTAGGGACGGCATGAGTACTCAAGGTCAGAGAAACGATTATTAGGGACGGCATGAGTACTCGAGGTCAGAGACATGATTATTAGGGGTGGACATGAGAACTCGAGGTCAGAGACACGATTATTAGGGGTGGCATGAGTACTCGAGGTCAGACACGATTATTAGGGGTGGCATGAGTACTCAAGGTCAGAGAAACGATTATTAGGGACGGCATGAGTACTCAAGGTCAGAGAAACGATTATTAGGGACGGCATGAGTACTCGAGGTCAGAGACACGATTATTAGGGGTGGACATGAGAACTCGAGGTCAGACACGATTATTAGGGGTGGCATGATGAGTACTCAAGGTCAGAGAAACGATTATTAGGGACGGCATGAGTATTCAAGGTCAGAGAAACGATTATTAGGGACGGCATGAATACTCGAGGTCAGAGACACGATTATTAGGGGTTGGCGTGAGTACTCAAGGTCAGAGACACGATTATTAGAGACGGGCATGAGTACTCAAGGTCATGAGACACGTTTATTAGAGTTGAACATGAGTACTCGAGGTCAGAGACACGATTATTAGGGGTGAACATGAGTACTCGAGGTCAGACACGATTATTAGGGGTGTCATGAGTACTCAAGGTCATGAGACACGATTATTAGGGGTGGACATGAGTACTCAAGGTCATGAGACACGTTTATTAGGGGTGGACATGAGTACTCAAGGTCATGAGACACGTTTATTAGGGGTGGACATGAGTACTCAAGGTCATGAGACACGTTTATTAGGGGTGGACATGAGTACTCAAGGTCATGAGACACGTTTATTGGGTGGACATGAGTACTCAAGGTCATGAGACACGTTTATTAGGGGTGAAAATGAGTACTCGAGGTCATGAGACACGTTTATTAGGAGTGGACATGAGTACTCAAGGTCATGAGACACGTTTATTAGGGGTGAAAATGAGTACTCGAGGTCAGAGACACGATTATTAGGGACGGCATGAGTATTCAAGGTCAGAGAAACGATTATTAGGGACGGCATGAGTACTCGAGGTCAGAGACACGATTATTAGGGGTGGACATGAGAACTCGAGGTCAGAGACACGATTATTAGGGGTGGCATGAGTACTCGAGGTCAGACACGATTATTAGGGGTGGCATGGGTACTCAAGGTCAGGGAAACGATTATTAGGGACGGCATGAGTACTCAAGGTCAGAGAAACGAATATTAGGGACAGCATGAGTACTCGAGGTCAGAGACACGATTATTAGGGGTGGACATGAGAACTCGAGGTCAGAGACACGATTATTAGGGGTGGCATGAGTATTCGAGGTCAGACACGATTATTAGGGGTGGCATGAGTACTCAAGGTCAGAGAAACGATTATTAGGGACGGCATGAGTACTCAAGGTCAGAGAAACGATTATTAGGGACGGCATGAGTACTCGAGGTCAGAGACACGATTATTAGGGGTGGACATGAGAACTCGAGGTCAGAGACACGATTATTAGGGGTGGCATGAGTACTCGAGGTCAGACACGATTATTAGGGGTGGCATGAGTACTCAAGGTCAGAGAAACGATTATTAGGGACGGCATGAGTACTCAAGGTCATGAGACACGTTTATTGGGTGGACATGAGTACTCAAGGTCATGAGACACGTTTATTAGGGGTGAAAATGGGTACTCGAGGTCATGAGACACGTTTATTAGGAGTGGACATGAGTACTCAAGGTCATGAGACACGTTTATTAGGGGTGAAAATGAGTACTCGAGGTCAGAGACACGATTATTAGGGACGGCATGAGTATTCAAGGTCAGAGAAACGATTATTAGGGACGGCATGAGTACTCGAGGTCAGAGACACGATTATTAGGGGTGGACATGAGAACTCGAGGTCAGAGACACGATTATTAGGGGTGGCATGAGTACTCGAGGTCAGACACGATTATTAGGGGTGGCATGGGTACTCAAGGTCAGAGAAACGATTATTAGGGACGGCATGAGTACTCCAGGTCAGAGAAACGAATATTAGGGACGGCATGAGTACTCGAGGTCAGAGACACGATTATTAGGGATGGACATGAGAACTCGAGGTCAGAGACACGATTATTAGGGGTGGCATGAGTATTCGAGGTCAGACACGATTATTAGGGGTGGCATGAGTACTCAAGGTCAGAGAAACGATTATTAGGGACGGCATGAGTACTCAAGGTCAGAGAAACGATTATTAGGGACGGCATGAGTACTCGAGGTCAGAGACACGATTATTAGGGGTGGACATGAGAACTCAAGGTCAGAGACACGATTATTAGGGGTGGCATGAGTACTCGAGGTCAGACACGATTATTAGGGGTGGCATGAGTACTCAAGGTCAGAGAAAAGATTATTAGGGACGGCATGAGTACTCAAGGTCAGAGAAACGATTATTAGGGACGGCATGAGTACTCGAGGTCAGAGACACGATTATTAGGGGTGGACATGAGAACTCGAGGTCAGAGACACGATTATTAGGGGTGGCATGAGTACTCGAGGTCAGACACGATTATTAGGGGTGGCATGAGTACTCAAGGTCAGAGAAACGATTATTAGGGACGGCATGAGTACTCAAGGTCAGAGAAACGATTATTAGGGACGGCATGAGTACTCGAGGTCAGAGACACGATTATTAGGGGTGGACATGAGAACTCGAGGTCAGACACGATTATTAGGGGTGGCATGATGAGTACTCAAGGTCAGAGAAACGATTATTAGGGACGGCATGAGTATTCAAGGTCAGAGAAACGATTATTAGGGACGGCATGAATACTCGAGGTCAGAGACACGATTATTAGGGGTTGGCGTGAGTACTCAAGGTCAGAGACACGATTATTAGAGACGGGCATGAGTACTCAAGGTCATGAGACACGTTTATTAGAGTTGAACATGAGTACTCGAGGTCAGAGACACGATTATTAGGGGTGAACATGAGTACTCGAGGTCAGACACGATTATTAGGGGTGTCATGAGTACTCGAGGTCAGAGAAACGATTATTAGGGACGGCATGAGTATTCAAGGTCAGAGAAACGATTATTAGGGACGGCATGAGTACTCGAGGTCAGAGACACGATTTTTAGGGGTGGACATGAGAACTCGAGGTCAGAGACACGATTATTAGGGGTGGCATGAGTACTCGAGGTCAGACACGATTATTAGGGGTGTCATGGGTACTCAAGGTCAGAGAAACGATTATTAGGGACGGCATGAGTACTCAAGGTCAGAGAAACGAATATTAGGGACGGCATGAGTACTCAAGGTCAGAGACGCGATTATTAGGGGTGGACATGAGAACTCGAGGTCAGAGACACGATTATTAGTGGTGGCATGAGTACTCGAGGTCAGACACGATTATTAGGGGTGGCATGAGTACTCAAGGTCAGAGAAACGATTATTAGGGACGGCATGAGTACTCAAGGTCAGAGAAACGATTATTAGGGACGGCATGAGTACTCGAGGTCAGAGACACGATTATTAGGGGTGGACATGAGAACTCGAGGTCAGAGAAACGATTATTAGGGACGGCATGAGTACTCGCGGTCAGAGACACGATTATTAGGGGTGAACATGAGTACTCAAGGTCATGAGACACGATTATTAGGGGTGAACATGAGTACTCAAGGTCATGAGACACGATTATTAGGGGTGAACATGAGTACTCGAGGTCAGACACACGATTATTAGGGGTTGGCATGAGTACTTGAGGTCAGAGACACGATTATTGGGGGTTGGCGTGAGTACTCGAGGTCAGAGACACGATTATTAGGGGTGGACATGAGTACTTGAGGTCAGACACACGATTATTAGGGGTTGGCATGAGTACTTGAGGTCAGAGACACGATTATTAGGGGTTGGTGTGAGTACTCGAGGTCAGAGACACGATTATTAGGGGTGGACATGAGTACTCGAGGTCAGACACACGATTATTAGGGGTTGGCATGAGTACTTGAGGTCAGACACACGATTATTAGGGGTTGGCGTGAGTACTCGAGGTTAGAGACACGATTATTAGAGACGGGCATGAGTACTCGAGGTCAGAGACATGATTATTAGGGGTGGCATGAGCACTCAAGATCATGACAACACATTCACTGCTTCACACTTACGGATATTAATGACACAACATGTTTAGAAAGGCATGTTTCTGTGATGCTGTAGCTGCGCTCTCTCTCTCTAACGGCGCTCAATGCCGCATGAAGCACATGACATGTTTATAAGATGATACTCGAGTGCTGAACATGCACGTCCCTACTGCTCTTCATGTGTGATGAAGCTGGTGTGTGTGTGTACGAGGAGATGCTGATGTGTGTGTGTGAGTGTGTGTGTGTACAATGCTTGTCTAATGATGATGTCGTGTCAGGTGACGGCTCAGACCCTGGAAAGAGAAGCCAAGGACTGTCGGGTCAGAACTGAAGAGTGGTAAATATGCACATTCGATCGGATCGCAGTAATGTTTTCTGTGATCTTTCAGTACGCCTGTTTCACACTGACTGTGATTCTGATTAGTCTATTATAATCGATCTATACATCAGATTTCCAAATGCACATTCAACCACACTGAACAAAACCAAACCTAGAAGTCAGCATAACATAACATCACTCTGTTCATCTGTGCAAGTTATTCCATAGAAAAGAGAGACGGAGGGGAGGAGCGTTAAAATCTGTTCATCCTCAAACACGTCTCAATCTGAAGTCGGACTGAATATTGTGGTTGCAATCACTGTGTGTGATGCCTATTTCTGAAAATGAGTTATTCCATGTTTTGTATGTTGCCTATAAAAGCCTCTTGTGCAGTATTGTGTGGATAACGTGTTTTAAAGTGTTTAGAGTGGCAGAGACGGATGTTTATAAGAGCTTGTCAGTGACTACTCACCCGACACACAGACAGTGTGACTCAGACGGATACAGACTGCTTTATCAATGACTTTGATTTCATCTATTGGAAGGTGTTGATAGTCAATGTATTTAGTGTGTGTGTGTGTGTGTCAGTCAGCAGCAGCTGAGGAAGTATCAGAGTGAAGTGAGCAGTCAGTTAAAGCACAGCAGCAGTTTGATCCTGGAGAAAGTGCCCTTTAATGACACCCGTGAGTAACATATACACACACACACACACACACACACACACACATACACATGAACACACACTCACTGACACACACTCACACACTCCCACACATGTGATGTAGACTCAAGCTTTTCCTTCATGTGTGTAATGAGTGAATTTTGTGTTTTCCTCAGAGTCGAGTGACTACAACAGTCTGAACGTTCCTCTGCACAACAGACGGCATCAGGTGAGTGTGTGTAGTGTCGTGAGTGTGTGTACTGACTTCCTGTTCCTGTTCCTGCTCCTCATCTACATCCTACATCCTGTCTACATCCCTCATCTCTTCCTGTTCCTGTTCCAACATCTACAAAGACAGCCTTCATGCTTTAAATATGGAACTAGGCAAAGCTAGACAGACTTTCTTCTCAAATATTATAAACAGTAATTTAAACAACACACGCACTCTTTTTGCTACTGTAGAGAGACTGACAAACCCCCCAAGCCAGATTCCCAGTGAAATGCTCTCAGACAGCAAGTGCAGTGAGTTTGCTTCTTTCTTCTCTGAGAAAATCAATAATATCAGAAAGGTGATCAGCACATCCTTGAGTTGCGCTGGGGTCAGACAGATCAGACCACCGGAGAAAGTAGTTACTATGTCTGATTTCAAAGAAATTGATGGCAAAATTTTGGAAGAAACCGTACAGCACCTTAAAACATCAGCCTGCGCTCTTGACACACTTCCCACATCGTTTTCAAAAGTGTGTTAAACAGTTTAGAAGCAGATCTTCTAGAAGTGGTAAATGCCTCACTTCTCTCTGGGAGTTTTCCAAACTCCCTGAAAACTGCAGTTGTCTAGCCCCTCCTGAAAAAGAGCAATCTGGATAAGATCATATTAAGCAACTATAGACCGATCTCAAATCTTCCTTTCATAGGCAAGATCATTGAAAAAGTTGTCTTCAATCAGCTGAACAAATTCTTGAGCTTGAATGGATCCTTTGACCATTTTCAATCTGGTTTCCGACCGCACCACAGCACAGAGACAGCGCTCATAAAGATAATAAACGATATTCGCTTAAATACTGACTCAGGCAAATTATCAGTGCTGGTGCTACTCGACCTCAGTGCTGCATTTGACACTGTCGATCACAACATACTTCTGGACAGGCTGGAAAACTGGGTGGGGCTTTCTGGGATAGTCCTAAAATGGTTCAGGTCATACTTAGATGGGAGAGGTTATTATGTGAGTATAGGAGACCATAAGTCTGAGTGGACATCCATGACATGCGGAGTCCCTCAAGGCTCAATTCTTGCGCCACTCCTGTTCAACCTGTATATGCTCCCAATGAGCCAAATAATGAGAAAGAACCAGATCTCTTACCACAGCTCTGCAGACGACACACAGCTCTACTTAGCCCTATCGCCTAACGATTACAGCCCCATTGACTCCCTGTGCCAATGCATTGATGAAGTCAACCGTTCTTGGGCCATTATTATTTATAATCTATATAATACCCCTTGGTCAGATCCTCCGCCGTCATGGTTTTAATTGTCATTTCTACGCTGACGACATTCAATTATATTCTACCTGTACATCGATTTTATCTATCACAACTGACAAGATCTCTGCTTGTGTACATGAAATAAAAGATTGGCTTCATTCAAATTTTCTAAAACTTAACATGGACAAAACTGAGATTATTTTCACTGGACCTCCGTCACTCACTAATACAATTCCTACCAACTTCACCTGTGAGATCGCTGGCTCTCTTATCAAACCATCTAGTACTGTTAAAAATCTTGGTGTAATTCTGCATGATCTTCACTGGCTTCCGGTGGCTTACCGTATCAAATTCAAAATTCTCCTTCTCACTTTTAAGTCTCTGCATGGCCTGGCACCCCCTATCTCTGTCACCTGCTCCTCCCATACACCCCGACTCGCACTTTGCGATCATCTGATTCCAGCCTTCTCTCTCCCCCGATCACTCTGTTCTGTTAACACTATTTCTGAATTCAAATCCATGCTCAAAACTCACCTATTTTCTGAATGTCATAATTGATAAGTTTTTTTTATTTTTTATTATATTTTTTTATATATATATTTTTTTATATCTGTTTGTATTCTGCTGTTTGCCACCCCATCTACCCATTTCTCATTTCATTTAATGTACTTACATTCTCACCTACCTACTGTTGTTTTTTGTGCTGTCTTTGTCAATTGCCTTTATTGTTGTTTGTTTATTGTAAAGCGTCCTTGAGCCCTGGAAAGGCGCTATATAAATAAAACTTATTATTATTATTATTATTATTATTATTATTATAACAGTTGGATGTGCCAAAACTTTCTTCAGTTAAACAAAGACAAAACTGAAGTCATTGCGTTTGGAAACAAAGATGAAGTTCTCAAGGAGAACGCATACCTTCACTCTAGGGGTCAAACAACTAAACATCAAGTCAGGAATCTTGGTGTGACACTAGAGTCAGACCTTAGTTTCAGTAGTCATGTCAAAGCAATAACTAAATCAGCATACTATCATCTGAAAAATAAAGCAAGAATTAGATGCTTTGTTTCCAGACAAGACTTAGAGAAACGTGTGCATGCTTTCATCACCAGCAGGGTGGATTATTGTAATGGACTCCTCACTGGCCTTCCCAAAGAGACCATAAGACAGTTGCAGCTCATACAGAACGCTGAGCAGAACCAGAACATATGAACACATCACACCAGTCCTCAGGTCTTTACACTGGCTCCCAGTTACATTTAGGATTGATTTTAAAGTATTATTACTGGTATATAAATCATTCAATGGCCTAGGACCTCAATACATTGCAGATATGCTCACTGAATATAAACCCAACAGATCACTCAGATCACTAGGATCATATCAGCTAGAA
>NC_140225.1:35418150-35500150 GCF_951802725.1 Rutilus rutilus
TAGGCGAGTGTTATACATCATTCAAAACTGTTAAATGTCTACTTTTATTTGTGTACACTCATAATATAAACAAAAATGTTGTGCTTTTCGTAAAATAAACACAATGCACGTTCTGCCGTCCCTCTCAGTGTGTGAAGTTCAGTCTGAAACGTGACAGAAAATGAACTGTAACTCAGCGAATACTTGCCACATACATGAGAAGATATGTCTTTAGAAAGCTTGAAGTGTCTTTTTAAATTATGTAAATCATTTCAAAAATAAATATTCTCTGTTTAAGTAATCATTACGAAAGCAACGAGATGTACAGTTTCTCAAGTGCCTGCTCATTATCTCTAATGTAACCACACCAGCGATTCACATGCAATAGTCCACGTGAAGGAACGCGAACCTGTAAACGCCCTCATCACCTCAAAATAAAGAATCATACTTCATCATTTCCCTGCTTTTCATCGAGTTTGGAAGACACGCTGTGAGTTACACTGGATTTACTCAGAAGAAGAACAAGAAGAATGTGATTTGAAGATAAGAAATATTTTTAAGGTAAGAAATGTATTATCACTTATATTAGTTTATCGTGTTGTTGCATAAACTTCACATTGTACTAGTTGAACTGGTGCCAGACTAAAATGTATGAAATCGACAGAAACAGGTAACCTTTCAATGCTAAATAAATATACAAGTACCACAGGAGGATGTTTTTATGCTCGATTATATTAAACACAGCATGATATAAAAGAAGTATGAGTGTTTACACTAACATGATGAATATTATAATGTGTAGACCAGTGTTTACTGTTAAATACTGTGATCGTGGATATCTGCTCAAACGTAGATGTTTATAATGTAGTAAGAATAATGTTATATATGAGGAGCGGCTTGATCGCTTCAGTAAATGTTCTCTGCAGACGCTGTGAGTTCGAGTCACTCGCGCTGTGCATTTAAAAAAGCAAAACGCGCCGAACATTAGGTTTCATGTTTTTACTCATTTCATAATGTCATAACGGATGAAATGTTTGAAGTAACATGATAATCCATATGTTTCTCTAGTGTAGTGTATTGACGTGTTCCTTTTTAATGATTTAAAGTTATATGCCACCTGCATTTCTGTAAATTAGAATTATTGTTATTATTACTTTATGCAGCCCTACAAGTATTTACCTACAGGCACAACAAGCCTGGTGTTCATTATGTATCTTTTTTGTGGATTTTAAATCACATTTTTAACCAGAAAAATCACAAGTAGATTTTCCTCCCCAAATCGTGCAGCCCTAGTTTTTAAGAAAAATGTATTATTATAATTTTTTTTTTTTACAGGAACCAGATGCCACTGATGAGCCCTGCTAACTTGAACATTCACATGAGTCTCTGTACATGAACATGGTAAAATGAAAAATCAAACACCTTGGAAATGACAGGTATGTTGAACAGGAACTGTTTAGATCAGTGTGTTCAATAATGTGCCTTTTTGTCCTGCGTTATGTATTTTTGGATTATGTTGTGTTGTAAATAAATCCAAACAATCAAAAAGCCATTATTTTAATCTCTCATTCTTTGTTCAAGTACCCTCACAGTCCCACCTGATAGGGCCATTATGGGAGGGTCTTTGTCTTTCTCAGGTGTGAAACACATCAATATTCATGATGATTCGCATACAGCTTTCTTACACAAAACATGTCTTACAAATTTTAAATCAATATATTGTTAAATATGAATGAGTGGGCAGGATGATTTTTATATAGTTTAGAAGCAAATATGCTAGACTACATGACACAATTTTCAAAAATCTTGTGAACAAATAATCTGTATGGGGTTTATGGCCTTATTTCAGTGACTACATTTTTTTTTTTTTTTTCACAAACTACGTAATTTTCTCAAAACTACAAACTTTTACATACATGTTGCTCACATATTATTGTAGCAGAGCTACAATTTGGGCTGAATACAGTGTAATCAGACTTTAGCCATGAAAGTTTTACAAGTAACAGAAATAAGCACAAATGTCAGAGCATGTCAGAACACCTCCAGGGCCCAGAAACACCTCAGAGCCCAGAGGGTTAATGTAGGTCAGAATCTGTGCATGCAACACGTAAGATGTGCATTTGTGGATCACTTATATCATAGAATATGAACGTGACGCGCAAAATTTCACGTTAAGCTTTTTCTTTTTACCAGGCTCTAAGGGAGGAAAACGCCATTAATGTGAAATTTTGTGCATCGCGTTCATATTCTATATATATATTTTTTTTTTTACCATTATTTTTACAGGCAAGTCATTAAGAACAAGTTCTTATTTACAATGGCGGCCTGACAAGTGGAATAACCACTTAGGGAAAGGGGAAGTAGAGTTAAAAGGTACAAAACATTGTAGATACTTACAGGTAAGCAATTACATAAATACAATTGAAAACTCAACACAGTAGACAACAGACCACATTGACCAGCTATATGTATATAGAAATGATGATATATGCTCTTGTCTGTATAAAGTTTTCCTCCCATTTAGCCATTTATAAAGAAAATGCTTAATGTGGCGTAATGCAGTAACACAGTGATATTAAAACCCAGTAGCCTATACATCTTATTGAAGATGCAACGCGCTATTGCACTTTAAGCGTTTTTATAATGATTTTCTATGGGAGAAACCTGATTTAATCGGATTGCCTGTTTAAAGTATGCTTGCATTACTCCAATTTGCCGACCATTCAGTGTCTCATTCTGTCCTGACAAACCCCTCAATCTCAGACGACATTCTGATATTCATGGTTAAAGCAAGATTACAGTGTCTACCAACGAAGTACAATTTGGCAATATGGTATCCATCAAAGCATGAACCCTATTGTATATTACACTCAACTCAGCAGGAGAATGAAACGGTTGCTCACATACTAAACGGATGCTACAACTATAAAGGACTTTATGTGGCTAGACATGACCGTCTGGTTGATCTGGTTGCAAAGGACTTGCAAAAGGTAATCTGTGGACATGATAGTAAGATCTTATAACATATCTGACAGTGACTATTTTAAAAACATTCCAAATACTCCTGACATTGTAATTGTAAATGAGGCTATGAAGCCTGTGTGTGTGTGAGGTGGGCTGCTGTTTGGATCTGTATATGGATACTTGCTACTATTCCAAATTATTGAAATATCAACCTCTGGTAGATCTTATTCTCCATCTCGGATACAACTGTAGACTAATAATTCTGGTATTCGGAAGTTTGGGCCATGTCCATAAGAGTGTGATCAGGGGGTGCAGTTAGGGGGGGCTGCAAAAAAAGGAGGCAAAAAGGCTTGTAAAATTCTGCTCTGTTTCAGCCATAGGGAGCATGCAGATATGGAGACGGAGATGTTTTGTTTATCCTTAATGTGTTGAGAATCTTAAATAGAAGGACCTGTACAAGTGTGTGAGCCATGAAATTGTAGACCTGTCACCGTGTCAAAGACTCTGCCCAGAGTATTTGGATCTTGTTTTCTTTGTAATGTCTTTCAGATCCAAATAAAAGTATTCAAATGTGTGTGTGTGTGTGTGTGTGTGTGTGTGTGTGTGTGTGTGTGTGTGTGTGTGTGTGTGTGTGTGTGTGTGTGTGTGTGTGTGTGTGTGTGTGTGTGTGTCTGTGTCTGTGTCTGTGTCTGTGTGTGTGTGTGTGTGTGTGTGGATCGTGCTAGGCTAAACCGGCTAAATGAAAGTCTCAAAATCCAAATGAATCAAATAGGGGTCCACTCAGAAACAAGTCAATGAACGAGTCAGACCACAACCTCAGAAAGTAGTTACTATGTCTGATTTCGAAGAAATTGATGGCAAAATTTTGGAAGAAACCGTACAGCACCTTAAAACATCAGCCTGCGCTCTTGACACACTTCCCACATCATTTTTCAAAAGTGTGTTAAACAGTTTAGAAGCAGATCTTCTAGAAGTGGTAAATGCTTCACTTCTCTCTGGGAGTTTTCCAAACTCCATGAAAGCTGCAGTTGTCTAGCCCCTCCTGAAAAAGAGCAGTCTGGATAAGACCATATTAAGCAACTATAGACCGATCTCAAATCTTCCTTTCATAGGCAAGATCATTGAAAAAGTTGTCTTCAATCAGCTGAACAAATTCTTAAGCTCGAATGGATACTTTAATAAACGATATTCGCTTAAATACTGATTCAGGCAAATTATCAGTGCTGGTACTACTCGACCTCAGTGCTGCATCTGACACTGTCAAATGTCTGTCAAGTAGATGCTTAGTTTCCAGACAAGACTTAGAGAAACTTGTTCATGCTTTCATCACCAGCAGGGTGGATTACTGTAATGGACTCCTCACTGGCCTTCCCAAAGAGACCATAAGACAGTGTCAGCTCATACAGAACGCTGAGCAGAACCAGAACATATGAACACATCACACCAGTCCTCAGGTCTTTACACTGGCTCCCAGTTACATTTAGGATTGATTTTAAAGTATTATTACTGGTATATAAATCATTCAATGGCCTAGGACCTCAATACATAGCAGATATGCTCACTGAATATAAACCCAACAGATCACTCAGATCATTAGGATCATATCAGCTATTTTTTTCATTTTATTTATTTATATAGCACAAATAAACACAACAGAAGTTGACCACTGTGCTTTACAAGGTAAAAGTCCAGGAAACATGAAAGAAGGGGCAAAATAAACCATTAACACATAATGTATTAGAACCATATTTGAGATTTAATGAAATGCCCGGTCAAAAAGATAAAACTTTAGCTTAAATCCATACTCATGTAAAGAGGACAGGGATCTCAAGGATAAGGGGAGACTATTCCATATAAGTGATCGACAACTGCGAAAGCACGATCCCCTCTCAACTTAAATCGTGAATGTGGCTGGGACAGGTTATAACTGCTTGTGGACCAGGTAAGATAGGTAGATGGGTAAGAGGGTGCAAGACCATTTAAGGATTTGAAAACAAACAACAATATTTTAAAATCAACTCTATGACACACCGGCAACCAGTTAAGAGACATTAAAATATGAGTAATATGTTCATGTTTGCGAACCCCAGTTAGAAATCTAGCTGCAGCGTTTTGAACCATTTGAAGCCTTGTAATGGAAAACTGGGAGATTCCTGCATATAAGCAATTACAATAATCCAAGCGGGATAGAACGAAAGCTAGAAATACCAAGTGTTCACTCTAAGCATGGCGAGTCTGCTTTAGCTATTATGCTGGACCAGCTTCGAGAGGAGATCAGATGTGCTCCTACAGTCACTTTCACATCCAGACTCACAACACTTCAGTTCAGCTGTGCATTTACTGAGAGCACTGTGCCACTGTTCGGCCATTTTTGCCATCAAACTGTTTTAATTAATCTGATTTCTTTTGATTATTCTAATTCCTTCTATGTAAAGCACTTTGAATTTCCATTGTGTGTGAAATGTGCTATATAAATAAACTTGCCTTGCATGCATGTCACCTGATCCAAAAATGCAATCTTACTTGTTTTATGCACAAATTCTGACCTACATTAATACAAAATTGAGGTTTTGTATTTACAACTATGTCTTTATTTGTACAAAATGCTACAAATTCATGTAATTCTAGGTTTTGCTCATGCATTTATTAATCAATTTGAGACAAAATTCATCCTATACACAACACACACCGCCTCGCTGTCCTCCGGTTCACTGTCTGATTCCTGCCGGACTGTCTCTCACACAGATGGCCACCTTCTTCAGCAACAGCCTGGATTTCCTGGCGTCGTGTCCTGGCTACGGTCCGCGAGGAGGCGTCCTGAACCCGCTGCAGGCCCACAGTGTGATGGAGAACAAGAGGCGCGCCGCCACATACATGAGCGCCATCAGGAAGGTCACAGTCTTTATTACTTTCCTTTAAAGTACAGGTCAAGCTTTGAATTGGGAAGGGAAGGAGGCAAGAGAGGCTCCCACAAAGTCGAAAAATATAAAAACAAGATAAAAGTACATAAGTAACATTTCAGGTACAGATCATTGAAACGGTTGTTTTTTTCCGAGGGAAAGCCCCTTCCTCTGATCACATGCCTGACTGCAGTAGTCCAGTCAGGGAAATGGAGAGGTTCTTAAGCACTTGATCTTAATGATATGATGTTTTTGCAGTGACTGATAGATTCACTGATAGTTACAGTGTTTTCTCTTACTGTAACACAGCCTCTTGTAGCTTGTTGCGTTATTTGGCGCTCAGCATCGGTCACAGCACAATATATTTGACAATCGTGGAAAGCACTTCACAAATAAATGGACCGCTACAAGGCCTATTTGCACAGTTCAGTCCTGTGAATGTTGGTGTGTTTTCTTGTGTTTTCAGGTCAGATCAGAATCGGTGCCGTACAGAGATGCTTTAGCAAACCGACATGTTCTGACAAGCTCTACTGAAAGTCGAGAGGGACTCATGCAGCAGGTACCTGAACCTGTCTGTCTATCCGTCTGTCTGTCCAACCGTCTGTCTGACGGTGTGTGTGTGTGTTTATCAGGTTGTCCAGAGTCAGGAGAAGATGTGTCGTCTGGAGCAGGAGAAGGAGCACTGGCTGCTGGAGGCTCAGCTGGGTCAGGTGCGTTTACAGAGGGAGAGTCAGCGCATCGCTCAGCTGGAGGCTCAGATCCTCTCCGGGGCTCCAGCAGAACCACACAGCGCCGCTCAGATCCTCTCCGGGGCTCCAGCAGAACCACACAGCGCCGCTGACGGACCCGGTGCTGCCCGTCCTGATAGTCCAGTGCCCGTCCAGGACACCAGCCTGGTGAGTGACCTCATGCTGGAACAGTGGTTCATCTCCCTAATCAGACACACCTAACCATGAGTCAGCAGGTGTTTTAAACAGAAGAAAATGTGCAGTGTTGATTGTGTGTAACTACAGGCAAACAATTGCCTTGCGTACAGTGCTGTAAATGCATCAGAAATCATGGAATCCAACAGAATTATGAATCATGACTACATCAACGCTTTTCTTTTCCACAAGTTTCCTTGTATAGTAGGTTTGTCAAAACTCTGTACCAAGCCGATACTGAAATTGTAACAATGCAATGATACCAGGTTTTCGACAGCACTGGTAGTAAAGAGACTTCCCTGATAGACGGCTGCATTCAGATGCTCCTGTGTGTGTCTGTGTAAGGTTGAGCTCAGACATGAGCTCATGAACATAGTGTCCAATCAGAGGTGTTTAAGTTAGTCAGGAATCCATTCAGAAGTTCTCTTTCTAACATCCATTCGGTATCTCACGGCGTGACCGACTGTGGAAGCACCAGTTACACCACATCTGTCAGACAGACAGACCAATCGAGACAGCGATCAGGGAGACCCGCCTCCCTGGTTTATAACTCGCTGCAGCCCACTACTGCGTCATTCTAGGCATATCTTCTTCACTGTGAAGATTGTGGAAGCTGTACTCACTGACGCATTTTGGATTTTCTGCTTAACCGTATACAGACGAAGCCGACCGGTGACGTCGCAAACGTGGAAAATCTATATATTGCTGTTAGGGTTGCATTTTCTTGTGAGTGTGGGAAAACGTCCGCGTCAAGGTGAGTTTTTCCACCCCTAAGAGAATAAACAGCCTTACGTTCTAAACCAATACGATTCAGTTTGTATTAGAAAATAGTTTATTTTCAGAATTCCTCTGTATACACTGCTCCGAGATAGTAAACCTACACGTCACGGTGAGAGTTTACCGAACGAAGAGAGTGGAGAGTGATGGCCACGGCTAGAACGGCAGAGAGCACGGGAGGAAATGATGCTCCCCTCGGATGTGCTCCTGTGGCCTATGGATTTCGGCGAGAGATTCACATTCGCTCTGCATATCATGCTTGGGTGTTAAGCATGCCCAAGCGGCGGTATCGAACCCAGAAGGCTGCCCTAACTGTTCTGGTTTTCCTACTAAGATCCGTGGAAGGAGACTTAGAGTTGCAATAGCAGGAAACAAGGACCCATGCTTCTCCTTTCAGACTCAGCCCAGGGGTGAGATTATGGACGGGGAGTCCCCGGACCTCCCCCCTTCTCTTTGGAGATGCCCTCGCGGGTATAGCGGGGAAGATGATGATGATGATGATGATGAAGATGAGGAATTATCCCCTCATCTTCTAGACGACGTTGAAGAGGAAGAGGATGACGACATTCTCCCTCCTATTTCATCTCGTCCACCGAGTAACCAGAGTGGGGACTCTGGTTTCCAGAATCTGGAAATCATTAAATAGACTTTGTTTGCAGGGCAGATAATCAGAACCAAATACGTATTGTGCACAAGTTTTATTAACTATGAAAAGAACCATCAGCTTATTATTATCAGAACACCTCATTAAATGTATACTTGCATGGCCTTTGCAGTGAAAGCATTTCGTGAAGTTCCTGAAGAAGTATTTTGAAGGTTCCATGAGTCTCAATCGATTTTGTGGCGAGCAGGACGAGGCCGAGGGCCGTGAGAGAGCGACGCGAGGCCGGTGGCGTGATTACTGGTGAGCGACACCTGCGCGACTCACTGGTCTCGTATCTCTCACGGAGGAACGGAAGCATAAAAGGAGGAGCGACGACAGTGGAGATTGAGAGAGCTGTCTTTTACTTTCGTTTTGTATTTGTTTATTTTGGCATTAAATTGTGTGTTCGACTGTTCGCTGGTTCCCACCTCCTTCTTCTCCATTACATCTAACCTCATTACAGATTTCTTCTGTGTTGAATGAAGAAATGGTGATGAACTGGCATGGTTTGTTTTCCTCTGTTCTGGTTGAAAGTTCTCTCTCTCTCCATGAGCACGTGGCTGGAGAGCAGATTGTGGCATGCTGGCCCTGGGCCGGAGAGGCCACGCACAGCAACCAGGAGAAGGGAGGAAGTCAGAAGAGTTGATGGTTGGAGTTGCGATTGACGACTTCTGCATTGAATGAAGAAATTGTGCCAAACTCCTGATGTTGTCCTTGATTCTAGTGTGGTTGAGAGAGTCCTCTCTCTCCTGAATGAGCACATGGCTGCTTGTGGGCCAAGGCCTGCTGCCGTGTGGCCTGGTGCGGCCACGCAGGACAGCAACCCGAACGTTCCAAGAAGGCCAAGAGAGGGGAAGGGCTTGTGTAGAGGCAATTTATAGCCTGCGAAAGGTCCCACCTCTCAGGGTTGGCTCGACCTAACCCTCTGTTGGGAGGATTTATGACTCCGTCTCAAGTGTGGTTAGACATGGGCCTTGCTGTTTGTGTCCATTTATACTCAGATAGATATAAAAAACACACACACTGCATTCTATGAGAAGGCAATCTACACTAAAGTGTGAGCCATTAAATGAGGATTAATTAGATCGGAGAAACGATATAGGTGGGGTTACATTGACTGTTGGTTTTATCTTAAAATACATAGTATCAAAAGACTCTACACAAAACAGTAAATCAGTTAAGCTACTGGAGGAGATGGGCCGCATGCTGGACGCAGGCTCTCCCAACCCAGCGCTCTGGGAGGAGATTTGTGTGATAGCAGATCTGAATCTCCACACATCACGTGGGGCGCTTCAGAGGGGCTGGCTGTAGTGGGAGAAAGAGCGTTATGGCTCAGTCTCTCAGGCCTTTCTGAAAAGGAAAGAGTGGAGTTTCTGGACGCCCCCGTAGACCCCAAGGCTATGTTTGGCTCTACTGTCACAGCTATGTGCCAACAGTGTGACTTGAAGGAGGGAGAGGTGTTCGAGACCTGCTTACCTAGAAAGCTTACAGCTCGATCATATCAGCCTGCCCGCGTGAATTTTTACAGCTCCTAGGGCTTTCTGCTCCACCCCCCTTAGATTTAGAGTTCAACACTTTTCTTCCTCCCCCGGGGAAACAAAGAAAGTTGTTAAGTGTGAATGGCCCCAGTTCAAGCGTTTCAATGGCCAGTTCAGCAGGTTCACTCACCATTATGAGAGGAATGGTGGCACAAGTTACCATGGTGCCCCCTGCGATTATTCCCCTACCTCCACCCACGGGGTTAATGATGAGGTCAGGAGAGGATGTTTGCACAAGTAAAAGAGGTGAGAAAAGAAAAGAAATTCCTACGCATCCAGGCCAAGAGCCAAGGGCGGAGAAATGTGTGAAAACAACAATACAAATTAAACCAAAAAATTCCCCATTGAAACTGCAATGCCTATCTTCACCACTGAGTGGTGCCACCGCACCGCCAGTAAGCGAAGAGAAGAGGAGCACACTCGCTGCGCAAGCAGAGAGCTGGCGTGCATGCGCAGTATTCGGGAACGATAAGCCAAGCACCCCTTGATATGTTGATTTATGAGGTGGGCGAGATGGTTACTTCCGGTCACAAAGTCCCTGATCCCGCCCTGGGATTTATCGGTGGTTCTGGAGGCGCTCTCCCAGCCTCCTTTTGAACCATTACTGAGTATTGATTTACTGCGTCTTTCTTTGAAGACAGTTTTAATACTGGTTCTCACTACAGCAAAGCGAGTGAGTGAATTACGTGCTTTGTCTGTACATTCTTCCTTTATGCAGTTTGCAGCGGGTGGCTCGAAAGTTACGCTGAAAACTAGCCCGGCATTCGTTCCTAAGTTAAGAGAAACATTAGGAGCAAACAGATCTGTAGATTTGTTGCCGTTCTTTCCACCACCTTTTTCTTCATCAGAGGAAGAGCAGCCATATCACCCTGTAGCCCAAGACTGGTTGCCCACTGAAGCTAAGCAGGGCTGAGCCTGGTTAGTACCTGGATGGGAGACCTCCTGGGAAAAACCAGGTTGCTGCTGGAAGAGGTGTTAGAGAGGCCAGCAGGGGGCGCTCACCCTGTGGTCTGTATGGGTCCTAATGCCCCAGTATAGTGACGGGGACACTATACTGCCAAAAGAGCTCCGTCCTTCGGATGAGATGTTAAACCGAGGTCCTGACTCTCTGTGGTCATAAAAAATCCCAGGATGTCCTTCGAAAAAGAGTAGGGGTGTAACCCCGGCATCCTGGCCAAATTTGCCCCTTGGCCTCTGTCTATCATGGCCTCCTAATCATCCCCATACACTGATTGGCTTCATCACTGTCTCCTCTCCACCAGTAAGCTGGTGTGTGGTGGGCGTTCTGGCGTAATATGGCTGCCGTCGCATCATCCAAGTGGATGCTGCACATTGATGGTGGTTGAGGAGATTCCCCCTTCTATGTAAAGCGCTTTGAGGTCTCAGAAAAAGCGCTATATAAATGTAACGAATTATTATTATTATAAGAGCGGTTACATTGTCTGTGCCCGGTGCGAGCTCTGCACACTTATGTTCAGAGAACTTGTGTGTTTCGAAGGAGCAGTCAGCTTTTTGTCTCGTGGGCTGACAGGCTGCATCTCAATACTAGTTTTACTTGATCTTAGTGCTGCGTTCGATACTATAGATCACACAATACTCTTAGATCGACTACAAAGTTATACTGGTGTTCAAGGACAAGCATTAAGCTGGTTCAGATCATACCTATCTGACCGCTACCATTTTGTCTATTTAAATGGAGAAAAATCGATCATAACTCCAGTAAACTATGGAGTGCCGCAGGGATCTGTGTTAGGCCCTCTATTATTCTCAATATATATGATGCCACTTGGAAATATTATAAGGAAACATGGAATTAGTTTTCATTGTTATGCTGATGACACTCAAATATATATTTCATCATGGCCAGATGAAAACGCTAAATTATCCAAATTGACAGAGTGTGTTAAAGATATAAAAGATTGGATGACGCGTAATTTTCTTTTATTAAATCCAGACAAAACAGAGGTACTACTTATCGGTTCAAAACACCGCCCACAAAACCTCTCACACTACAACTTTAACATTGTAGGATGTCTCTGATGCAGAAAAGTTAGTTCATGCATTCATGACCTCGAGACTAGATTACTGTAATGCTTTATTAGTCGGTTGTCCTGCATCCTCAATAAACAAGCTACAGTTAGTCCAGAATGCCGCCGCTAGAGTTCTTACTAGATCAAGAAAATATGATCATATAACACAGATTTTATCATCACTGCATTGGTTACCTATAAAGTTCCGTATTAATTACAAGGTATTGCTACTGACTTATAAAGCCCTAAACGGCTTAGCTCCAGTCTATTTAACGGATCTTCTATCGCACTATAATCCATCGCGCTCTTTAAGATCACTTAATTCAAGGCTTTTGGTCATACCTGGATATCCAGAACCACCAAAGGAGGGAGAGCATTTTCACATTTAGCCCCAAAACTCTGGAATAGCCTTCCTGATACTGTTCGTTGCTCAGACTCGCTCTCCCAGTTTAAAACTAGATTAAAGACGCATCTCTTCAGCCAGGCATTCATATCATATTTTACAGTTCAAATTACAATCCGGCCTCTAGTTAATAAACGCCAGAGGAGAACTGGCCCCCGACTGAGCCTGGGTTCTCCCAAGGTTTTTTTTTTTCTCCATTGGGTCACCTGATGGAGTTTTAGGACACCATTAGGTCACTTGATGGAGTTTTTCGGTTCCTTGCCACTGTTGCCTTTGGCTTGCTCAGTTGGGGATATTCTGGGGATATTCTGGGGATATTTAGTTTGATTTTATCAATCAATAAATTCCACTAGAAACAAACCTTGTTGTATTATTTTAATTTAATACTGTGAAGCTGCTTTGATACAATCTGTATTGTGAAAAGCGCTATACAAATATACTTGACTTGACTGTTACAAGGGGAGACCTATTTCACGTCAGTGGCTCTCTCAGTGGATGGTGAATGCGCCCCTCCTGGGCTCTGTTCAGGGGTGTCTTCATTCAAGACACATGTGCTGCGGCGAGCTGGCCATCTTTTGTCAGATACTATAGATTGGATGTGACTGTGCTATCGTTGGCTCACTCTATGCTCGGTGTTGGAGCGGCGAGTGTAACGTCATAATAATAATAATACATTTATTTTATATAGCACCTTTAAAAAGTTGCTTTCTCAAAGCGCTTTACAGGCAAACATAACAACAGAGAAAACTACACTCTTTAAATACAAAAATAAACAAATAAAAATGAATAATCAAGTAAAACCAATCCTAAAATAGAAAGTTTTGAGAAGAGATTTAAAAGTAACTAATGTATTTGCTTCCCTAATGTCGGCCGGGAGAGAATTCCAAAGCTTAGGAGCATAGGAAGAAAATGCTCTATCACCTCTAGAACGAAGCCGTATCTTGGGAACAACCAAGAGACCACTCTGAGAGGAACGCAGATGATGACGTGGTGTGTAAGGCATTAATAGATCAGTCAAGTACTGAGGAGCCAGATTATGCAAAGCCTTATATGTCAACATAAGGATTTTAAATCAATACGGTACTTGACAGGTAGCCAGTGCAAAGTCTCCAAGACAGGGGTAATATGGTCCCTAGCCCTGACCCCATACAATACTCAAGCAGCTGAATTTTGAAGATATTGAAGTTTGTCAATTGAGGTTTTTGATACCCCAACTAGAAGACCATTACAGTAGTCAACACGTGAAAAAACGAGAGTTTATCAACCTCTCAGCAACTGAGAAGGACAACATAGGACGTAAATGTGCTATATTTCTGAGGCGATAAAAGGATGTCTTAACCGTATTCTGCACAAAAGGCTCAAATGACAGTGTGGCATCAAATATGACACCAAGATTTTTTTATTTGCTTTGAAACTCCAAGGCAACACCATCAACACATAGAGAAAGAGACCCAGCCTTTTGCAGTTGATGAGGAGAGCCAAGGAGCATAACTTCTGTTTTAGAGCCATTTAAAGACAGAAAATTATTAGACATCCAAATCTTGAGCAAAACAGTTTGAAAGATACACAACGTCCACTTGCTGACCTGGTCTTGAATGGATATACATCTGCCTATCATCAGCATAAAAGTGATAGTTAAGGTCAAGAGATCTTAGTAGTTGACCAAGTGGATAAATATACATACTAAAAAGTAAGGGACCCAATACTGACCCCTGTGGGACGCCAGTATGAACAGAACTAAATTTGGACCTAAAGCCACCCATAAAAACAAATTGACATCGGTCAGTAAAGTAGGACTTGAACCAGCCAAGAACTGTCACTGACAAACCAAATACATTTTCAAGACGATTAAGTAACAGTGCATGGTCAATAGTGTCAAAGGCTGAACTAAGATCCAAGAGAATGAGAAGAGACATGGAGCCGGAGTCGAAGGCTAATAGTAAGTCATTAGTGACTTTAACCAACGCAGTCTCAGTGCTATTTCATTTCCGAAACCCAGATTGATGAGGTTCAAATAGATTATTTTCAATTAAGTGTTTTTTAATTGGCCGCAACCACACCCTCCAAGATTTTAGCCAGGAATGAAAGATTTGAGATTGGGCAATAATTTGACAGAATTTTCATATCAGAGTTTTATACTGATTGTCATAACACTTCACACATGTCTCTCGTTCTTATTCTGAAATACCTCACTTCTGTTATCAGAGAACCAGGGTTACGCAAGTAACCTGACGTTTTGTTCAATGCAGCCTCACCAATCCTTTCATAGTAACTGACAAACACACTATGTAGATTCTTTGTCAGGGATACAAATTACTCGCATTTCATTCAATTCACCATTTTAAAAATGCTAAATGGCTCACTTGTGTGATGCACAGACATGATGCGTGAGAGTTGAGCAGCGTTCAGGCATGCGGCTCAGGGATTCACAGGAACTGCATCAGCAGGTTCACATGTTTGAAAAGCTCTGGAAACACTGATTGTTTTAAATGTATTTGTCATACAGTGTCAAGTCTACCATTTCTTTGTTGCTGCAGGTCTCAAAAATTAGTAGGTCTCAATTAATTAACTTTTTTTTTTACTGTACATTATAACTCTAAACTGAATTTTGTTTTTATACCTTTTTCTTATATATATTGTATACAAATATATTATTGGATGTAAAACTAAAAATATTATTGACATTTTGGTGCAGCTGTAATATTTTTATCATCTGTCTCTATTATCAGGTCGGCATTTTAACCATCACATCCTGCAGCGAGAGCGTATGTATTCATGTTTTACTTTCTTAAATAACCATATCTGCATATTCAGATTCATACATCATATTCTATATCATAATCATCTCTCCAGCCTATTTAAAACCGTGGTGCTAAATGAAGCGGCTCATGTCATGTTGATGATGATGATGATGATGATGATGTTGTTGTTGTTGTTGTTGTTGTTGTTGTTTGTGTGCCATAGGCTGGAGATCAGGAATCTCGTGAGCATCTGATCAAAACTCATTACATGAGCCGCGTTTCAGATCTGACTTCTCAACTGCAGATCTGTGACAGCAAAGCCGTCCACTTCCACGCTGAGGTCAGTACTCAATACACCACAGTACTCAACACTTTTAACCCTGTCTCCTCTCACCCCAGTACTCTACACACCACAGTACTTAACGCACCACAGTACTCAACATACTACAGTACTCAACGCACCCCAGTACTCAACACACCACAGTACTCAACACACCACAGTACTCAACATACCCCAGTACTCGATGCACCCCAGTACTCGATGCACCCCAGTACTCGATGCACCCCAGTACTCAACTCACCACAGTACTCAACGCACCACAGTACTCAACGCGCCCCAGTACTCAACACACCACAGTACTCAGTGCACCCCCAGTACTCAACGCACCCCAGTACTCAACACACCCCAGTACTCAGCAGACCCCAGTACTCAATACACCACAGTACTCAACACTTTTAACCCTGTCTCCTCTCACCCCAGTACTCTACACACCACAGTACTTAACGCACCACAGTACTCAACATACCCCAGTACTCGATGCACCCCAGTACTCAACACACCACAGTACTCAACACACCACAGTACTCAACATACCCCAGTACTCGATGCACCCCAGTACTCGATGCACCCCAGTACTCAACTCACCACAGTACTCAACGCACCACAGTACTCAACGCGCCCCAGTACTCAACACACCACAGTACTCAGTGCACCCCCAGTACTCAACGCACCCCAGTACTCAACACACCCCAGTACTCAGCACACCACAGTACTCAACACACCACAGTACTCAACACACCACAGTACTCAACACACCACAGTACTCAATGCACCACAGTACTCAATGCACCACAGTACTCAACGCACTCCAGTACACCCCAGTACTCAACACACCCCAGTACTCAACGCACCCCAGTACTCAACACACCCCAGTACACCCCAGTGCTCAACACGCTCAGTGCTCAACACTCTCAGTCCTCAACACGCTCAGTCCTCAACGCTCTCAGTCCTCAACACGCTCAGTGCTCAACACTCTCAGTGCTCAACACGCTCAGTGCTCAACACGCTCAGTCCTCAACACTCTCAGTCCTCAACACGCTCAGTCCTCAACGCTCTCAGTCCTCAACACGCTCAGTGCTCAACACTCTCAGTCCTCAACACGCTCAGTGCTCAACACGCTCAGTGCTCAACACTCTCAGTCCTCAACACGCTCAGTCCTCAACACTCTCAGTCCTCAACACGCTCAGTCCTCAACACGCTCAGTGCTCAACACGCTCAGTCCTCAACACGCTCAGTGCTCAACACTCTCAGTCCTCAACACGCTCAGTGCTCAACACTCTGTCCTCAACACGCTCAGTGCTCAACACGCTTAGTGCTCAACACTCTCAGTCCTCAACACGCTCAGTGCTCAACACTCTCAGTCCTCAACACGCTCAGTGCTCAACACTCTCAGTCCTCAACACTCTCAGTCCTCAACACGCTCAGTCCTCAACACGCTCAGTCCTCAACACGCTCAGTCCTCAACACGCTCAGTCCTCAACACGCTCAGTCCTCAACACGCTCAGTCCTCAACACTCTCAGTCCTCAACACGCTCAGTGCTCAACGCTCTCAGTCCTCAACGCTCTCAGTCCTCAACACGCTCAGTCCTCAACACGCTCAGTCCTCAACACGCTCAGTCCTCAACACGCTCAGTCCTCAACACTCTCAGTCCTCAACACGCTCAGTCCTCAACACGCTCAGTCCTCAACACGCTCAGTCCTCAACACGCTTAGTGCTCAACACGCTCAGTGCTCAACACGCTCAGTGCTCAACACGCTCAGTCCTCAACACTCTCAGTCCTCAACACGCTCAGTGCTCAACACTCTCAGTCCTCAACACGCTCAGTCCTCAACACGCTCAGTCCTCAACACGCTCAGTGCTCAACACGCTCAGTGCTCAACACTCTCAGTCCTCAACACGCTCAGGACCTGGGTGTGCTCTTTGATACCAATCTTTCATTTGAAAGTCACGTGTCTAGTATCTGTAAAACCGCATTTTTCCATCTTAAAAATATATCTAAATTACGTCATATGCTCTCATTGACAAATGCGGAACAATTAGTCCATGCGTTCATGACCTCAAGGCTAGATTATTGTAATGCTCTACTGGGTGGTTGCCCTGCACGCTTAATAAACAAACTACAGCTGGTCCAAAACGCAGCAGCTCGAGTTCTTACCAGAACCAGGAAGTATGACCATATTAGCCCGGTTCTGTCAAAACTGCACTGGCTCCCTATTAAACATCGCATCAATTTTAAAATATTGCTGATTACTTACAAAGCACTAAATGGTTTAGCTCCGCGGTACTTGAGCGAGCTCTTAACGCATTATACTCCTTCACGTCTATTGCGATCTCAAAATTCCGGCCAGTTGATAATACCTAGAATATCTAAATCGACTGCTGGCGGTAGATCCTTTTCCTATTTAGCACCAAAACTTTGGAACAGCCTTCCTACCATTGTCCGGGAAGCAGACACACTCTGTCAGTTCAAATCTAGATTAAAGACACATCTCTTTGACATAGCGTTCACATAATACATTATAGACTTCTATAATTCAATATTAGGCTGCATAGATTAGGTCAGCTGGAACCGGGAACACTTCCCATAAATCCTGATGTACTTGTTACATCATGAGAAGAATGGCATCTACGCTAATTTTAGTGTCTTTGTTTATCCCAAGGTTTTCCCGCAGCCTGCCGGATCCAGGCCGTTTCCAGATCTGATGAAGGACCTTCGCCTGGACCCGATGTCAATGCAGTGCTGAAGGGCCAACTAGTCTCTCCCTATGGAGGATCCCTTTCCCACTCTACAGATAACGCGTCGTCGGGAAAACTCAATTTGCGTATCTACCCCGAATTGATAAAATAAAATAAAATTCTGAATCAAAACTATAAGGAAACACCAGTAATTTGTTTAGGCTTGGTTTGTAGGGAATTCCAAACCTGCACACATATATTCAAACGCACATAATTATAGAACCCGTTCTTAATGCGCATCTGAACGCCATCAGCGTTTCTCACAGGTTCGCTAAAGTCTGTGTAGAGAGAATGGTGTCGTCTTGGCGGCCCTAATTTAAAAACAAATGATGGTTGCGACGGAAGCGAATCAATCGAAACTAACTTTAGCTGGAAAATAACTTTATTAAAGAACCGCTATAAAGCCAAAACAATCTTACGTTATATTATACATTTATCTCTGTGAAGCTGCTTTGAGACAATCTACATTGTTAAAAGCGCTATATAAATGAAGATGACTTGACTTGACTTGACTTGACTCAGTGCTCAACACGCTTAGTGCTCAACACTCTCAGTCCTCAACACGCTCAGTGCTCAACACTCTCAGTCCTCAACACGCTCAGTGCTCAACACTCTCAGTCCTCAACGCTCTCAGTCCTCAACACGCTCAGTCCTCAACACTCTCAGTCCTCAACGCTCTCAGTCCTCAACACGCTCAGTGCTCAACACTCTCAGTCCTCAACGCTCTCAGTCCTCAACACGCTCAGTGCTCAACACTCTCAGTCCTCAACGCTCTCAGTCCTCAACACGCTCAGTGCTCAACACTCTCAGTCCTCAACACGCTCAGTGCTCAACACTCTCAGTCCTCAACGCTCTCAGTCCTCAACACTCTCAGTCCTCAACACTCTCAGTCCTCAACACGCTCAGTCCTCAACACGCTCAGTCCTCAACACGCTCAGTGCTCAACACGCTCAGTGCTCAACACGCTCAGTGCTCAACACTCTCAGTCCTCAACGCTCTCAGTCCTCAACACTCTCAGTCCTCAACACTCTCAGTCCTCAACACGCTCAGTCCTCAACACGCTCAGTCCTCAACACGCTCAGTGCTCAACACTCTCAGTCCTCAACGCTCTCAGTCCTCAACACTCTCAGTCCTCAACACGCTCAGTGCTCAACACTCTCAGTCCTCAACGCTCTCAGTCCTCAACGCTCTCAGTCCTCAACACGCTCAGTGCTCAACACTCTCAGTCCTCAACGCTCTCAGTCCTCAACACGCTCAGTGCTCAACACTCTCAGTCCTCAACACGCTCAGTGCTCAACACTCTCAGTCCTCAACGCTCTCAGTCCTCAACACTCTCAGTCCTCAACACTCTCAGTCCTCAACACGCTCAGTCCTCAACACGCTCAGTCCTCAACACGCTCAGTGCTCAACACGCTCAGTGCTCAACACGCTCAGTGCTCAACACTCTCAGTCCTCAACGCTCTCAGTCCTCAACACTCTCAGTCCTCAACACTCTCAGTCCTCAACACGCTCAGTCCTCAACACGCTCAGTCCTCAACACGCTCAGTGCTCAACACTCTCAGTCCTCAACGCTCTCAGTCCTCAACACTCTGTCCTCAACACTCTCAGTCCTCAACACGCTCAGTCCTCAACACGCTCAGTCCTCAACACGCTCAGTCCTCAACACGCTCAGTCCTCAACACGCTCAGTCCTCAACACGCTCAGTGCTCAACACTCTCAGTCCTCAACACTCTCAGTCCTCAACACTCTCAGTCCTCAACACGCTCAGTCCTCAACACGCTCAGTCCTCAACACGCTCAGTCCTCAACGCTCTCAGTCCTCAACACTCTCAGTCCTCAACACTCTCAGTCCTCAACACGCTCAGTCCTCAACACTCTCAGTCCTCAACACGCTCAGTCCTCAACACGCTCAGTCCTCAACACGCTCAGTGCTCAACACGCTCAGTGCTCAACACTCTCAGTCCTCAACACGCTCAGTCCTCAACACTCTCAGTCCTCAACACGCTCAGTGCTCAACACTCTCAGTCCTCAACACGCTCAGTCCTCAACACGCTTAGTGCTCAACACTCTCAGTCCTCAACACGCTCAGTGCTCAACACGCTCAGTCCTCAACACGCTCAGTCCTCAACACGCTCAGTCCTCAACACGCTCAGTCCTCAACACGCTTAGTGCTCAACACGCTCACTCCTCAACACGCTTAGTGCTCAACACGCTCACTCCTCAACACGCTCAGTCCTCAACGCTCTCAACGCTCTCAGTCCTCAACACGCTCCGTGCTCAACACTCTCAGTCCTCAACACGCTCAGTCCTCAACACGCTCAGTCCTCAACGCGCTTAGTGCTCAACACTCAGTCCTCAACACGCTTAGTGCTCAACACGCTCAGTCCTCAACACGCTTAGTGCTCAACACGCTCACTCCTCAACACGCTCACTCCTCAACGCTCTCAGTCCTCAACACGCTCCGTCCTCAACACACTGTGCTCAACGCGATCAATACTCAAAACTCTCAGTACTCCACATGCTAAGTGCTCAAAACGCAATCAATACTCAACACGCTCAGGACTCTGTTTACACGAGAACGCTCGCGGGTGAAAACGTAAAAATATTTTATCAGATGTGCCTTTCGTTTAGACAGTGACGGCGTTTTTGGGGCTTAAAAACGCACAAAAGTGAAACCACCCTCCAGAGTGGAAATCTTAAAAACGCTCCACCGTCGCGTTTCCGTCTAAACGGTAAAAACGCAAAAGTCTGCTAGACAGTGAAGGCACCCATCAGTGCTTCACATTGCCACCTAGCCGCCTGGAGTGCATACTACATTGAATTTCACACACTTTTGCGTCACCATATGCACGCAGATTTCCCCCCCATAACGCTCGTCTAAACGCAGAATAAAAAGTGATCACTTTTGCGTTTTCTCTTCAGATCGTTTCCGTGTAAACGTAGCCTTAGTGTGAATGTTCTGGAAGTGTTTGCTTGTGTACTGAAGAGTTACGAAGCATCCAGTCATGCCACAATAAACATTTAAATAATTGATGCTTTTTTAAAGTAGAAGAATTTTACATGATAAATATAAGCGATCATTACATTTAGAGATTGACCGATATCGATTTGTTTTATAACCGATACCAATTATTTGTATGTTTAACTCAATTTGCGTATCTACCCCGAATTGATAAAATAAAATAAAATTCTGAATCAAAACTATAAGGAAACACCAGTAATTTGTTTAGGCTTGGTTTGTAGGGAATTCCAAACCTGCACACATATATTCAAACGCACATAATTATAGAACCCGTTCTTAATGCGCATCTGAACGCCATCAGCGTTTCTCACAGGTTCGCTAAAGTCTGTGTAGAGAGAATGGTGTCGTCTTGGCGGCCCTAATTTAAAAACAAATGATGGTTGCGACGGAAGCGAATCAATCGAAACTAACTTTAGCTGGAAAATAACTTTATTAAAGAACCGCTATAAAGCCAAAACAATCTTACGTTATATTATACATTTATCTCTGTGAAGCTGCTTTGAGACAATCTACATTGTTAAAAGCGCTATATAAATGAAGATGACTTGACTTGACTTGACTTGACTCAGTGCTCAACACGCTTAGTGCTCAACACTCTCAGTCCTCAACACGCTCAGTGCTCAACACTCTCAGTCCTCAACACGCTCAGTGCTCAACACTCTCAGTCCTCAACGCTCTCAGTCCTCAACACGCTCAGTCCTCAACACTCTCAGTCCTCAACGCTCTCAGTCCTCAACACGCTCAGTGCTCAACACTCTCAGTCCTCAACGCTCTCAGTCCTCAACACGCTCAGTGCTCAACACTCTCAGTCCTCAACGCTCTCAGTCCTCAACACGCTCAGTGCTCAACACTCTCAGTCCTCAACACGCTCAGTGCTCAACACTCTCAGTCCTCAACGCTCTCAGTCCTCAACACTCTCAGTCCTCAACACTCTCAGTCCTCAACACGCTCAGTCCTCAACACGCTCAGTCCTCAACACGCTCAGTGCTCAACACGCTCAGTGCTCAACACGCTCAGTGCTCAACACTCTCAGTCCTCAACGCTCTCAGTCCTCAACACTCTCAGTCCTCAACACTCTCAGTCCTCAACACGCTCAGTCCTCAACACGCTCAGTCCTCAACACGCTCAGTGCTCAACACTCTCAGTCCTCAACGCTCTCAGTCCTCAACACTCTCAGTCCTCAACACGCTCAGTGCTCAACACTCTCAGTCCTCAACGCTCTCAGTCCTCAACGCTCTCAGTCCTCAACACGCTCAGTGCTCAACACTCTCAGTCCTCAACGCTCTCAGTCCTCAACACGCTCAGTGCTCAACACTCTCAGTCCTCAACACGCTCAGTGCTCAACACTCTCAGTCCTCAACGCTCTCAGTCCTCAACACTCTCAGTCCTCAACACTCTCAGTCCTCAACACGCTCAGTCCTCAACACGCTCAGTCCTCAACACGCTCAGTGCTCAACACGCTCAGTGCTCAACACGCTCAGTGCTCAACACTCTCAGTCCTCAACGCTCTCAGTCCTCAACACTCTCAGTCCTCAACACTCTCAGTCCTCAACACGCTCAGTCCTCAACACGCTCAGTCCTCAACACGCTCAGTGCTCAACACTCTCAGTCCTCAACGCTCTCAGTCCTCAACACTCTCAGTCCTCAACACTCTCAGTCCTCAACACGCTCAGTCCTCAACACGCTCAGTCCTCAACACGCTCAGTCCTCAACACGCTCAGTCCTCAACACGCTCAGTGCTCAACACTCTCAGTCCTCAACACTCTCAGTCCTCAACACTCTCAGTCCTCAACACGCTCAGTCCTCAACACTCTCAGTCCTCAACACGCTCAGTCCTCAACGCTCTCAGTCCTCAACACTCTCAGTCCTCAACACTCTCAGTCCTCAACACGCTCAGTCCTCAACACTCTCAGTCCTCAACACGCTCAGTCCTCAACACGCTCAGTCCTCAACACGCTCAGTGCTCAACACGCTCAGTGCTCAACACTCTCAGTCCTCAACACGCTCAGTCCTCAACACTCTCAGTCCTCAACACGCTCAGTGCTCAACACTCTCAGTCCTCAACACGCTCAGTCCTCAACACGCTTAGTGCTCAACACTCTCAGTCCTCAACACGCTCAGTGCTCAACACGCTCAGTCCTCAACACGCTCAGTCCTCAACACGCTCAGTCCTCAACACGCTCAGTCCTCAACACGCTTAGTGCTCAACACGCTCACTCCTCAACACGCTTAGTGCTCAACACGCTCACTCCTCAACACGCTCAGTCCTCAACGCTCTCAACGCTCTCAGTCCTCAACACGCTCCGTGCTCAACACTCTCAGTCCTCAACACGCTCAGTCCTCAACACGCTCAGTCCTCAACACGCTCAGTCCTCAACACGCTTAGTGCTCAACACTCAGTCCTCAACACGCTTAGTGCTCAACACGCTCAGTCCTCAACACGCTTAGTGCTCAACACGCTCACTCCTCAACACGCTCACTCCTCAACGCTCTCAGTCCTCAACACGCTCCGTCCTCAACACACTGTGCTCAACGCGATCAATACTCAAAACTCTCAGTACTCCACATGCTAAGTGCTCAAAACGCAATCAATACTCAACACGCTCAGGACTCAACACGTTTGTTCTGCTCATGTTGGGAACTGCTGCTCCACCAAGATCCATACAAGCACCTTATTTGGCATTCCTCTGAAAAAAAAAACATTTAAACATCAACTTAGACGTGCACAGTTGCTCTGCCATCGATCCGTGTCAGATCCGTTAATGATGGTTAAAACTGATGTGTTTTCTGTGCACAAATAATGACTGTTTCACTCCGTCATCAAACTGATGTCCCGTCGGTTCTCTTGTTGGGGAGAAAAACAAGCAGAGCAATGATTTGAAAGTCACTTTTTGTCAACCGAAGAATTAATAAATGATAGTCTTCTCTGCATATGATGCTGCATACTACGAAATATTTGAATGAAAAGTACACATCAGCTTTAAATTCTGGACTAATATCTGCATTTCTAATAGCACTCCATTAGTCTACAGGTGAAGGTGGACATCAACCGCTGCTCTAGTTTAGATTGGCCTGCTGTGAATCATGAATATTTCAACCTACGCCACAGAAGTTTGGCCTCTCTATCGCCATCTGTGGCTGATCCATGAAACTGCATGTCACCATCAGAGTAGCACTCATGGTTACCTGCACGCTGACAGTAAAAACTTCTAATTAAGCTTACAGAAGTAAAAACATCCTACGAGCAAATAGGCATTATGTCTGCCACTGTGGTTTTGTCACCGGTTGGCAATAGGTGACTTACAGTGAGATCAACGAACGTCACTGTTTAGAGTGGTTACAGACATGACATAAACACACAAGATCTAGTGACGTAAGCCTGGAATTCACCACAAAAAAACCCACAGCTCAAAATGTAAATTAATATTGTAAGCTTGCTTTAGTGAATTTGGGTAAAGAAACAAGACTGTGTTGAACACAGATTGTTTTTACCACGTATTATCTTGAGTTAATAGATACATAGTTGAATAGCTATATAATATCTGAACTAATAATATGTTTATTGTGAGCATGGAGCATTTTGTACGGCTGTGGAGTTTGTGAGTGTTTCAGCAGTAGTAGTGAGTCAGAAGCACATGCTGTCTGCTGTGTGACTGATTCTTTCACTGCATATCCAGATCCGCTGAAAAGCCTTAGTGGATCTTAGTTTAGGCCCTGTTTACACGAGAACGCTCGCGGGTGAAAACGTAAAAATATTTTATCAGATGTGCCTTTCGTTTAGACAGTGACGGCGTTTTTGGGGCTTAAAAACGCACAAAAGTGAAACCACCCTCCAGAGTGGAAATCTTAAAAACGCTCCACCGTCGCGTTTCCGTCTAAACGGTAAAAACGCAAAAGTCTGCTAGACAGTGAAGGCACCCATCAGTGCTTCACATTGCCACCTAGCCGCCTGGAGTGCATACTACATTGAATTTCACACACTTTTGCGTCACCATATGCACGCAGATTTCCCCCCCATAACGCTCGTCTAAACGCAGAATAAAAAGTGATCACTTTTGCGTTTTCTCTTCAGATCGTTTCCGTGTAAACGTAGCCTTAGTGTGAATGTTCTGGAAGTGTTTGCTTGTGTACTGAAGAGTTACGAAGCATCCAGTCATGCCACAATAAACATTTAAATAATTGATGCTTTTTTAAAGTAGAAGAATTTTACATGATAAATATAAGCGATCATTACATTTAGAGATTGACCGATATCGATTTGTTTTATAACCGATACCAATTATTTGTATGTTTATGTGCCGATATATATTTATTTATTTATTGTTTTATTTAACACTTTTTTAATAATGTAATTTTTGTAATTTCACTCCCTCCTTACATACAAAACAAAATACACTTCTACATCAATAAATAGTCTGAAAGAGTGCATATACACTCTTGTGTATGTATATAATGTGTGTGTATATAATGCACTGTCACTAAAGTGTCTTTTTTTAGGTAAACAAACAGGTAATGAATATTGCATGTAAAAATAATTCTAACAAATTAAAAAAGCATAAAACATTCTAAACCGTCTGAATAAAATAACATTACTGCTGTCCTATTATTTATAACAACAAATGGAGAACATAAATAAATAACAGGACGAGTCTATCGACTCCCCATAAATATAATCATAAATATGAGCATTTGTTTTAAAGTAGTTTTAAAGGTTTATGTGTTGGTTGATAGGCTAAAGAGTGAAGGGAATGGAAAACGCTGGAATATTCAGTTACCGAGTCTATTTCATCTGGCATGTTATCAGAATTATTAATCATGTTTTTGTTGGTCTAGATTATGAAATACCTGACTGTGTGCGTTTACAAAGAACGTCTCTCGCGAAGATCATAATTAATTCCCACATAGTTGTAATTATTTATATGTTTTTTAGCAAAATAAAAGTAATATAGTAGATGTTAATATAATTTAAGGAGTTTTGTGTTAAAAGCTGCATACGGTGGCCATGCTGAAACACCAACCCGGTGAGTGAACGTGACTTCACGAGACTAATGATGAGCAGGCAACATAGAGAAAATTAAATTCAGCACTTTTATTTCAAACATGTATTCTTTTTATTTAATTCATGTAAAGTTACGTCTTTATTGAGACAGGACTTGGCGGATTACGTTACTCTGTGAGTTCGTCTCTATTTTTTTTTAGCGCCAACTTTAAACTACTTAAGCATTTATGTAACATATCATATTTGTGCTTATCTCATTTGTGCATTGTTGGCTGTTATATTAAATAAAGTTTATAATTAAGGGATGCGAGTTATTTTACCTTTGAACACCGTTGTTGACTCGTCTCCCGTCAGACGCTGTGGTATAATGGCGGTCTTGCGTCCAATTCTCAAAACGGTGAATCCGATATTACAAAACCGATACCAATTATGGGAAAATGCTTAAATATCTGGAAAAATATCAGGAAAACTCACAAATTACATTACATTGCATGTCATTGTTTTCTCTTTTAGTGCCGAGCTGTTGCCAAACGTCTCACCATCGCAGAAAAATCACGTGAGACTTTGACGGAGGAACTGAAGCTGGCTAATCAGAACATCACTCGCCTACAGGTACTAGCAGACGTGCTCGGCTAAGCCAGTCCTTCTGAAGTCTGTAGTTTTGGTGACGTGTCTCTTTTGGTGTGTTGATCAGGATGAGCTCAGCACCACGAAGAGGAGCTATGAAGATCAGCTGAGCATGATGAGCGACCACCTGTGCAGCATGAACGACACGCTCAGCAAGCAGCGCGACGAGATCGACACGCTCAAGCTAGCCTCCAAGGTCAGACTCCTCACGCTTCAGATATTTGTTACAAAGTGATAATGAACACCGTGTTGAGTTAGTGTTGTTCAGACTCTGTGTTGTTCAGACTCTGTGTTGTTCAGACTCGGCGTTGTTCAGACTCGGTGTTGTTCAGACTCTGTGTTGTTCAGACTCTGTGTTGTTCAGACTCGGCGTTGTTCAGACTCGGCGTTGTTCAGACTCTGTGTTGTTCAGACTCTGTGTTGTTCAGACTCGGCGTTGTTCAGACTCGGCGTTGTTCAGACTCTGCGTTGTTCAGACTCGGCGTTGTTCAGACTCTGCGTTGTTCAGACTCGGCGTTGTTCAGACTCTGCGTTGTTCAGACTCTGTGTTGTTCAGACTCGGCGTTGTTCAGACTTGGCGTTGTTCAGACTCGGCGTTGTTCAGACTCGGCGTTGTTCAGACTCGGCGTTGTTCAGACTCGGCGTTGTTCAGACTCTGTGTTGTTCAGACTCAGCGTTGTTCAGACTTGGCGTTGTTCAGACTCGGCGTTGTTCAGACTCGGCGTTGTTCAGACTCGGCGTTGTTCAGACTCGGCGTTGTTCAGACTCTGTGTTGTTCAGACTCGGCGTTGTTCAGACTTGGCGTTGTTCAGACTCGGCGTTGTTCAGACTCGGCGTTGTTCAGACTCGGCGTTGTTCAGACTCGGCGTTGTTCAGACTCTGTGTTGTTCAGACTCAGCGTTGTTCAGACTTGGCGTTGTTCAGACTCGGCGTTGTTCAGACTCGGCGTTGTTCAGACTCTGTGTTGTTCAGACTCGGCGTTGTTCAGACTCTGTGTTGTTCAGACTCTGCGTTGTTCAGACTCTGTTGTTCAGACTCGGCGTTGTTCAGACTCGGCGTTGTTCAGACTCGGCGTTGTTCAGACTCTGTGTTGTTCAGACTCTGCGTTGTTCAGACTCTGTTGTTCAGACTGTGTGTTGTTCAGACTCTGCGTTGTTCAGACTCTGTTGTTCAGACTGTGTGTTGTTCAGACTGTGTGTTGTTCAGACTCGGCGTTGTTCAGACTCGGCGTTGTTCAGACTCGGCGTTGTTCAGACTCGGCGTTGTTCAGACTCTGTGTTGTTCAGACTCTGTGTTGTTCAGACTCGGCGTTGTTCAGACTCGGCGTTGTTCAGACTCTGTGTTGTTCAGACTCTGTGTTGTTCAGACTCTGTGTTGTTCAGACTCGGCGTTGTTCAGACTCGGTGTTGTTCAGACTCTGTGTTGTTCAGACTCTGTGTTGTTCAGACTCGGCGTTGTTCAGACTCGGCGTTGTTCAGACTCTGTGTTGTTCAGACTCTGTTGTTCAGACTCTGTTGTTCAGACTCTGTGTTGTTCAGACTCTGTGTTGTTCAGACTCTGTGTTGTTCAGACTCTGTGTTGTTCAGACTCTGTGTTGTTCAGACTCGGCGTTGTTCAGACTCGGCGTTGTTCAGACTCGGCGTTGTTCAGACTCGGCGTTGTTCAGACTCTGTGTTGTTCAGACTCTGTGTTGTTCAGACTCGGCGTTGTTCAGACTCGGCGTTGTTCAGACTCGGCGTTGTTCAGACTCGGCGTTGTTCAGACTCTGTGTTGTTCAGACTCGGCGTTGTTCAGACTCGGTGTTGTTCAGACTCGGTGTTGTTCAGACTCGGTGTTGTTCAGACTCGGTGTTGTTCAGACTCGGTGTTGTTCAGACTCGGTGTTGTTCAGACTCGGTGTTGTTCAGACTCGGTGTTGTTCAGACTCGGTGTTGTTCAGACTCGGTGTTGTTCAGACTCGGTGTTGTTCAGACTCGGTGTTGTTCAGACTCTGTGTTGTTCAGACTCTGTGTTGTTCAGACTCGGTGTTGTTCAGACTCGGTGTTGTTCAGACTCGGTGTTGTTCAGACTCGGTGTTGTTCAGACTCTGTGTTGTTCAGACTCGGTGTTGTTCAGACTCGGTGTTGTTCAGACTCGGTGTTGTTCAGACTCGGTGTTGTTCAGACTCGGTGTTGTTCAGACTCGGTGTTGTTCAGACTCGGTGTTGTTCAGACTCGGTGTTGTTCAGACTCGGTGTTGTTCAGACTCGGTGTTGTTCAGACTCGGTGTTGTTCAGACTCGGTGTTGTTCAGACTCGGTGTTGTTCAGACTCGGTGTTGTTCAGACTCGGTGTTGTTCAGACTCGGTGTTGTTCAGACTCGGTGTTGTTCAGACTCGGTGTTGTTCAGACTCGGTGTTGTTCAGACTCGGTGTTGTTCAGACTCGGTGTTGTTCAGACTCGGTGTTGTTCAGACTCGGTGTTGTTCAGACTCGGTGTTGTTCAGACTCGGTGTTGTTCAGACTCGGTGTTGTTCAGACTCGGTGTTGTTCAGACTCGGTGTTGTTCAGACTCGGTGTTGTTCAGACTCGGTGTTGTTCAGACTCGGTGTTGTTCAGACTCGGTGTTGTTCAGACTCGGTGTTGTTCAGACTCGGTGTTGTTCAGACTCGGTGTTGTTCAGACTCGGTGTTGTTCAGACTCGGTGTTGTTCAGACTCGGTGTTGTTCAGACTCGGTGTTGTTCAGACTCGGTGTTGTTCAGACTCGGTGTTGTTCAGACTCGGTGTTGTTCAGACTCGGTGTTGTTCAGACTCGGTGTTGTTCAGACTCGGTGTTGTTCAGACTCGGTGTTGTTCAGACTCGGTGTTGTTCAGACTCGGTGTTGTTCAGACTCGGTGTTGTTCAGACTCGGTGTTGTTCAGACTCGGTGTTGTTCAGACTCGGTGTTGTTCAGACTCGGTGTTGTTCAGACTCGGTGTTGTTCAGACTCGGTGTTGTTCAGACTCGGTGTTGTTCAGACTCGGTGTTGTTCAGACTCGGTGTTGTTCAGACTCGGTGTTGTTCAGACTCGGTGTTGTTCAGACTCGGTGTTGTTCAGACTCGGTGTTGTTCAGACTCGGTGTTGTTCAGACTCGGTGTTGTTCAGACTCGGTGTTGTTCAGACTCGGTGTTGTTCAGACTCGGTGTTGTTCAGACTCGGTGTTGTTCAGACTCGGTGTTGTTCAGACTCGGTGTTGTTCAGACTCGGTGTTGTTCAGACTCTGCGTTGTTCAGACTCTGCGTTGTTCAGACTCTGCGTTGTTCAGACTCGGCGTTGTTCAGACTCGGCGTTGTTCAGACTCGGCGTTGTTCAGACTCGGCGTTGTTCAGACTCGGCGTTGTTCAGACTCGGCGTTGTTCAGACTCGGCGTTGTTCAGACTCGGCGTTGTTCAGACTCGGCGTTGTTCAGACTCGGCGTTGTTCAGACTCGGCGTTGTTCAGACTCGGCGTTGTTCAGACTCGGCGTTGTTCAGACTCGGCGTTGTTCAGACTCGGCGTTGTTCAGACTCGGCGTTGTTCAGACTCGGCGTTGTTCAGACTCGGCGTTGTTCAGACTCGGCGTTGTTCAGACTCGGCGTTGTTCAGACTCGGTGTTGTTCAGACTCGGTGTTGTTCAGACTTGTTCAGACTCGGTGTTGTTCAGACTCGGCGTTGTTCAGACTCGGCGTTGTTCAATAAGGCATGTCATAATGTGATAAACAGGAAAATAAGGATCAATTATGCAAACAGAGTTCATTTCATCCATAAAGCAGCTCTTTAGGAAACAGTGATGTCATCATCAGATCCGTTCAGCTCCTATCCAATAGTGTCAGTTCAGTCAAGTCAATAATATTGCTGAATATTCATAAAGAGTTCATAAAGAGATTGTAAAATTGATCCATATGAATGGAGGGGTCATCTAAGTCTTCTGATCGCAGATTACAGATTTAATGTAGACTTCTCGTATGAACAGTGATCTGTGCGTCTGTGGAGCTCGTCAGATATGATCAGCTGAAGTTACTTTTGTCTGATTGTACTTTTTGAAGTGGGAAAAGGTTGGGAAAAAAATGGTGGGATAACTATTGCTAAAATTTCTAAAATTATGTTTCTGAACGAGTTCTTGATGAAATCTAATCTTTCCTCTGCTGGACTCTTGCAGGGAAACTCAAAGAAGAACAAGGGCCGATAACGGACAGACATCAGATGAACACCTGCGTTAGACACACACCAGTGACACGAGACAGGAAGAGCTGCAGAGTGTGTGTGTGTGTGTGTGTGTGTGTGTGTGTGTGTGTGTGTGTGTGTGTGTGTGTGTGTGTGAGAGAGAGAGAGAGAGAGAGAGAGATAGAGTGAGTGTGTGTGTGTGTGTGTGTGTGTGTGTGTGTGTGTGTGTGTGTGTGTGTGTGTGTGTGTGTGTGTGTGTGAATGTGTGTGTAATTAAAGCATGCATTTTGTTTCTTCAAGCAAGATAGTGTTTGTTAGAGAAATCACATATTGCCTTACACACACACACACACACACACACACACACACACACACACACATCACACACACATCACACACACACATCCCAAGCCAGATTTGATTGTGCGAGATGAGTTGTGTGATTGATTATGTGATGTCATCATGATAAACTCCCCACCAGTATAATGATGAAATCGTCTGGATAAAAAGGGTGTGTGTGAATAAACACACTGAATCGACACTGACTTTCTGCTCCTTTCCTCAAGAAATAAACCAATCCTGATTTTGTATGATCTAGTTCATGATGTCATATCTCAACATTAGCTGTGAAGTAGAATATGATGTGAATATATCATTAAATCGTCTGTGACAGCATGAGTGTACTGATCATCTCACATTAATCTCTTTTATTTCTCTTTATATGGATCTGTTTAATAGCACAATGTACTGGATTCAACCAAAATCAAGTAAATAAAGGTATAAACTAAACCATTTTGCATTCACTTGTTCATTTCAGCATTCATTTCACGAACTCAATCTTCATCTAAACAAGATACAGTAAAAAGTTTTGGGAGCTGATGTTCTTCCCGTTCGCCTAATTATGATTCCTACTACAGCGAGGGATGAGCTCATGAATAATAATTAGCTCATTATGACGTTATGTTAACCTAAACAAGAAGAATATTCGCTCATGAATATTGACGCAATGCTGAAAGCTTATCTCATGAATATTAATGAGGATATTATGACGTCGACTGGTCCCCGTCCAATAGTGAAGATCTGCTTTATGAATATTAAAGTTGATCCGTCGTCGTAGTAGAGTCGCGAAATCCGCTTCCCGTCGGGATGTTTTCACTCCCGTTATTTCTGCCATTTTGGGAAAATACCGTTTCTGCACTGGATCATACATCTAAAATCATGAGGTGACAAAATATTTCAAACAAACACACACAACCACTGTTTCCACTTGTGCTTCAGTTGTTTGTTGTTGTTTATGTGGTTGTGAAGTTGCTGCAAACAAAGAAACAGCGAATCTCAGAGTTAAAGCGGCTCTGAGTTCATCAGGAATCATATTTAATCTTCACCGCGAGGAAAAGTCAAGGATTTGATGACGCTTATATTTTCAGTCGTTTGACTGGCGTGATAACAGTGAGATTGAATTTATGTAATCCTGTTTGATGAGTTATATGGTAAATCTTTTTCAGGTCATCAGAGAAAAACAAACACAAGTGAAGTTCATGTAAAACTGCATCATAGGGAACAAGATGATGACAGGATTCATAAACTGAGGAAACGTTCAGGGTAAGTAGCCATTGCAAACTTATCTCGAGATAAACAAACAATATATAATTCTGATCCGCAGTCAGTCATCAGAAACGGGTCTCTGAACTGAAGTATAGAAACAGGAAAAGTGAGAATCCTGATCAGTTTCAGTCCCGCATTTCTAGGAACCTAGTTTTTATTATGGTTTATATTATTTTATAGCACTTATTCAGTCCTGTATTGGTTTATTAACATTCAGAAAAGACTGTTAATTATTTAAATGTAATTAACATATTCTCCTAACCCAAAACATAACCATTGGTAACCCTCTTGAAATATTAAGCCTAATTTGTTTCAATATTTGAGCCCTATTCTGGTTCTAAATTCTTGGAGAGAAAGCTCATTTTTCCACGCTGAAGTAAGTTATTCTCTGTGCATGAAGGCCTATCCGTTTCATAGGTGGCGCTGTCACAAAAACACAAGGGTCTAGAAATGGTATTGCAGGATTATACTATTGGAAAAAGAGGTTAGATTAAAGGGGTGGTTAATTATGATTTCACTTTACTAACTTTAGTTAGTGTGTAAAGTTGCTGTTTGAGCAGAAACAACATCTGCAAAGTCACGACGCTCAAAGTTCAGAGCAAAGGGAGATTTTTGCTTTTAAAGAAATTACAACAAGCTTTTTAAGGACTACAACAAACGGCTGGAAGGGACTACACCAAATTCCTCCCGGGTTATTGCATGTATGTATATATATAAATAAATAAATTTGACATTTATTTGACCAGAAATAGAGTAGAAACAGTGAAATATTATTAAAATGTAAATGAGCTGTTTTCTATGTTAATATTTAGTAAAGCGTAATTTATTCCTGTGATCAAAGCTGAATTTTCAGCATCATTACTCCAGTCTTCAGTGTCACATGATCCTTCAGAAATCATTCTAATATGCTGATTTGATGCTCAATAAGTATTTATGATTATCATCATCTCTGGCTATGTGGGGGAAGCTGACTGTTGAGTGCAGAAGGTGTCCAACATGATCTGAGTGTGAAGTGCACTAGAGTGTAGTGTACTCTACACGAGTGTTAATGAACTGACCCGCAGAAGTACAGTATCTGTCTGACACCGGGCCGTGTGAGAGTCTCATCATGACGTCTGAGAGTGAACTGTGGGACGGAGGGCTGGTGTTTATCCCTCTGTCCCTGAGGAATCCGAGGAATTCTGTCAGGAATTAAAGGATTCTTCTGGAGCCGTTCAATGAGACTCACAGTGTTGCTTTCTTTTTTCAGCTGCTGACTTCAGTATTTCTGTCCCACCTACACCTTCTCATCCCATTTACAGACTCCATACTGAGCCCTTTGGCTGTTTCTCATTGAGCACATCGTCCTCCACCTGAAGTTCAGTTCCAGAGAGCAGGTTAACTTACATCACATAAACCCTGAACTCTCTGTCGATTAACCCAGACCTTGCTGATCGGTTAGCCTATCTGTTCCAGTGAAAACACAAAGACATTCCCAGCAGAGAACGTGCACCATACTTCTACTGTCTCCTGGTGTTTAATGCTGGTTTACAGTCTTAATGTACAGCTCCACCTACTGGACGATTGTGCAATCTTTCCTCTCTTTCCCCTTTCTTCATGCCATACTTCAGTGGTGTGGAACTAGATGTTTTTAATTACTCTGAACCAGATTTATATTTAAAACTGAATACCATGAATTTACAAGAACGTTTACTTGTGCTGATCATCAGTTACATTGTGCTCGTACTGTAAAGCCAGAGGAGAACTCCTGTTTATCACTGTAAAGCTGCTTTGATGCAAACTCTACTGTATAAAGCGCTATATAACTATAACAAAGGACAGTATGTTCCTCATTTGTCTAGTACACTGGTCCCAAACTCGGCTCCTCAGGGGCTGCTTACACAACATCAACTAAAAGCAGAAGACTTTTACACGTTTTGGCCGTTTGTTTTACACGACAACGGCGTTTGGGTGCCTGAAAATGCTAACTTTTGAAAACGGATTTCAAAGTGCAAACAACATGTAAACAACAAAAACACGAATCTCTGAAGACGATGACGTCATGCGTATTACGTGTTCAGTCTATAATGTTTCATCGCCATCTACTGGCCTGGCAGCAGAATACTGGGTTTTTTGTCGTTTTCATAGATCCGTGTGAATGGGGATCGTTTTGACAATGGTGTCGTCTGTACGAGGAAAACTCAAAGGAAAAACTTCTCAGTTTTCAGCATATCGTTGTCTAGCTCACCCGCCTGGAAGATCCCAGTAAACCTGAAGCCCTTGATTAGCGGGATACGGTGTTTTTTATTAGGGTTGGATGTGAACTCTGCAGGCCTGTGGCCCTCTAAGAGTTTGAGACCATGGGTTAGTAGTTGTAACACTGATTAGATGTCTTGTATTTAACCTTCTAAAGGCCAATTCACACTGTACCATCAGACGCCCACCATTCCCGACCCGACAGACCAGCGCTAACAGACGCTGATGGATCTAACACAACCCAACGAGGTTTCTTACGGTGTCTATCGGTGCAGTGTGAACTGGCCTTAAGTCTTCGAAGTCAACCGATTGATTAACGTGAGAATCCTTCAGTGACTTAAGATGAAGCAAACTCTGAATCAACATGCACCAATGCTACATTTTTCTAAATGTCAATCATTTGTTAACAAACAAGTATTTATTACTTCAATGAGCTCATTGTTTCTGCCTTAAATTATTGCATTTTTAGCTAACTGTGATTTTGTACATGTATATTTCTGAAATGCATAAATTTGACAGTTTCCTCTGAGAATAGATCACTCTAAATTGTAATGTGGACTTGTGCATTACTGTAAAGCTGCTTTGAAATTATGTGTATTGTGAAAAGTGCTTTACAAATAAATGTAATTGAATTGAATTGTTCAGGACGAAACAACATAGTCGGAACAATGACAACATTAGCAGACCAGTCGAGCTGGTTTGAATCTCTTTCAAATTTGTAAGTACCTAATTTGTGTCTGTCTCTTTGTATTTCTGCAGAAGACTGTAGAATAAAGAAGAGTAAAGTGATGTGCTCCACCAATCACCCAGCCAACTGGGTTACATTTGATGATGAAGCTACAACCTTCCCCTCACCCCCAAAATCCCTGCGCTCTCCTGCATCGAGCTCCGGGTCAATACCTCGGCCCAACGGGCTGAAACTGGTTCTGCCATCTTTGGGGAGTGAATCCTGGAGCTCCAGCTCTGCCATAGAATCCCCTTCATATGATTTTGGGCTTAACGGGAGTTCCCAGGTGCCGAGCAATACTCCAATGTGCACTCCGGTGGGAGCGACTCCCACAATGCCGGGCTTCTCCCACTATCTGACCGGCTGCTCCCAAAGAGACTCCATGGGAATCACTGAAGGCTCTGTTTCCCTCAAAGCATCCCAAGATGAGCCGGGCCATTTCAACCCCTTCTGGGGGGAAGAAGAGGAACATAAACGAGTGTCCTGGACCTCGTCATCGGACTCAGACTCTGGACCCAGTTTGCCCCGGTTCTTCATCCGCACCAAGGATGGTGACGAGCCGACCCAAGACCACCTTCAGTACTCCTACTCCTACATCTGCCATAAACTGGAGCAGCTGAGGACCGAGGAGAAGCAGCTGGATGGAGATGATGTGAAGGTGGACCGAGAGAGTCGACCCTCAGGCGCTGGGAAAGATGAAGTGATGAAGAGAAGTCTGTCCTCCTTCGTCCCACAGGGGTTGTTCCTCAGTCAGCGGAGGCATGGCTGGTCCCTGATGCTGCGGATCCCAGAGAAGAAGAACCGCATGTCGTCGCGTCAGTGGGGTCCAGTGTACCTGCGGCTGTGTCCCGGGGCCCTGCTTCAGCTCTTCTACGAGCAGGGCCTGGAGAAGCCCTTCCGAGAGCTCCAGCTGCACGCCTACACCCGCCTCTCGGCCCTGAAAATGGAGAGATACGGCGAGCCACGCGGTATCGCCACAGTCAAGCTGGAGCACGTGTCCTACGCCGAGAGAAAGCGTTACCACCCCAAGCTCGAGGTGACCCACGAACCGGAAGTGGAGCAACTGTTGAAGTTCGGCACCACGGAATACGGAGACTTGGAGGACTTGCTAGCCTCAATAGAAGAAGAGCTAATGCGCCTGCCAGTGCCTCATCTACAGCGCAAACACTACGAGGAGCAGGAGCTGTCGTTGCAGATCTCGGACCGGGTCTGGATGAGGCGAGATCAGGACGGGGCTACTCTCGAGTGCTCAGCCATCACTCAGATCCACTGTCTAGCGTTCCTGAACGGAGCGGTGGAGTGTTTCCTAGCACTGAATGACCTCGGGCTCCTCAGACGAGCTCCTGCATACGGCTCAGATGAGGAGGTGTGGATGGAGATTGCAGACTACAGTCTCCATGGGTGTGTGAGAGAGGCAGAGTTTGAGGAGAAGCGTGTGATGAGGTTCAGTCCCCCTGACGGGTGTCGAGTGGAGCTGGTGCGTTTCAGGACGGCCTCGCTACACTACGAGGATCCGCCGCTCTCCGCTAAAGCCCTGCTGACGGTGCAGGGAGCCTGTGTGCAGCTCCAGGTTTTCCTCAATGTCCTGACGAGTTTCCCTCATCCCACAGGAGGCTCAGAGACGGTGTGTGAAAACGTCGTGGTCCGAGTGCCTTTCCCGGGGGATTGGGTGAAGGTGCCGAACAGCATGTCTCTGCTGCGACAGAAATCCCTCAAGGCTCGAATGAACAGAAACACGTGTCTGGGCTCGGCTCTTGTGGCGGAGTCTCCGTCGGTGATGCAAGTGTCCGTTGGAGCCGTCAAATATGAGAACGTGCATCGAGCCCTTGTGTGGAGAATCGACCGGCTCCCGCCCAAGAATGTGGGTAAGAAAACAGAACATTAATCCTTCTATTTGTGTCAATGGTGGACATAAATTAAATTAAATATATACACTATATACACAGTACAGTGAGGGGAAGGTTTTGAGTCTCCACCTCACCTCAAACATACAGAAGGAGATCTCAGTTCATATTAAAGTATTGTACTTAAAAATAAACAAATCATGTACTTGTAATGAAGCAACTCATGTTTGGCAAATGAGCGATCGAAGTTGGGTTGCTTCAATTCTACCATAAGTTTTGAATTTATACTGTATAAAGTCGAACTGAACAGGTTTAAACCTGTAGGTTTCTCATAGCTTTCGCACATATCTGACCCATATTGAGCCGGATGAAGAGCACAGGGTCTCTTTCAGACGGGATTCACCAAACCCATGGCTGAATGTCTGAAATTCATCAGAGAGGTTTAGGATTGATCAGGAGAGCTCAAAAAGTAACTTCAATAGCTGAATGTTAATAATAATAAAAAAAAAATCATGAGCACACATACAAAAAAAGTTTTTAATAAAGTTAGGTTAAATAAATGTACTTATGAACATGACAGACTTTTGCAGTCAATAGATGTAATTGGGTTTAGTGTTGTTCACTGTACAATGACTCGAACTGAGACAAACTTGCCCTTATTAATAAAACTTAAAGAATATATGCCTTTAAATAGCAGTATGTGACTTTATTGGCACATTAAAAACATCAGCGCATGTTAGGCACAATGTGATAATTTTTCTGGTTCACTCAAAAACAGAATTTGAAAGAACTATTTGAAAGAATCGTTTTTTCTGGATTGATGTAAAAAACAGCTTTTTTGTATTATGCTTACCTTATCATCATTACATAAAACAAATATTCAAGGATTCAAGCATTTTATTGGCATTCCAAAAACATGGTACATGATCTGGAACGAAATTAGTACTGAGGCCCGGTTAAAACCATCTCAAATAAATAAAAGATCGGCAACTCATAAATAAATAAATTCAAATACACAATCGTACCCGAACATATACACACCAAAACTTGAAAAATTGGCAGCATAGCAATAAAAGTGCAACATAACTCAAGACAAAAAGTTCAGTTTATCAGTTCTGGTGTGTGGCAGAGTTTAACAGCTTCTGGAAAGGGTTAGGGTCTTTAACCTGGTCGTCCTAGTTCTGATACTGTTGGTGAGCCTCTTTTACAAGGCTGCTGCAGTTGATTTTCCAGATGAGGTTGTCGTTTATATGTACCCCCAGGTATTTAAATATGAAGTCTGTAGGTAAGAACTACAGATACTGCTTGTGCCGATATAAAACTGATGTGTATCCAGAATCACTGCTGAACTCTCAAAAAACGTTCTAGTGGGATCTGCTCGTGATATTTGATATCTCCAGAGATTTCATGAATATTTAGTTTTCTGAGGCAGTTCCTGACACAGTTCTGGTCGCCTCAGCTGAGCCTCATGTTCACTCAGTAATGGAACGGGGATTATTGTGTGTCAGTAATGAGATGTGAAACAGGTTGTGGACCAGCCTCAGTCTCTGGCGTGTAATGATGTGTGTGTGTGTGTGTGTGTGTGTGTGTGTGTGTGTGTGTGTGTGTGTGTGTGTGTGTGTGTGTGTCTCAGCTGTGGACCAGCCTCAGTCACTGGCGTGTAAGCTGGAGTTGTCCTCGGATCAGGAGCTTCCCGAGGGATGGATGCCATGGGTCAGTGTGGAGTGTGAGGTGGCAGGTGTGGTGGCGTCTCAGACCCGAGTGAGATCACTGGGCATTGAGTGTGACGTCCAGCCTCAGAAACACCTGAGCAGCAGAGCCTACTATCACTGCCAGGTAATGTCACGGGGAACACCTCTTCACTCGCGGGGAACACCTCTACACTCGCGGGGAACACCTCTACACTCGCGGGGAACACCACTACACTCGCGGGGAACACCTCTACACTCGCGGGGAACACCTCTTCACTCGCGGGGAACACCTCTACACTCGCGGGGAACACCTCTACACTCGCGGGGAACACCACTACACTCGCGGGGAACACCTCTACACTCGCGGGGAAACACCTCTACACTCGCGGGGAAACACCTCTTCACTCGCGGGGAAACACCTCTTCACTCGCGGGGAACACCACTACACTCGCGGGGAACACCACTACACTCGCAGGGAACACCTCTTCACTCGCATGGAACACCACTACACTCGCGGGGAACACCTCTACACTCGCGGGGAACACCTACACTCGCGGGGAACACCACTACACACACCTCTTCACTCGCGGGGAACACCACTACACTCGCGGGGAACACCTCTACACTCGCGGGGAACACCTCTTCACTCGCGGGGAACACCTCTACACTCGCGGGGAAACACCTCTACACTCGCGGGGAAACACCTCTTCACTCGCGGGGAACACCTCTACACTCGCGGGGAAACACCTCTTCACTCGCGGGGAACACCACTACACTCGCGGGGAACACCACTACACTCGCAGGGAACACCTCTTCACTCGCATGGAACACCACTACACTCGCGGGGAACACCTCTACACTCGCGGGGAACACCTACACTCGCGGGGAACACCACTACACACACCTCTTCACTCGCGGGGAACACCACTACACTCGCGGGGAACACCTCTACACTCGCGGGGAACACCTCTACACTCGCGGGGAACACCTCTACACTCGCGGGGAACACCTCTACACTCGCGGGGAACACCTCTACACTCGCGGGGAACACCACTACACTCGCGGGGAACACCTCTACACTCGCGGGGAACACCTCTACACTCGCGGGGAACACCACTACACTCGCGGGGAACACCTCTTCACTCGCGGGGAACACCTCTACACTCGCGGGGAACACCACTACACTCGCGGGGAACACCTCTACACTCGCGGGGAACACCTCTACACTCGCGGGGAACACCTCTTCACTCGCGGGGAACACCTCTTCACTCGCGGGGAACACCTCTTCACTCGCGGGGAACACCACTACACTCGCGGGGAACACCTCTACACTCGCGGGGAACACCACTACACTCGCGGGGAACACCTCTACACTCGCGGGGAACACCACTACACTCGCGGGGAACACCTCTTCACTCGCGGGGAACACCTCTTCACTCGCGGGGAACACCACTACACTCGCGGGGAACACCTCTTCACTCGCGGGGAACACCTCTTCACTCGCGGGGAACACCTACACTCACGGGGAACACCACTACACACACCTCTTCACTTGCGGGGAACACCACTACACTCGCGGGGAACACCTCTACACTCGCGGGGAACACCTCTACACTCGCGGGGAACACCTCTACACTCGCGGGGAACACCACTACACTCGCGGGGAACACCTCTTCACTCGCGGGGAACACCTCTTCACTCGCGGGGAACACCTCTTCACTCGCGGGGAACACCACTACACTCGCGGGGAACACCACTACACTCGCGGGGAACACCTCTTCACTCGCGGGGAACACCTCTACACTCGCGGGGAACACCTCTACACTCGCGGGGAACACCTCTACACTCGCGGGGAACACCTCTTCACTCGCGGGGAACACCTCTACACTCGCGGGGAACACCACTACACTCGCGGGGAACACCTCTTCACTCGCGGGGAACACCACTACACTCGCGGGGAACACCTCTACACTCGCGGGGAACACCTCTTCACTCGTGGGGAACACCTCTTCACTCGCGGGGAACACCTCTTCACTCGCGGGGAACACCTCTTCACTCGCGGGGAACACCACTACACTCGCGGGGAACACCTCTTCACTCGCGGGGAACACCTCTTCACTCGCGGGGAACACCTCTACACTCGCGGGGAACACCTACACTCACGGGGAACACCACTACACACACCTCTTCACTTGCGGGGAACACCACTACACTCGCGGGGAACACCTCTACACTCGCGGGGAACACCTCTACACTCGCGGGGAACACCTCTACACTCGCGGGGAACACCACTACACTCGCGGGGAACACCTCTTCACTCGCGGGGAACACCTCTTCACTCGCGGGGAACACCTCTTCACTCGCGGGGAACACCACTACACTCGCGGGGAACACCACTACACTCGCGGGGAACACCTCTTCACTCGCGGGGAACACCTCTACACTCGCGGGGAACACCTCTACACTCGCGGGGAACACCTCTACACTCGCGGGGAACACCTCTTCACTCGCGGGGAACACCTCTACACTCGCGGGGAACACCACTACACTCGCGGGGAACACCTCTTCACTCGCGGGGAACACCACTACACTCGCGGGGAACACCTCTACACTCGCGGGGAACACCTCTTCACTCGCGGGGAACACCTCTTCACTCGCGGGGAACACCTCTTCACTCGCGGGGAACACCTCTACACTCGCGGGGAACACCTCTACACTCGCGGGGAACACCTCTACACTCGCGGGGAACACCTCTACACTCGCGGGGAACACCTCTACACTCGCGGGGAACACCTCTTCACTCGCGGGGAACACCACTACACTCGCGGGGAACACCTCTACACTCGCGGGGAACACCACTACACTCGCGGGGAACACCTCTTCACTCGCGGGGAACACCACTACACTCGCGGGGAACACCTCTACACTCGCGGGGAACACCACTACACTCGCGGGGAACACCTCTTCACTCGCGGGGAACACCACTACACTCGCGGGGAACACCTCTACACTCGCGGGGAACACCTCTTCACTCGTGGGGAACACCTCTTCACTCGCGGGGAACACCTCTTCACTCGCGGGGAACACCTCTTCACTCGCGGGGAACACCACTACACTCGCGGGGAACACCTCTTCACTCGCGGGGAACACCACTACACTCGCGGGGAACACCTCTACACTCGCGGGGAACACCTCTTCACTCGTGGGGAACACCTCTTCACTCGCGGGGAACACCTCTTCACTCGCGGGGAACACCTCTTCACTCGCGGGGAACACCTCTACACTCGCGGGGAACACCTCTACACTCGCGGGGAACACCTCTTCACTCGCGGGGAACACCTCTTCACTCGCGGGGAACACCTCTTCACTCGCGGGGAACACCTCTACACTCGCGGGGAACACCTCTACACTCGCGGGGAACACCACTACACTCGCGGGGAACACCTCTACACTCGCGGGGAACACCTCTACACTCGCGGGGAACACCTCTACACTCGCGGGGAACACCTCTACACTCGCGGGGAAATCTGTTTAAATCAGCACTTTTTACAAACATATTATGAATCTTTTTTCATCCCCAGGTGGAAATGGAGAAGAAGTTGATAGAGACGGAGTGTCAGAGGCGTTCGGGCTGCGCAACACAGTGATGATGAGGAACGGGACTGATGATGATGATTATGATGAAGATGAAGATGTTGAGGAACAGGACTGATTTCACCTGCTCTGATGATGATGATGGTGATGTTGATGGTTTTGGTGGTGATGATATTGATGATGATGATGATGAAGATGATGATGTTGGTGTTGGTGTTGGTGAAGATGATAATGATGATGATGATGTTGCTCATTACACACAGAAGAGAGAATTGACCCTCAGGCTTAGGGATGAAGATTACTCTGACCGCAGAAGAGCTCGGCTAGATTAAGTGTTAGATCTACTGGCATTTTTCATTAAGAATTCACATCTGGTACCATTAGGTAAACAAATGTTTATTAACCATGAGAATAAATGTGTGTATATATATATTTAGAATATTTTAATATCTATAATTGTTTTATCCAGCAAGTTATAGTATTACTGCACTTTACAATTCTCACATTTATATATATATATATATGTGTGTGTGTGACAAAACAATATGGGACCACAGATACATAGATGATAATATGCATTTGTCTGACAAATGTTTGCAAAGACATACATATTCCTCATAAATAAGAACGCTGAAACTTCCTCATGTGTGTGCCGGCAAGAAACTTTGGCAAAAGTAAAAACTTTAGTAAAATGTGCACATGAAAGGCTAAGGGATTTTTTACTGCAAAAGTCACTTCAGTGCCTCTGTTTCCTCAACTGGTTATTACCATACGTCTATGTATTTACTGTTATTTATGTGGTTTAATAAAATTATATTGTCTCAAGAAAAGTGTGGATAATAAAGAAAGAGTTTCTGTACTGCTAAATGACGAGTGTTTGAGTGTTCTGCGCTGTCATTTCTTCTCTCAGTTCATCCCTGTTATTCATTATATATTCAGCCTAATGTTTCCATTCCCTCCATCATCAGTAACTCCATAATCTCTCTCTCTCTCTCTCACACACACACACACACACAAAGTTCTATAGTACTCCAGCATTTTTAAACATAGTAAGCATTTTAAACATGTGTCATGGTGCATGAAAATGATTTGGCACCTGAAGTCTGATCTTTATCTTCTCTCATCTCTCCATCTTTTCTCTCTTCTCCCCTTCCTTTCTTCTCGTCAGCTTCCACTCAGTCCTCATCACTCTCTGACTCTCTGTAAACTTTCACCTCGTTTCTTATAGGCCTATTAATTGAATATGATTTTACTGTACTCTGACATTAATATTTATGTACCGTCTATAACAGTGATGGTAAATTGACAGCAATACCATAATACTGAATAGTTAAATCTGTAGTATTTATTTTTTAAGTGATTTGAAGTGTTTTTAAATCTGATTTGTGAAAGTGAAACTGCAATGCCTGTGGGCGGAGCTTGACGTCCAGCCCTCCAGAAGGTCCAATCACAGCCCGTCCCTAACCCTGACCAGGTCAAGCTCCACCCACTGGCTCTGCATTCAGCAGCACTTTTATATTTACATATTACAGGTCAGTCTTTATTGAAGACTTATTTTTCCTGTCTGTTGTCTGTAATGTCACAGATTGTGCCATCATTTGTGATCTGTGACATCATGGTGTGCATGCTCAAACTCTGCTGACTGAGACCAGGGCCCGTATGTATAAAACTTCTAAGAATTGCTCTTAAGAATAGTCTTAAGCTTTGACTTAAAGGTACAATATGCAAGATTTTTTTTTTTGCCGCTAGAGGGCGCTACATTCCAAACAACAACAACGGCGTAGCTTGATGACGATGTGAAGGAGCGAGGAATGATGGGAACTGTCGTTTTAAACTCCACCGTGGATGTAAATCAGTCAGACAGGAATCGAAAAATCATGTTCATGGATGAGGCTAAGATCTATTTTTATAATGACATGCTTTTTGTGGCGAGGGGGGCGTGGTTCAGCGCGGTCTGTAATGGGAGAGAGAAGAGATGAGCGGGACGCAAGTAGGTCAAGTGCAAATGACGAACACCTGTGTCTTATTGCAGTGATCGGCGTGGCGAGACCGCTTATAAGCCGCGCTGGAACGAGAGAGAGACTGAAGAGAAAATTGGACGCAGAGAAAGAAAAGCGGTGGATCCGAGCTCTCATTTTTGAACTGTTTTGTGTGTCGCGGTTGCCACGGTGAATGCGCGTTGTGTGCGACTTTTGTTTGTTTTGCTTTATTTTAATAAAGTACGAGTCCCAGTCACGCCGACCCCTGTCTTCTTCCTTCCTGACTCTTGAACCTCATCACACTTTTATTTCATTAAAATGAATTAACCGGTTTAATACTAAATTGGTTATCATATATGATGTTACTGTGTCTAATTCACTGTTGTGATAACGCTGCGCAGTTTTACGTGTTCTAAACAATTGTTGCACATTCGAACATACCCACATCATTTGCCAAAATACTGATTAATCTTTATGTATAACACATGCTATATTTATTTACATGGCCATAAACACCAGACGTGATAAACAATGTCAATAAACTAAACACAAATCTAAAGCAATATATACTTTCCTTACATAAACATAACTATTACAGAATGCTACATTTGGAAAATATAAAATTAAGCATGCTTTGTCGACAGAACCAGCTGCAATCGATAAAGAATAATTGTGTTCCATAACGACAGCACGAAACAAGCTAACGTTTGTTGCTTGATAGACGCTACAACTACAACTTCCGCATTTGTCCAGGACTCCACGCAGTACGAGCGGAAACTGAGGATAACGCGGATGTGACGCAATTGACTGGCGACTCCCAGCTCCCCCCTGCTCTAACGCCCCCTTTCCTTGGTTAAAATCGCAATTTTCTCACGATTTAAAATTAGTTGGAATTCAACTTTGGGATATTGTAAGTAATCAACTTAACAAAATATATAACACTTGCCTTGAGATTATGGGATATTTTAATGCAAAATTCTTGCATATTGTACCTTTAAGTGTCAAAACAATTCTTAGAAAAAAGTAGGACTTCTATAAAGAAGCTAAAAGCAACTTTCACTTAAGTCTAAGACTGATTCTTAAGTGCTGACTGAAGTGGGACTTAAGTGTTGTAAACTAAGGACTACAATGATGTCAACCAAAAATGGCCGCCCTCAACCACTGAATCAGCCAATAGTGAGCCTGCAAGGGTGAGGTCACTGCAGCATGACACCAATCATTTAATCTAATTATAATAAAATCATTTAATTAAGACACTGAAACTTTAATATTTCAATTAAATTTTTTTAAATTGCTTTGCATTGTGCAAAATTATGAATCCCCTGTGGAGAAGTGAGGCAAAGGAAAATTGTCAGATTCACACTTTATTCAAATAGTATTAAAAATGTGTTAAAGATTTTGTAAGCGTATTGTGTAGTTGTGCCTGGAGTCAATTGTTTTTTTGTGATACTGATAACTCAATGAAACATTCCAAATTGTACAGACATCATTTTTAGCCAGGCTGTCATACAAAGAAATTATGAACACATGAAAAAACAAGAGGACAATCAAATATTAATAAATGACTATGTTGTTGACAATGTATGATTTTTTTTTTTCTCCTGTGAGCTTTTTAGTTTTTAAAGCCCATAGCTGTAGTTTGCCCTTTTTTGTCACTTAATATTCAACAATATTACTGATCTGCCTGCATTGACCCACTGTATGAGAACTGAACTGAGCTCACTCTTCTGTGAACGGTCAGCCCCGCCATTGATGAGCTTTCATCCTAACAACTAACACAGACACGCTATATAACTAACAGAGCGGTGCGTATGGAGTGCATCAGAGCAGCATCAAGAATATCAAATACATTGCAGTGAATCTTTTATTTGCATCTTAAGTATATTGCCAATAATAATGTCAGGTTTGCGAAAGTGTAGAACTCGGCGAGCTCGCGCAAAACACATCTTCAACACATCTTCTGCACGGCGACTCATTTTAAAGCCTCTGATTGGCCGATGCGTTCATCAGACATGTCTGTGATTGGCTACAATGCTCAACGCTGCAAAAGCACGTTGTTAGTACCTTTAATGCAAAGGGAAACATAAATAAAACTGTAATATGCACTTTTCATGATTGGGTAATCGCGGCAGCTGTAATATTATTCACATTTGTTTTTCTGATTAATTGTTTTGCTCAATGAGAAAGAAAAGGTAACAAAATATTCTTTACTAAAAACATTCGGAGCTTAAGCCCCCTCGCCCAGCCCTATAGCGCCCCTGCTGTCGAGTAACAGTAACGCGATCGGGCAGTGACGTCACTGCGCGTGAAAGACGCTCGAGTTTCCCTCATTTCGTGTGTTTCATTATAATCATGTTTTCTTCACCTCGTTGCGTGATCGTTAAGGATTTATACATCAGTGTCTTATTTACGGTCCATTGTAAATTAATTTAATCAAGAAGTGGGGTTCATAAACTCTTAATTGGCGACCAGTGGTGTGTGTGTGTGTGTGTGTGTGTGTGTGTGTGTGCGCGCGTGCCAGTGCCAATACTAACCAACGAGTGAAGGCGACATGCTTTCTAACGCCAACATTCTGGTAACACTTTATTTACTATTTCCTTATTTTAGGCTATAGTATAAAAAATCATTAACAGAACTTTGGGGTTGTAATGTCTGTAGAGTTGGGGTACTCCAGCGATTCTGTGAAATATCGGGACAGTTGACGGAATTATTGGCCAGATCGGATCAAAACTGCACTGTCACGAAATTCAATCATCCACATGTGTTTTTAAGTCTTGCCTGTTTAGGCCTATACAATCAGATCGATATAAGCTGAGACTGAGAGAGAGTTTCTGTGCGACACACTGGCACTCACAGAAAGCGACCAGTCAGAGCGCAAATGCTGCATTAATGTCTCTTTCGTGTCTTAATGTGCTTCTACTCTCTTATGTCCAAATGCCTGTCTTAGTGAGTGTTGACAGCAGCCTAATAAACCCGCTGCAGTCTGTCATTCATGATAATCAAACGTGGAATGACTCCACGCTCTTGACTGAGTAATGTTAATAATAATAATTCATATTTAATGCATACACTGAAGATTATGCAGTTTCATTTGTTACATTTACTACTTTATTAAATGTCTAGTTTTCATAGTAGCCTATATAGACCTACATGAAGAACGGTTTGTTTCATTTGTATTTTTGATTAATATATTTATTTGTCCTTTTGCCTGTAATAGACTGTTAAATTGTGTTCAGTAAGCTTGAGAACTTTTACTTGTATTAGTTAGGCTAGTATTAGTTATTTCTGTTGAAATTAAATAAAAAATAAATAAAAAAAACATGGTGACAGCTTCTAGTTTCAAAGAAAAATAATGTTTAGTCTAACACATTAGAAGCAGTAGTTTACATGGGTCAATTAAAAAAAAACAACAACAACAAATCCTTAGTGTTTTATATGGGCTACTGATTATGATTATTATTATTATGATTATTATTATGATTATAGCTTTTTACTATGGTAAATATGGAAATATACAGTAATTATATGCAGGTGTGGCTCTTTGTAGGCAGTGAAAACATAGACCCATACAATAAACTTCCAATAATGTAATTTGTTAATCATAAATGCATTCAAAAATTAAACCGTTTTGAGTTGGCCCTGAATTATGGAAGTTACACGTCGGACATTCACAGTTTATATGTGTGTACCCTCACAGTCTCGTTATCATCCAGGAAAAAACTCAGTATGGCATTTATCCTGATTAATGTCTGTCATAATGTTGTCACGGTACCAGCATTTCAGTATTCGGTACCAATACCAGTGAAAATCCACGGTTCTCGGTACCAGTTTTGGTACCAAAGCTTCATTTAGATTAAATTTACATATAATAAAGTGTATATCGTGTTTTATTTGACTTGACTGTACTTTTATTTAATCCAAAACTGCGTTCATATTTAAAAAGGGCTTTTTAACCCTGTTAAGACGAGAATAAGCCGAGAACTGCTTTTCTGACGGACTGATATTAATGACATAAATAGGGATGCACCGATACAGAGACCAGTATTTGGATGTTGGTCCGATACTGTGCTTGTAAAACTACCCCGATACAACCGCATTTTTTGCGCGTGCAAAATCTTTATTTCAAATGTAGGCTATGCCGCGGCGAGATGAGAACGTCTCAACTTCTCATCTCAACAGGTCATGTGACAAAAACCAACCAATCAGCTTCGGCCTTTCCGTAACAACATCGAAAGCTTGGCCGAACAGCTGATCATAGCTGTACAGGGCGGCTTCTTATTTAATTTATCTCCATAAATATATCTAGTAGTAAAGCTAATGCAAGGGCTAAAAATAAATTAATTCTTTGCTGATACTTCCTCGTCATCATGGCAGTTCGCACCGCTTTCTCCTTTCCACAAGCGCTTGCTCTCCCGCTGCTTCTATTATGAGCGCGGTAGAGAATTTGCACACGCAAAAAATGCGCTATGTGAACGGCCCCTTATAGCAACATGACATTAGCCTAATCCAAAATATTTCCATGAGTCTTTCCTCCTTTCTTGTCAACGAGTGGACTCAGAGCCACCGCATTAGTAGCGCCGCCGGTTGCCATGTCTCGGTGTTTTTATGAAGAGGACGCTGTTTGCAATATGTAATAAACAACCAGGAGCTGAGTCCATGTGCCTCTTTATTTAGCGTACGCCATTACAACTGCCCCGAACCGGGACCAACAACGTCACAACAGGATACCTACCATATATGGCATTTCACTGTAACATCTCCATTTCTTTGCAGCGTTGCCACACTTCCCCTAGAACCCCCTCCATTTATTAACAACCCCAACCCCGAATATGAACTCAAAGTTTACTAGCCCAACTTATGCTGTGCATTTCCCAAACTCAACTGCATTACTGATGCGTTAGTCTGTCTACGACACTAAGGAAAATTCACAAGTCAAGTGTCTGTGGTGGAGGCGACTGACGGCCGCTGCGCGTACTGATCAGGGCTTCACGCTGGGTAGGGTTAGGCACTCTGACAGCCTCCGTTCTTGAACCTGCTCTGACACACCTTCTGTGCTGTCCGATGTGTCGCCCTCTCCGACTGCTGTTTCACCGTCACTGGCCGCCGAGCCCTGACTGCTCTCCTTCATCCCTGCCTCTTGGTGATTTAAACTGGGCGGAGCGCTCAGCCCTACGCAGGTCCACATGGTTGCGCCTGTATAATGTGCCATCCACATCCACCACATTCCCCAGACACTGGCCTCTCCGGCGCCGTCCCGTGCGGTCTCCAGGCAGTGGTTTCATTCTGATGTGTTCGCCGACATTAAGCTCTGGGAGGTCTCTGGCTCTCGCATCGTAATGGAATTTTGCCATCCGTAGAAACTCAGGTGGAAACGGCAAAACTCCTTTGACCACCTTGGGGAAAAGCAAACTGTTTGTCATGGGAAGTCTGCGTGACATGAGTTGCTGTGCCGGACTGCTGTCCAATCCCTCTGTGGGCGTGTTTCGCCAGTGTAGCACTGCTAGCCATGGGTCTGTTCCGTCGAGTTTTGCCCTCTTACAGAGTGATTGAACAATCTTCCCTGCAGATTCGTCCTTTCCATTAGATTTTGGGTGCTGGGGTGAGGATGTGACATGTATGAACCCCCACTGGGCCGCAAATGTTCTGAACTGTTCACAAGCGAATTGCAGCCCGTTGTCAGTGATGACTTGATCTGGCTGGCAGTAACGCGCAAACTGCACTTTGCAGCGTGTAATGACTGTGTCCGCCGTCAGATCTGGCAACTGATCAGTTTCCCAGTAATCTGAGTAGTGGTCCACTATGATCAGATATTCTCTGCCACCGTACGCATACAGGTCCATACTAACCCATTTGCCAGGGGCGCACAGGGATTTCATGGGACATCATCGTTTCCTTTTGCTGATTGTGTGCATATTCCTTACACACAGGACAGTTAGCCACATAATAATTTATCTCTCCTCTCATGTTGGGCCAGAACAGCGTTTCCCTCGCCTGTCTGTAACAGGCTTCTCCTCCAGTATGAGTGGCGTGAATGCGATTGAGCATTGCTGCTCTCAGTGCCTTCGGTATAATGGCACACTGACCTCTATAAAGCACACCATTCTGAATGTTCAGTTAATCTCTGAATGGCCAATACTCGCGCACCGAGAGTGACACGTTTTCTTTGAGCTCAGGCCAGCCAGCTAACACGATCTTTGCCAGCTCCTGCAATGCGTCGTCAGCTCTGGTCTCAGTTACAGTTTGACGGAGACTGATGTCTGTCACGTTGAGGTGTAGGGCTTGGTCTATGAATGAGAGCACGGCCTCGGCGCTGTCCGTGGGACTCACAGTACGTTGTTGTGGTCCGGGCTCGTTGGACGCATGTTTGTCGAGCGCTGCCCTGCTCAGCGTATCACTTATGTACATCTCTGGACCAGGCTTGTACACGACATTGAGGTTGAAGTTTTGAAGCTGTAACAACATGCTTTGGAGGGATTTGGGAGCACTCAAAAGTGGCTTCTTAAAAATTGTCACGAGGGGTTTATGGTCGGTTTCAGCAGTGATTGTCTCTCTGCCGTACAGGTAGTGGTGAAACCTCTGACATGCGAACACGATACTCAAGCATTCCTTCTCAATTTGGGCATAATTTTGTTCAGTTCTCGTAATTGCCAGAGAGGCGAAAGCCACAGGTTGTCCTTGCTGCAGCAGACAGCAGCCCAAACCGTTCTTGCTGGCGTCGCTTTGTATTGTCACCGGCTTGTTTATGTCATAATATTTCAAAACGGGCGTGTTCATAATCATACGTTTTATTTCTTGAACTGCCTCGTCGTGTTTAGGGAGCCAATGCCACGCTACTTCTTTGTCCAGAAGCCTGCGAAGCAGCTCGCATACCTCTGAAAGCCGTGGGAGAAACTTGGCCAGGTACGTCACAAATCCAATGAAACGCTGAACTGCTTTTACATCCTGCGGTGTCTGCATTGCCAGGATTGCTTTCGTCTTTCGTCTTTTCGCGGCAAAAAAATCGACCAATCAGAATTTTGGTCGAGCCAGAACGTATCGACCAATAATCGACTGGGAGATTACAGCCCTACAGTTTACCCCAGGGGTGCCCAACACTGCTCCTGCCGATCGACTGTCCTGCACAGTTTATCTCCAACCCTAATCAAACACACCTGAAGCAACCAATTAACGTCTTTAGGATCGCTTGAAAATTAAAGGCAGGTGTGTTTGATTAGGGTTGGAGATGAACTGTGCAGGACAGTCGATCGGCAGGAGCGGGGTTGGGCACCCCTGGTTTACACCATTACACCGTCCCCATGGAGTCCAGAGAGTTGTCATTAAGCTGCTGTCATTATCCAGTTTGCAGTGTAGAAAGGCATCGCGAACGTCCACCAGCGTGAACAGACGTGCTTTGGGTAGCTTATACAGAACGTCTTCCAGTGTTGGCATGTGGTAGTGCGATCTTTGCAGTGCTTGATTCAGGTGTTTTGGGTCTATGCATATTCTTACTTTGTCTGGCTTGGCTATGACTACCATGTTGCTGATCCATGGTGTGGGTTCCGTGACATTTGTGATGTGTCCATCTCTCATGTACTTATCCAGCTGTTCTTTTACTCTGGCTTTCAAGGCCACTGGCACGTTCCGTGGCGCGCATTGCACAGGCGACACGCTGCTGTCGAGCACAAAGCAGACCTCTCCTGGGACTGACTCGACTGGGTCATTAAACACGTCCTTGAAATTGTCAGTTAACTGTTGCTTTGTGAAAGGCACGTCGGAGTATGCAATCAGTCTATGAAGCTCTTCTGGGATGGTAAATTTCATGAGTCCCAGCCGCTCACATGTGTCACCCGAGAGTAATGGCTCTTGATCGGCCTTGACCACTTCAAAAACTAGCTTGTGTTTGGTGCTCTTTACGGTGCATTCTGTGTGAAATCGCCCCAGGGAAAGCATTGTGGCACCAGAATACAATTTCAGTCTTGTTGTGCTCGGCTGCAGGGGGCTTTCTGGATCCAGTTTCTCTTTGACTATACGGCTCATAACGTACAAGTTGCTCCCGTGTCTAGCTGACAGGCCTGCTTTCTTTTATTAAGCGTCAGGTTAACGAATCATCTTGGACCTGGGGACTTTACTGTGTCAATGCATTCCTCAGCAGCGAAGAGTCGACCCTCGCTGTAGGGCCCTTGCTCATCCTGACCATCATCCATCATTACATTCACTCTGCCGGACCTGTCGGCTCTCTGACGGGCTCTACAAACCTTAGCGAAATGATTCAATACACCACATGGTCGACAAGTCTTTCCATATGCAGACACTGATCTCTGCCTTTCTTGTGACCACCCCCACAATACTTGCAGTTCACAGTTCTGAGCATTTGCTCGTTATTCACTTCACCATCCCTACGTTTCAGCCTTTGTGCTTGTGCCATATTCACACTGTCACTGACTGTTTTGTCGATAGCTTTTACACATTGTTCCGTCGCTTCTGCCAGTCGGCATATTTCGACAGACTGTGACGAAGTCAGCTGACGTTCACGCATCAAGAGATATGCCGACATTCATTACCCATTAATCGCTGCAGCGCGGCCGCTCTCACCTCTTTGGGCTTCTCAATAAGCCCGGTAGCTACTTCATAGTCCTCGAATTCCACTGTCCCCTGACATCCGCATGCCCTCAGGGGCAGGAATGCTGTTTAAAGCCATGTTCAGGATCTAGTGTTCACTTCTGACACCATGTTTGCAATATGTAATAAACAACCAGGAGCTGAGTCCATGTGCCTCTTTATTTAGCATACGCCATTACAACTGCCCGCGAACCGGGACCAACTACGTCACAACAGGATACCTACCATATATGGTATTTCACTGTAACTGTGCACCATTTGGACAGCGCATCAAGAACCGGATTAATCCGGTACTTCGGTACCACCGGGACTTAAGAAAAGCTGGTACCGTAACGGTTTAATTTTTTTTTTACCGACTTGGTATCGAAGTACCGGGTCTTTTGACAACACTAGTCTGTCATAATAAACCCACCCAACACACAGCCTGAAACAAGAAGAGCTTCAGTAGCACTGGGATGTTCCCATTCACCAGTTTACCCCGATTACCAGTTCTTACAGTTATAGATGTATAGGTCAAGCCCTTTTACATTCAACAAGCTGTTTCCACAATACAGAAATCAAGAGGCTTCCGTCACATGACTTTAAGCTGAGCGGGATACTGTATGACTTGAAATCAAAAAGGCAAGCAAGATGCAATAGAGGTTTGCTTTTGTTACATTTAAAATTCACATGTTTTTTGTAAGTTAAGGTTTAAAAAAAAAAGATTGACGATGAAATACAGGATTGTTTAGTTGGACTCGATTCTGACTCTACTAAGGCGGACTCAAACTGAATATTATGAGTTAGTGTGAAAGTATAGCATGAGATGTTTGAATGTGATTGATGTTTCAGCCGAAGCTGTATCTGTCCGTCATCGAGGATGTGATGGAGAGTCTCAGAGAGTTATTCTGTGATGAAGGAGTGGATGAAGGAGTGCTGGACAACCTCAGACAGGTCAGTCACTATCAGCAAACAAGAGAAGTAAGATGCATTAAGCAAGCTTGCCAGTTGAACTGATTTCTGGTGGTGATTATCACTGTGCGCAGAGATAGAGGTGTGTGTGTGTGTGTGTGTGGCTGTGTTTCAGCTCTGGGAGTCAAAGGTCGTTCAGTCTAAAGCTGTGGAGGGTTTCAGTAAAGACAACAATCCATCCAACTTTGTTCTGCAACTACCAGCAAACTTCACGCAGACTCTCCATAAACCCAGCGGTCGGTCCTGATCTGAGATTTGTGAAAGTCTTGTTGTTTTGTAGAAGTGCAGTGAATGTACGGTGCGTTTACACTGAACTCAAACACTCGAGAATTAAAGAATTGAATTCTTACTAGTAAAAATGTGATTACGGCGAGTAAGGCTGGGAAGATTGTGAACTAAAACGGCTTACCATTGTGCGTTAAATCAGTTTTTTCAGTGCACAGCCAGTGCAATCAACATATATACACAAATGATTACAGTTGGAAAGCAAAATGAATGCATCCAATAGATAAATGAAATGACAGATGTACTAAATCCAGCAGAAACTCATGTTTAATGCTTATGACAAACGTCACAAACGTTGCAATGCTCAGATCCCCGGTCAATCCCACAATCCTCCAGCGGGAGTCTTGCTCCGCACTCAACAGAATTATCTCGAAACGCCCACTTCACTGCAGTGTAAACGCACTGTCAGGTCATGTTACCACCAGAGTGTTTAGTTGATGATGACGGCTGTCCAGCTCTTTAGTTATATTTTGTCTGGTTGTTGACCTGTTACACTCAAGGCCAATGAAATGCTCCTCCAATAATTTTTTTCACTTTAATAGCTATTTTACCCAAAGTAAATCACGAGCACTGTCACATCTCACCGCATTCTTTTACTCTCACATTTGTTGTCCACTTCGTTTAGGACACTTTCGCTGTTTTCTCTGGTCGTGTGCTTGATGTTTTCCTCTCTTTTCTCAGTCGTCATTCCAGCTGCTCAGAATGTGCAGAACTTCACCTCCAAAACAGTAAGTCAACAAACACTGTCCTCTTCGCTTAAAAATGTGTGACCATTGCCAGGATACCTGTACGTTTCTTTTTCCACTCATTTGATTTAAATCCACTTTCACAGCTGTTTAATATAGAAAGGTCGTCTGTGTTCATTAATCTGCATTATAACGTCTTTATGAAACTCCTGTTAATGTTAATGTTGATCTTCTGAGTTAAAGCTCTTTTGAAATTGTGAATGTGAAATGAAAATGTGTTTTCCATGACTTTCAGAACAGCTGTGGTTCTGTTGCCACATTTTCTCTGCCGCCTGGAATAACATATCCAGTCCAGATTCCAGCTGGCGTCACACTGCAGACGGCCTCAGGTGAGACTCAGCCCCACGCTCGACCCCACGCTCGACCCCACGCTTTTTAGCTTACACAGGAGTATTAATTTAAAGTTGCTTTAAACTGGCAATTTACAAAGTGTGAAGCATGGGAAATTATGATAAGTTCACTAAAATAAAAAATATTAAGGTTAATTTCCGTATATTCAAAGAAAACTAATGAAATCTAAAAATAGGCAAATGTTTCTCAGCTTATTAGGTAAGGTAAGGTAAAACTTTATTATCCCACATGGAGAAATTTGTCTTGGGCCATCACCCATGCTGCAGTCAGTACACAATTAACACACAGTAATCAACAAACCAGCCAATAATAGAACGATTAAAAAAAAGTCCTGAAGGGTTTAGCTCCAACACATACAGTACTTGTAGTTTTCAAATAAGTCTGAAGGACATGATTAGTTGGATTGGGTGAATTTAATTAGGGTTGAAGCTACACTCTGCAGGGCTGTGGCCCTCCAGGAACTGAGTTTTGCACCCCTGTAAAAGTTTCTTTATTCCCACGGACAAGACCTAGTTGAAGAAGAGCACTGTCTAAGACTTTGAATCCCCCATTCCAACCACTCAATGTAAATGAGCTGAAATAATGGCTTAAATAATGTTTAGCTGTTCTTCCCTGTTCCTCTCTCACCTTCAGGACATTTCTACAAAGTCAATGTTCCTGTAATGGTCACGCGAGGAGCTCAGCATGTCATGACCCGACCCGCTCCGACCTGCATTGAGCAGAATTCCAACCCGGTTTCTCGTCCCATGGCCGTTGCTCGCAACATCCCGGCCCATCTGTCTGTTCCCTGTGCTCCAGCGCCATCTGGTTGTGTAGCGTCTGAGACCCTGCCGAATCCTCCGCAACCGTTGCATCATCAGCTCTTCCAACAAACCGACGACAAACCCTCCCCATCAGCCTCTGACAGTCAGAGCGAGTTTAACCTCGACGGCATTGAGTTCAGCCCGCAGCCCATCGACATGAGCACCTCATCGTTCTTCACTCCGCCAGCACAGGGGCCGCGCTCGGATTATCCCCGGGATGTGGTGGAGACGGCCTTAAAAGAGCCAGATGGAGCAGCTGATGAATCAACTGCTCTTCCAGACTTGAAGGCTGAAACGAGTCATGACATTAAGGTAAACTTCAATGCAACATGCAAGACACCTATAAATATGAAACCAGTGTTGTGTTCTAGTCGTGTCTGTCCGACGTCGTTTCTAAAGGGGAGTCTTTTCTAGTCGTTTCGAAGGGGTGGCATACCAGTATACAGTCCTACCATTCGGAATGTCTCTGGCCCCACGCATGTTTACAAAGTGCATGTACGAGCTTTCCCCCCTGAGACAGAAGGGGAGCCGACTTGGCCCAGTCGGAGGAAGAATTAATATCTCACAGATCTGTGAAACCGATTATCAGTATTGATCGATTGCTTCTGTCTGCCTCGTTGCTTCTGCTGCTGCTGTTGCGTTGGTGTGCGTCTGAAAGCTTTGTATATCTTTCTGTTTTGAATCATTATTTATTATAATTCCTTGTTGTTTATACTGCTAAATATAACTTACTCAACATCACACATTAACCTGACATCGCCAGCTTCAATCTAAATCATTATTGCTAGCACAACACGCTAGTAATTCGCTAGCCTGTTAGCGTGCCATCTGTGCGCTCTTTATTTATTTATTTTTTTTTCTCGCGCGCTTGAGCCTGTTACGAGTCCATCAAACAACTTAGGTGAGTAGGATCAGTCAACAAACACGTCATGTCATGTCATGTCATGTAATGTCATCTTACTTGCACCTCATGCAACATGTTTAGCATATCCTTCTCTGTCAGCGCAGGATTTACATGTGATAAATGCAGGGAGATAGTAAAGCTGACGGGGAAGATTTCAGAACTAGAGACACGCATCCAAACTTTAATCGAGGTTAATTGTAAGAGTGCAAGGGCTTTAGATACTGCTTTGGATGCGACTAGCTTAGTGAACTCTTTACATTGTTCGGTTCCGGCTGAAGTAGAGCCCGTGCAGCAGGGCAACTGGGTGACGGTGAGGCGCTGTAGTCACGGGACAAAACACGGCTCTTCCGTTCCGATTACAACTTCAAATAGATTCTCCCCTCTCAGTGAAACACCCACTGTGAATCCTGTTGAATGTGCCCTAGTTATTGGCCATTCTATTACACGGAACGTGAAAATAGAGACACCAGCGAACATAGTCACATGTTTGCCGGGAGCCAGAGCGCCTGACATCAAAGCAAATTTAAAAGTGCTGGCTAATGCTAATCGTAAATTCTCCAAGATTATTTTTCACGTTGGCACAAATGATGTTCGACTCCGCCAGTCGGAGATCACCAAAATTAATGTTAAAGAGGTGTGTGAACTCACAAGTACGATGTCAGGCACTGTAATTTGCTCTGGCCCCCTTCCTGTTCACAGGAGTGATGAGATAGTTAGTAGATTGTGTTCACTCAATGGCTGGCTGTCGAGGTGGTGTCCGCAAAATAATAAAGAATTCATAGACAATTGGAAAAGTTTTTGGGGCAGACCTGACCTGTTGAAAAGAGATGGTATTCATCCCTCCTGGGATGGTGCTGCTCTTCTCTCTAGTAATATGGCACATAGTCTTAGATAGAGGTCGACCGATTCATCGGTCGGCCGATTGATCGGCCGATTTTTTGCATTTTTAACATAATCGGCATCGGCCAATATCCAAGTGTATCAAGCCGATTATTAGGCAGGCGCATCTGTGGGCAGCCTAGTGTTGTTGTTGTGGAACACGCGTTCGACGCATGCTGCGCCTAGAGTCATTCTCCAGCAGAGTGAGCAGACCTCATCCAGTGCTTAAGGAAGGAGCTAAGTTCCTTGGAGAAAACTCCTTTATATTTAATTAAAAACTTTTGATATGTTACTGCCAACTTAGAGAAAAAACATGAATAGGCGACATGACGTTCGGCTACTTTGAAATTGATAGCGTAGTTGAGGTTGCATTAGCACAGCAGAAGGGTTGCGATCATGTCACAATAAAGTAAGCAAGAATTTACAGACAGTGAATCTGAGACTTTTATTTGTTCTGTTTGTGTGTCTTATATTTGAGAGGGTTGTCACTCAATGCAGAGAAATAAGTAATAAAAAAAAGAGACCAACTATATGCTAGTGAAGGACTGGCTTTGCTTTGCTAGGGTTGGGTAGCTACAGACAGACCCAGTGCTAATACGGCACTGGTGCCTTAACGACCGTTATTTACCGGACCGAATATCAACGCGCATTTCTGTGCTTCATATCAGTGCTACTGTTATGTCTGTGCTTCTCTTGGATGCTCTGAAAACGGACGTTAGAATAACAGAAACATCGCTTCGCTTCGCTTCGCTGCACTTGACACTAGTCAGCAGTTAACTTTAACATTCCGTTAGCTAGTAGCTGGATTAAACACGGTTAAAATGCTGGCCAAACAGTAGTGTAATGTGTGACTGTATTTCACTGTAGACTAGGGGTGGAACGGACGTATTCGTATTGAACCGAAACGGTACAGGCGTCACGGTTCGGTGTATAAATTTCCACGGAGAATACACGCTATAAAAATAAATAAAACTTGCGTGCAAAGTAATGCGGAACTACTGTTAGATACGCGGGTTCTTTAGGGACACCTAATCTGTAGCTCCGCTTTAGCTCCGGCTGCGATGTAAAGATTGCAATGCTGGAATATGTTGTGTGTGTGTGTGAGAGAGAGAGAGAGAGAGAGAGAGGCGCGGGCGCGATCGAGATCGAAAAGTCGCGTGTGTTTAAAGTCGCAAAGTGTTTACTTATATTTGTGTGCAAACGCGCGCGCGCGTGTGTGTGTGAGGCGCGGGCGCGATCGAACAGTGGAAACATATAAACATACTCTGTCATTTTGTTTATCAGGACATCATTCAAACTGCAAAGTGTTTAAGTTACTGTTAATTAAAATGTTAAGGAAAACAAATATATTAATCTGAAATGTAGCAAATAAATTTTCAATTCATTCAGGTACAATTACCAAACATATCTCAAGTTCTTTTTGTCTTTTGTACAAGTGCAGATTGGTAAAGTGTTCAATAAATGTTTTTGTTGAGAAATCTTGTCTATCTTAAGTAATTATTTGTGTTACATTTTATCTTTCAAATAGAGGTTAAAAACAAGCACATAATCGGCCAAAATAAATCGGTAGCATTTATCGGCCATCGGCCGACCCGGATTTCAAAAGATCGGCATCGGCATCGGCCTGAAAAAAACCATATCGGTCGACCTCTAGTCTTAGAGCTCAAACATGACAATCTGGGGCTCAGGTCAGGAAGCAGACAGACTGGCTAAACCGACCGTCTGCTAGCTGTCTCACGTCACCAAGGTCAGATAAATCCCATCACATAGAGCCTCTTTATCCTAGATATCATCATATAGAGACCGTGTCTGTTATGACCCCGAATTAGGACATACAAAAAACTTCCAAACCCATCTAAGGGTAAAAATGTAATTGATGTTCAACAAATAAAAAACAGATAATAATACAAATGAGCAAATGATAAAGCTTGGGTTGCTGAATATTAGATCCCTTACTTCAAAAGCACTTATTGTTAATGATATGATTACAGACTATAATCTAGATGTGCTGTGTTTGACAGAAACCTGGCTAGATGCCGTTGAAATTCTGCAGCAGAGCGATGACATCTCAGATCATTATCTAGTCTCGTGTAAACTAGCCAAGGCTGCAAAGCTGACTCCGTGTTACAAATATGTTAGACCTATCACTTCTGCCACTTAACTAATCTCAGCATCCCGGATAGCTTAGAAGAACTCGATATTACGACAGAAACTTTTAACTCTCTTTTTTTTCCAGCACTTTAGACACAGTTGCTCCTTTGCGCTTAAAGAAGATTAAAGAAAATAGTCCAACGCCGTGGTACAGCGAGCACACTCGGCCCTTAAGAGAGCAGCCAGAAAAATGGAGCGCAACTGGAAGATAACAAAACTAGAGGTATTTCGCATTTCATGAAAAGAGAGCTCGATTACTTACAGAGAGGCTTTAAAAGCTGCTAGATCTGCTTATTTTTCAACCCTATTAGAAGAAAATAAACAAAACGCTAGGTATTTATTTGAAACAGTGGCTAAACTAACGAAAAATAAAGCTTCAAGCCCAGAAGTTTCCAAGCAGCACAGCAGTAATGACTTTATGAACTTCTTCACTTATAAGATTGATTACATCAGGGAGAAAATTATAACTATGCAACCGTCTACTACAGTATCGCATCAGGCAGTGCATTTTAGTCTCCTTGAAGAAAAATTTGATTCATTCATTGCTATAGGAGAGGAAGAATTTACTAAACTCATTAAATGATCTAAACCGACAACATGTATGTTAGACCCTATACCGACTAAGCTACTGAAAGAGATGCTTCCAGAGGTCATAGATCCTCTTCTTAATATCATTCATTCATCTTTGTCATTAGGGATAAGTACCAAAAACTTTTAAGCTGGCTATGATTAAACCGCTTGTTAAAAATACGCAACTTGATCGTACAGAATTAGTCAATTACAGGCCGATCTTGAATCTACCTTTTCTGTCAAAGATACTAGAAAAGGCAGTATCCTCACAACTATGTTCCTTTTTAGAAAGAAATGATATCTGTGAGGATTTCCAGTCAGGATTTAAACCGTACCATAGTACTGAGACTGCTCTCATTAGAGTCACAAATGATTTGCTCTTATCATCCGATCGTGGTTGTATCTCTCTATTAGTGTTACTCGATCTTAGTGCTGCATTTGACACTATTGACCACAACATTCTTTTAAATAGACTCGAAAATTATGTTGGCATTAGTGGAATTGCATTAGCATGGTTTAAATCATACTTATCTGACCGTTATCAGTTTGTAGCAGTAAATTAAGAGATGTCTCATCGATCACAAGTTCAGTATGGCGTACCACAAGGCTCAGTACTAGGACCGCTGCTGTTCACTCTGTACATGCTACCATTAGGAGATATCATTAGGAAACATGGCATTAGTTTTCACTGTTATGCTGATGATACTCAGCTCTATATTTCTTCACGCCCTGACGAAACTTACCAGTACACAAAATTAAAGGAATGCATAGCTGATATAAAAAATTGGATGACTAGTAATTTCCTACTACTTAATTCTGAAAAAACAGAGATTCTAATTATTGGACAAAAAACTTCCTCACGTAATAATCTAGAATACTGTCTAACACTTGATGGCTGCTCTGTTAAGTCCTCGTCGTCGGTTAGGAACCTGGGTGTGCTCTTTGATACCAATCTTTCATTTGAAAGTCACGTGTCTAGTATCTGTAAAACCGCATTCTTCCATCTTATTTATTTATTTATTTATTTATTTATTGAACATGTTAAAAAAAACAACAACAAAACTAAATAAGAACAATCAACAAAAAAGATCATCAGCAGATGATCCAAATAACAGTCATGTTCAAAGGGGTAGGAAGAAGTTAATATAACTTTTCTTGTCCTACCCCCACTTCAATGATATTTTTAGCTACTTAAATTGTTTGCATCACTTAGATATTCAAACTAAATAAAAATCAACAAAGCTCTGAAAATCACTGTTCCAGCTCTATATCCATCCAGGATTCTTTTTTAAAATAAAAATTTCAGTTGCAATAAGTTTTTACATAACTTTAAATCATTATTACTGTTGTTCCACAGGATAACACCCTGAGTTGATGTACAGTGGAACTTACTATTTGTTCGAATTAATGGTTTACTAAACATTGATATTCCTCTGATATTGTACGCGCTTTCTCTCAGTAGAAAAAGCTCTTGGATATTTCTAGGCAATTGGTTATTATGTGCTCTAAAACCAATTTGAATAGTTTTGTAGTCAATCAAATCTTTAAACTTTAATAATATACCTAAATTACGTCATATGCTCTCATTGACAAATGCGGAACAATTAGTTCATGCGTTCATGACCTCAAGGCTAGATTACTGTAATGCTCTACTGGGTGGTTGTCCTGCACGCTTAATAAACAAACTACAGCTGGTCCAAAACGCAGCAGCTCGAGTTCTTACCAGAACCAGGAAGTATGACCATATTAGCCCGGTTTCTGTCAACACTGCACTGGCTCCCTATTGAACATCGTATACATTTTAAAATATTGCTGATTACTTACAAAGCACTAAATGGTTTAGCTCCGCAGTGCTTGAGCGAGCTCTTAACGCATTATAGTCCTTCACGTCTATTGCGATCTCAAAATTCCGGCCAGTTGATAATACCTAGAATATCAAAATCGACTGCTGGCGGTAGATCCTTTTCCTATTTAGCACCAAAACTTTGGAACAGTCTTCCTAACATTTTCCGGGAAGCAGACACACTCTGTCAGTTAAAATCTAGACTAAAAACACATCTATTTGACCTAGCATACACAACACATTATAGACTTTTATAATTCAATGTTAGGCTGCATAGATTAGGTCAGCCGGAACCGGGAACACTTCCCATAAATCCTGATGTACTCGTTACATCATAAGAAGAATGGCGTCTACGCTAATATTAGTCTCTCTGTTTATCCCAAGGTTTACCGCAGTCCGCCGGATCCAAATCTGATGAAGGACCTGCGCCTGGACCCGATGACAGCGCAGTCCTGAAGTGTCCACTAGTCTCTCCCCTGTGAAGGCCTCCCTCCCCTCCCTTTACCTCTCTACAGATAAATCCCGTTGTCGGGATAATTCCGGTTCGCGTGGCCACGTGGAAGCGATTAAAAATTCTGTATTATAAATTTTAAGGCAAGACAAGTAGTATGTTGAGGGTTGATTTGTAGGGAAGGACTACACGCCTGCGCACATATATTCAAACGCACATCCCTATAGACTGAACTCGTAATACGCATGTGCACGCCATCAGCGTTCTCACTGGTTCGCGTTTGCACAGAAAGAACTTAAGAGTTTTCTGTTAAAATGGTGTCATGTTAGCGGCCCCTAAGTTAATAACTAATGATCGTTGCGACGGAAGTGAATCAATCAAACTAACTTTAGCTGGACAATAACTTTATTCTAGAGCTGCTATAAAGCCAAAACAATCTCTGTTACTTTAATTTCCTATATTCAATGTAAAGCTGCTTTGGACAATCTACATTGTTAAAAGTGCTATATAAATGAAGATGACTTGACTTGACTTGACTATGCTCCTCAGCCATCTGGAATGCCTAGGACTATGCTCCTCAGCCATCTGGAATGCCTAGGACTATAGCCAAGAGCTCACTGTCTCCCAGCCAGAGAATTTCTTTCCTGGGATTCTAGACTCAGCCAAAATTAAGGTGTGGTTAACCCATAAGCTTCGTTCAGAGCGGGGGCCTTTTCCCCCTCAGAACTTTTCAGAAGATGCTAGGCCATATGGTCTCTGCATCGCCAGTTCTTCCGTTGGGTACTGCAGTACTGGCTGAAACCCCAGGTCCCAGCTCACGCATGGCGTTCAGGTCGCCTCCACGCCAAGGTGGACCACGGCTGCATCAGAGAGTAAAGATGGGGTTGGTCTGGAGGAGGAAGGTGGTCTTCACAGACGCTTCCAACACAGGTTTGGGGAGCTGTGTGTGAGGGCAGACCGACTTTCGGCTCCTGGTCGAGCACGGAAAAGCAGCTGCATATCACCTGCCTTGAAATGATGGTGGTTTTTCTGGCCCTCAAAACCTTCCTACCAAACTTAATAGGACACCATGTCCTAGTCCAGTCGGACAACATGGCAGTGGTGTCCTACATAAACCACCAGGGAGGACTCAGAGGACTCCTATTGTGGGCACAATGCAACCTGCGCTCTCTGGGGGCAATGCATGTGCTGGGCAGACTGAACCAGGGAGCAGACATGATGTTCTGAGACAACGTGTTCCCAGGGGAATGATCCCTCCATCCCAAGACGGTTCAAATGATCTGGAGCATCTTAGGGAAGACAGGGGTCGACCTCTTCACCTCTGGAGCCAACTCTCACTGCCCAATATTCTTTACAAAGAGCACGGATGCGCTGACCCACGAATGGCCCAGTCGCGCTACTCCCTCAGGTCATCAAACGAATCAGGGAAGACAGTTGGGCCGTTGGGCGTGGTCCAGTGGTGTATCTATTGGTGACATCTGTGCAGTGGCCGGCTGGTCCTCGCCGTTCACCTTCGCCAGATTTTACAATTTGGAGGTCCCTGCGCTGCAGGCACACATCCTCTGTCTAGTTGGAGTTGACCTCTGGGCTAGCTCAACCTGCTATTACCCTTCCGGAGGCTCCAACCTCAGTCCGAGCCCTTCCTTGTAGGCATTTATTTCCATTCCCTAGCCCTACCGTTTTGGGACGGGAAATGAGCTGCTTTTATAGGCAGGTGCTCCTCCCCTTTCGGTGGGCTCTCCTCGCCAAAGGTTCGTGCAGATCCAACTGAGCAGCCAATGACTTTCGGCTAATGACTAGCCCAGAGGTCAACTCCAACTAGACAGAGGATGTGTGCCTGCAGCGCAGGGACCTCCAAATTGTAAAATCTGGCGAAGGTGAACGGCGAGGACCAGCCGGCCACTGAACAGATGTCACCAATAGATACACCACTGGACCACGCCCAACGGCCCAACTGTCTTCCCTGATTCGTTTGATGACCTGAGGGAGTAGCACGACTGGGCCATTCGTGGGTCAGCCAGCAGCCATATCTCCCTGTAGCCCAAGACTGGTTGCCCACTGAAGCTAAGCAGGGCTGAGCCTGGTTAGTACCTGGATGGGAGACCTCCTGAGAAAACCAGGTTGCTGCTGGAAGAGGTGTTAGTGAGGCCAGCAGGGGGTGCTCACCCTGTGGTCTGTGTGGGTCCTAACGCCCCAGTGTAGTGACGGGGACACTATACTGTCAAAGAGCACCGTCCTTCGGATGAGACGTTAAACCGAGGTCCTGACTCTCTGTGGTCATTAAAAATCCCATGGCATTTCTCGTAAAGAGTAGGGGTGTAACCCCGGTGTCATGGCCACACACCATTGGCCCTTACCAATCATGGCCTCCTAATAATCCCCTTACATTGAATTGGCTCTATCACTCTCTCTCCTCTCTCCACCTATATCCGGTGTGTGGTGAGCGCACTGGCGCCGTTGTACTGTGGCTGCCGTCGCATCATCCAAGTGGATGCTGCACACTGGTGGTGGTTGAGGAGAGATCCCCTGACATGATTGTAAAGTGCTTTGGGTGTACAGTAGTACATATGAAAGCGCTATATAAATGCCCGCAAAAAAAAAAAAAAAAAAAAAAAAAAAAAAAGAGCTTTCAGATCGCCTTTGTTATGGCTTTGCAGTGGCACTGTGCTGTTAAATTAAAGACTTCAGAATTCGGAGATAAAGGAGTTTTCCCCATAGCGTCTAGCAATGACACAATATTCGTTCCAAGTTATCTCAGGGAAATGAAGTTACGTGACATGTTCTTCAGTTCTTAATGTTCTGCATTTTTGTATCCTCGCCCACGGACAGTCGGATCAACAGAGGGTTATTAACAGTTATTGTAAGAGTGGGTTTATCACTGAAAATTGTATTGTATTTTTTTTAACTTTGTGTAGCATTATGGTAAAACGGATCACTATGGCAACGGCTTTCTTATCTGTACACAACAGTGTTTTGCTTTGGGCAGAACAGACAGAACGGCAGTGTCTTTTAGTTTTTCCTTTGCGTTTGGCCTAAAACACTGTTCGTGGTCTTCCAGTTCGACATGACAACAAACAGAGGTTTTTCAGATTTTCCGTCACTGCATTTTCTCCATATTTACGATTCTTTGCAGCCTTTTGTTCCTGCCTACAAAGCACTGGAACCTTGACTGGAAACCAAAAGTAACTCACTCCCATTAAAGGAACACTCCACCGTTTTTTGAAATAGGGCTTATTCACATTCTTTCATACATTTAGATAGGTGGGTAAATGCATTTTTGTCTCAGTGCATGCATTGTTTTAGTTTGACAGGGTCGGCGCTAGCTTAGCTTAGCACAATGAATGGAATCCTTTGTTGCCAGCTAGCATGTCCTGAGTAAAAGTGATCCAAAAAAAAAAAAACCCATGTAATTACTTCTTGTGGGCTGCGTATTCACAACGAGTACAAATAGCAATGCAGATTAACACTAGGCGATTTCCTAAGCAGATATTGACTTGGGACTATATTAGGGGGAAGCACAGGCGAAGCACAGCTACTTAGGCGAAGCACTGCTACTTGGGCGCAGAGATATCACGCAACACATGAAATTCCACGACTTCCGTCAACATACCAGCGTGCAACGAGTCAAAACAGAAGAACAACACGCGTGACCTGCACCAAGTGTCTTCGCTTTTGGATTTTTTTTTTTTTTTTTTTGAGAAGTTACAGCTACAGTTACAGCAAACATGGTAATTATCTGCGTAGCAAAAGGTTGTGAGAACAAGCAAAGGACATACACGAATGTAATGTTTCACAGAATTCCATCGAATGTGGAACTGAGAAATAAATGGCTAGCTGCTCTGGAGATCTGTACTTCAACGCCTCTCTACAAAATCAAACAGTATCGTGTTTGCAAAGAGCATTTTGCACCGGAGGACTAAGTTACTTTGAAAAAATGGAATATGGGCCCAGAAAGACGGTACTACGTCTGAAACATACGGCTGTCCCATCCCATCTATTTTCAAAGCACAGGCAGAACAAAGTGCACATGTAAGTTGTCTTTTATTACTCTTCCTTATGTTAATCTGTGTCTTTATTCGGTTGTACGATAGATGCTGAGAAGCTGTATAGACTACGGTTCAAATAACGTTAGCCTCCTCTAGTATAACCTCATGTTGAATTCAACCTGTTTAGCATGAACAACCAAACTAAAATAAAAATCGCTGTTATCGTTACCTGTAAAATGAAATGACTGAGGGCTAAGTTAGCTATATTTCTCTCACTGAGTTAGCCTGGTTCTTTTGACTCAGGAGTTTTAGTATAACTACTATGAGGAGAAGGCTACAAGCAGTTTACTATACATGTGTCATGTTTAAAATAATCACTTACTCTGTGGACAGCGGTCCATTTGGTCCATTCGGCGTGGGGCGTTTTTTCCAGTTCACTTTATCACACCGGAAAAAAAAAATCGAGTACTGCCGGATGGATAAGCGCCGTGAAATCCTCGGTAGCTGGGACACAACTGCGGGCACGCTCATCTTGATCTGACGCGTTGAGCCTGGTCATCGATGGTAGTAACTTGTCCCACTCGCCACAGCACAGACTCTATTTCAGTCGGCATATTCCCCCACATTCACACACCACCAGTTCGTGTTGGCTCTCATCCTCACGTCCTCGGGCTGTTGAGCGATCGCAACCTCCTCCTCCTGTCATTCTATTTCCACTCATTTTCTGTACATATACGTATGGTTCTGGCTCACACAAAATCAGCCATGTTCATCGCCATTCATGTACTGTTGGGAAAATAGCCAGGCAGCTACTATTCACACCGGTATGTTGACGGAAGTCGTGGGATTTCATGTGTTGCGTGATATCTCTGCGCCCAAGTAGCAGTGCTTCGCCTAAGTAGCCGTGCTTCACCTGTGCTTCCCCATAATATAGTCCCAAGTCAATATCTGCCTAGGAAATCGCCTAGTGTTAATCTGCATCGCTGTTTGTACTCATTGTGAATACGCAGGCCACAAGAAGTAATTACGTGTTTTAAAAAAAATTTTTTATCACTTTTACTCAGGACATGCTAGCTGGCAACAAAGGATTCCATTCATTGTGCTAAGCTAAGCTAGCGCCGACCCTGTCAAACTAAAACAATGCATGCACTGAGACAAAAATGCATTTACCCACCTATCTAAATGTATGAAAGAATGTGAATAAGCCCTATTTCAAAAAACGGTGGAGTGTTCCTTTAAACTTTTACTCTGACTTCTTGCACCCGGGAACAATACAAGTCGACACCATTATGACTAAAAGTTTGCTAAGTATTTCCTTCTAAATAGGGCTGTCCCCTTTTAGTCGACGAAACGTTAGTCGACCAGAAGAGGTTTAGTCGATCAATTTGAATAGTTAGTTAGTCGCAGAAAAAAAAACTCCACAGAAAGTGGTGAAGTCAGGCAGTCCGTGAGGGACAGATCGTTAAATGACGGGTCCTTGTTGTAATTACAGTATGTTGGGCAGGAAATTCAAACGTTTGCCTATCATCCATCGACCTCAAATATGGTAGAAGCAACTTTACTTGTCTGCTCGCTCTGACATTAACCTAGATAAATGTGCACTATTATTAGGAGACTATCCAAGTGTTCCTGCAGAGTGTGAAAGCTGAAGTATTAGCGCGTTTTCTGCATGACATGGAGGCGCCAGCGCAGTAACTGGCATTTAACTTAACTTAACTTACAGATGAGAGTAATACATCATCCCGTCTTGACAGTTTTATTTGTATTCACTCACAATAACAACAAAACGTTGTGCTATTGTAAAATGAAAACAAACAGGATGCGCTTTTTTGCTGTCTCGGTCTCCCTGAACAGCAGCACGTCACAAAAATTAACCAAAACTCTAAAAGGCTACTTGCCTCACAGACATGAGAAATATATCTATAGAAAGCTTGAAATGTCTACTTTTAAATGAACCAATTAAAATAGAAAACAAATACTCTCTGATTATGTAATCTGTATGAAAGGTGGATTTCTCTCTATAGGCGCGTCCACTGGCGAGTCAGCTTCGTCAACTTCATCTTTGAAGAAAACTCGAAGAAAACACTAGTTCATTAATAAACAATTAAAATATATAAAATATATATAAAATATAAATGTGCGATTAGTTGACTAATGTCTTAAATAAACGAATACTAGTCGACTAGAAACATCTTTAGTCGAGGACAGCCCTATTAATATAGCAATGCTTTATTTGCACCAATTTTTAAAATACCTTTATAAAAGCAAAGACTAAAATATAGCAATTGAATATGAATTATTTCTTATAACTGATAAGAATTTAAAATGTGTACCTTGAAATGCAATGCAAGTCGCTTTGGATAAAAGCGTCTGCCAAATGCATAAATGTAAATATCAATTCTAGTCAGGCGAATTATTTTTGTCCCCCAGCCTAATGTATGAACCAATGCATGAAAAAGTACATTTACATTTAGTCATTTAGCAGACGACTTTGTCCAAAGCGACTTACAAATTAGGACTAAATTAAGCGAGTCATCGTGAAGAGGTAAGAAACAATCAAATCAAAATACTAAGTTCAGGCATTGTTCAGAGTAGCATAACCCCGACAAGTGAGGATTTAAAGGAAAAAGGAGAGGTTTTTTTTTATTTTTTTTATGAGGTTAAGTGCTCACGGAAGAGATGGGTTTGCAGCTGTCTTTTGAATGTTGCCAGGGATTCTGCGTTCCGGATGAGGGTGGCGAGAGCATTCCACCAGCGGGGAACTGTGAATGAGAATGTTCTGGAAAGTGATTTTGTGGCTCTCTGTGATGGAACCACGAGACGTCGCTCGTTGGCCGGTCGTAGGCTTCTGGTAGGGATGTAGACTCGTAGGAGGGAGCTGAGCCTGTGATAGATCTGTAAGAAAGCGTCAATGCCTTGAACTTGATGCGAGCAGCGAGAGGTAGCCAGTGCAGAGAGATGAACAGAGGAGTGACGTGGGCCCTCTTGGGCTCATTGAAGACAAGACGAGCTGCAGCGTTCTAAATCAATTGATTCAGAATGCTGCATTGTAGAAGTAGACCTTAGTTCAAGGTAGAAGTAGTTCAAGTAGACCTTGAACTAAATGTGAATTGGTTTGGGTAAAGCGTTTGCCTAATCCATTAAAAATGTGCATGTAAAATGGGTTGTAACTGAATATGGCTCTTCAGTTTAAATATGTTAATGTTAATGAGATTTGAGGGTGGAAGAATGGAAATCACGTGTTTTTACTGTTTGAGATCAGTAACCATTTTCATTTTAGTAAAAACGCTTTCATCATGTAGCCTTGCAGTTTTAATGAAACCATATAAATGTTTCTGCTCAAAGATTGTCGTTTCAAACACAGAGTATGATACTGATTCTGTTTCATCAGCTTGAGACGGAGCTCAACTTCATCACACAACTGGATGGAGTCGCTGACAGCAGCTCCGACACGGAGGAAGATGATGATGATGAAGATCTGGGGCTCGTTGGAGAGGAAGAGTTTCTGGGAATGATCAATGGCAATGAGGAGGAGGAGTTGGAAGAGGAAGAGGTAATAAAAGCAACTTACAGTACACAGAACACCGAAAGTTTCTGTTACGTTATTGTTGTTTTTCTTTCGTCAGAAATATAAACTGTATGTGGGTCGTTCCAGTTTACGGACTAATCATTTCAGTCAAATCTTTTGAACATTTCTAATGGCATGAATTCTGCTGCGTTGTTTAACACGTGATGTGAATGTGCGTGGCACTGTGCGTTGGACAGTGTGTTGTGACGGTGGCACCATACTAACAATCTCTCTTCAAAAGCAGATTGTGGAGACATTTTATTTGTTCATGGTCTAATATCATGATATCGGTGAGAGTTGAACTCTTACAAACACGATACACTATAGACCAGTTACTGAACCAAAGAATGAGCCGTTCTAACTGTCAGAGTTTTCAGAGGGCGAGTGCCGATACGACGCTTGTACGAGGAAACATGCTGATGACTAGTAGCCTGTTATTAAAGGTTCACTATGTAACTTTTTTTTTCAAAATTAACCAAATTTAAACAGTAAGTGAGTATATCATAAATCCGTCTTCTAAAGTGTGTTTTTGTCTTACTCTGATTCACTAAGGTAAGCCTGTTATAAGCGTTTATATTTTAGACCTGTAGGGGTGGTTATACTGTAAGCCAGTGTGTGTCATATCTGTACTTAGAAAAGTAGCTGTGTATAGTGTGTGAAGAACACAGGTTAGTTGTTACGAGTGAGAAAGCTTGACCATGGATGGACGACGCAAAACTACAAACCTCCGGGGAATCACCGTTTATAAAAAATAAAGAAACTCCGAACTTTTCAGGAAAACTTAAACATTTCTGAGAATTCAAAATAATTATGGAAATAATAATTATGGAAATCCATAAATTGCTTTTGAATTGAATAGGGCTGAACGATTAATCGCACTTTATATGTAATCGCACTTAAATCGAGATGGCTTATCACGATTTTAAAATCGCAAAGGCTGCGATTTATTTTTATTTAGTTTTTTATGCGCAGTTTGTCATTGATGTACGGCTCTGTAAACGTGTCACGGTTTATGAATTCACTGTCTCTCTCTCGTCTAACGTGCTGTTGTGTGTGTGTGTGTCTGTGGGCGTGGTCACTGATCATCGGTGATCAGTAGCGCCAGCTGGTTTCAATTGTTTGTCCCTTTATAAGCTCAGTAACTGGTGTCTCATGTTGTCAGATCGTTGTGGTTTCCCGGTGTGTTTCCTGTGTCTGTTCCTGTGTCTGTTCCTGTGTCTGTTCCTGTGTCTGTTCCTGTGTCTGTTCCTGTGTCTGTTCCTGTGTCTGTTCCTGTGTCTGTTCCTGTGTCTGTTCCTGTGTCTGTTCCTGTGTCTGTTCCTGTGTCTGTTCCTTTGTCTGTTCGTGTGGATTTGGATTCCCCGTGTCGTCGTCGTGTTCGTCCCTGGATTCTCTGCACTGCACTGGATCACCGAGCACCGTCACGAGGGATTATTCACTGGACCTGAGCACCATCACGAGGGATCATCATTGGACTGAGCACCAGCACCTGTTGTCCACCAAGGTCCCTGCGTCACTGTTCCACCCTGCGTTTGTGTCCACCCGTCTGTCCTGCTGTGTTGGCGGCCATCTGTGTTCAGTGTTTCTGACCTGTGTGCTGATTCTAATAAAGAGCGTTATTGCATTTACATCCTGTTTCTGTCTTACGTAACAAAACGCTGCTCCATCTGAAAGCACTGTGAGTTTTAGTCTCATAACATGCATTTGAAAAAGCAACACGCGTCAAACATCTTTCCAAAACATGAGAAGCATTTATGAACCTCTTGTCCAACAACAGACAACATTTATTAACATGCATTTACTCCAAACTCACTTCATAACGACAGCTGAGCTCCTCCTTCTGTGAGATGATGAGCTTCTGACACAGAGTAAGGCAGTCGTGTATTTATAAGTCATGTTTAATCTAAGCGTTTCGATCTTCTGTTTATTCAGCTACAGCGACAGGGATTTCCTGGAATGATGCACATTATTGTACTTCTGCGGCGGGGCATATTTATTGTGTTTGCGTGAGAGCACCCTCTGGTGTTCAAATGGGGCAGTATTTACTACCGATCAGCCGCACTCCACTGACAAGCTGCGCATAAGATAATCGCAGCCTTTGCCAAATCACGTGCGGTTTTATTGCGATTAATCGTGCATCCCTAGATTTGAAAGCCTATGAATGAGGAATAAAATCAGGTCTCATTATAAGAGAGCGAGCAGGGAGATTTTCACACACATTGATTCTGTCAATCTTGTGCTCATGAAAGTCTGATCCAGTTTAAAGGAGAAGAAATTAACACTTCTGTTTTCTTCTCATGCGTTCTCTCAGGATCCGCTGAACTCTGGAGATGACGTGAGTGAGCAAGATATCCCAGAGATCTTTGACACAGAGAATGTCATCGTTTGCCAGTATGACAAGGTAAAAACTACAGAGAAACTATTTAGGGGTGATTTTATTGAATGAGGTGAAAGGAGTTGAAAATCAGCCTTTGCAAATCATACACTGGATAGAGATGATAGCTATGAAATAAAACCGTACCGTTTTGTACAGGAAAAATAAGCTGGCGTCTTTCAAATGATTCTTTACTGTTATGGGTTCATAGATTGGGTTGCCCACAAGAAAAAACCTGTAGAATTATGAGTGTTAAATATATCAGGGGGTTAGGGTTAGTTAGTTTTGATTGTTTTGCTAATGGAAATTGTTCCAAAAAGAGCAGAACAGTTGAACGACATGTACAGTTTCATGTGTCGTTATTAAATGATTCAGCATTTTTTAACAAACCATTAGACTCAAAATGATTCAATGACCTGTTCATAAAGTGGTCATTTGCTTTATTCATGATCGAATCATCCGGTTTGAACGAATCGGTTTAATGAATGATTCTGTGGTTCACTTATGGGACCCACTGGCAGTTTTAGTTTCATATAGCCTAATTGTATTGCTTAATTTTTCCAACATTTCTGTTACTGTAACTGTAATCTGTTACTGTAATCTCCTATTATCACTGTAAAGCTGCTTTGAAACAATCTACATTGTTAAAAGCGCTATATAAAGGAACTTTACTTGACTATTGTTAATTAATGTAATTCGAATATATATACACACTACGAGTGTGACGAGACATGAGATTGGGTTCACGAGAACGAGATGATGAGATTTTTGCACAGTGTTTTTAAGAAATCGTCAATGACAAAATTCATGACTGGAAAAATAGTCTGCAGGTGCATTTTGAAATTTGTATGAGCTTCTGTTACTTTCACTGTTCAATCTATGCTCTATCATATTTTATCTTTCATGTAATATCACAGCACATATTTAGAGCTAATTCAGCAGAGCTCAGTGCTGAGGATTGGGTCAGTGGTTTAAATGTTTAAACACCAGTGAAATATCACAATTCTCTATTACAATTTTGATACTACAGCAAAACTACTATTAAATGTAAATTTAAAACATTATTAAAGACAAGTAAACAGTCAGTAATAAAATAAGACCTAATAATCAAATTACAAATAGCACAAATAAATAAAATATAACAAAAAAGGCTACAAATGAAATAAACAGTTTCTAGAGTTTTTCAGGTCTAACAGTAGTTTTTAGGTACAGAAATTTGAACAAAGTAATCAAATGTGAAATAACACTGCATATTCATTACTGTATACATGAAATGGATCTTTATATAGGTCCATTTCTAAGATCTTATGGATAAAGATCCAGCAGCCATATCACCCTGTAGCCCAAGACTGGTCTCCCACTGAAGCTCAGCAGGGATGAGCCTGGTCAGTACTCTGATGGGAGAGTCCTGGGAAAACTAGGTTGCTTCTGGAAGAGGTGTTAGTGAGGCCAGCAGGGGCCGCTCACCTCTCCTCTCCACCAGTAAGCTGGTGTGTGGTGGGCGTTCTGGTGCAGTATGGCTGCCGTCGCATCATCCAGGTGGTGCTGCACATTGGTGGTGGTTGAGGAGATTCCCCCTTTCACGTAATGCGCTTGAGTACCCAGAAAAAGCGTTATATAAATTTAACAAATTATTATAAAGTTACAAAAGGCATTTAGTCAAGAGTTGTGAGAGATTTCTTTGTCCTTTGTTTGATTAGCATTAAAACAGAACAGCAGGTTTATTAGTCTGCCGTCACTTTAAGACTGAATGCACAGGTCCAATATAAATATAGTCAGTTATATCTCAAGTATCGTAGACAGTGTTTACTAGATATTTGCGAAGAAAGGTGTTTTTTCATAATTAGGGGTTCAAGCATGAAATGCTGAAACCCTATTGTAATTGTAAGGATTTGTAAAACTGATCATGCAGGCCAAACCGTAAGGCCTAGAGACTTGAAACCTGGCCAGATGGTAGGCCTCAATTTGGGGAGAACCTGTCAGAGTATGACCCCGATTGGTCCATAGGTGGCGCTACAGCAACCAAAAGTACAAAATCGCTCATAGCTCTTAGACCGTTTGTCCTAGACTCAAGTGTCTTACACCACTGTGATCCCTGGCTCAAGGCGGACAAAGTGTATCTCCAATTTCGATTTAGGCAGAAACATTTTCCACTATGTCGAATTTTGTCCAAAACCTACTTTTGTGAACTAGTCCCTGGTTTTTCGCCCGATCGGAACCAAACCAGTCTAGGACAATTCTCTGGACGCTCTAGATCAATAGTTATCAGAAAAAAAGTTGAACTTTTGCATTTGGGTGGCTGTAGCAGGGTCATTTAGAAAAGGGGCGTGACAAAATACACTCAAAAGCCTATCATTTCTAAAGGAAAACTTGATGAGCATATGTGTCATAACATGGTGAAGAAGCATGCAGAGTTTCATGGAGATCGGACCATAGGTGGCGCTATAACTGGCAAAAAGCTTTGAAAACGTACTCGGTTACTAACGTAACCTCTGTTCTCTCTAGAGAGGGAACGAGTATTGCGTAAGCTAGCTTACGCTGCGGGAAAGTCTCCTTTCACGAGATACTGAAGCCAAAAATTATCCTAATTTTTTAAACTTTGTCAACGCAGTGCGGCAGCCTGCAGACCTAGGGCAAGCGAGTCGCGTGCCCATTGGCTGCTCTGCGGCAACTGCAGCAGCCTATGGCTGAGCCTTGCGCGTGACGTCACGTCCAATGAGCGCGCTTGGCGCGCTTAGTGCGTCACAGCCCGTCATTAGGGGTGTGGCTTAGAGTATATAAGCAAGGAACAGAGGCTGCTTCGCTGGTTTCTGTCGCATGAAGCGAAAATGAGCTCGTGGCGAGAGCACGGCGGGTTACGCAATACTCGTTCCCTCTCTAGAGAGAACAGAGGTTACGTTAGTAACCGAGTACGTTCTCTTACGAGAGGTTCTCTCGTATTGCGTAAGCTAGCTTACGCTGCGGGAACACCTTTGTCAACGCCGTGCGCGCGCCCAGCATCCTGAATGAATCCCGTGGGAAGCCCAGGGAACGCGAAACGGAGCTGGGCGGCCAGATACCACAGTACACAAGCATATAATATGGGGCAGGGAGCGGCACAGCCGGTCCAACTAACACTTCCATACAGTGTAGCTCAACCAGTAGAGCTAAATCAGCAGCGTAGCCCGCGCACAGACAGTGGGCTGGCTTACGCGAGACTTAGACTGATAGCACTTTGGCCTGCAAAGCGGGAACATCCAGGTTGTAAAACCTAACAAATGTGGAGGGGGAGGCCCAGCCCGCCGCTGCACAAATGTCATGAATGGGAATCCCACTGGACCACGCCCACGATGAGGCCATGCCTCTGGTGGAGTGTGTCCGAATGCCCAAGGGGCACTGCAGGTTTTTAGATGCGTAAGCAGCTGCGATAGCATCGACTATCCATCTGGACAGAGTGTGCTTCGAGGCGGCGAGACCCTTGGTGCGCCCACCAAACGAAACAAAAAGCTGCTCTGAACGCCTGAAGGCGGCGGAGCGCGAAATATAGCTTCTCAGCGCCCTAACTGGGCAGAGGAGGTGACTATCTGCCTCGCAGCCAGTAGTCGGCAGGGCTGAAAGGGAAATGACCTGCGCTCTGAAGGGAGTGCCCAAAATTTTTGGGACGTACCCATGCCTCGGTCTGAGAATAACTTTAGAGTCATTAGGTCCGAACTCGAGGCACGCAGCGTTAGTGGATAACGCGTGAAGGTCTCCCACACGTTTTACTGAAGACAGTGCTATCAGAAAAACGGTTTTGAGCGTGAGGTATTTCATATCCACAGTTTCTAAGGGTTCAAAGGGATGTGCTTTCAGTGCGTCTAAGACCAGTGAAAGATCCCACATAGGAACCGAAGGGGGTCGCGGGGGGTTCATCCTCCTCGCTCCTCTAAGGAAGCGGATGACCAACTCGTTCCTTCCTAATGCGCGGCCCGGCTCTGACACAGAGAGCGCTGAAATGGCCGCGACATAGACTTTGAGCGTGGAGGGGGACCTGCCCGCGTCCAGTAGCTCTTGAAGGAAACACAATACTTGTGAGACCCCACATGTCTGTGGATTGAGCCCTTTGGTAGTGCACCATTTGTTAAACACAGACCATTTAGACGTGTAGAGCCGCCTCGTGGAGGGGGCTCTAGATTGTATGATCGTGTTCATCACCCCTTCTGGTAGATCAGCATGTAGTTGTTGAGGCTCCACGCATGCAGAGACCAGTGCTCTGGGTGGGGATGCCAAATCGAGCCGCGGGCTTGAGAGAGAAGGTCTCTCCGCACCGGAATCGGCCAGGGGGCTGAGTCTGCCAATTGTATGAGTTCCGGGAACCAAGCTTGGTTCTCCCAGAACGGGGCTATGAGGAGCACTGTGTGGCGCGCTTTCCTGACTCTCTCGATGACCTGAGGCAGCAGAGAGACTGGCGGAAACGCATATAGCGGGCCGCTGGGCCAAGACTGGGCCAGCGCGTCCTCGCTCTTTGAAAAGAACGCCGGGCAGTGTGCGTTGTCTATTGACGCAAAGAGGTCGACTTTCGCTCTGCCAAAGCGGCGCCACAGCGACTGGACTGTTTGAGGGTGTAGAGACCACTCCCCAGGGGGAACGTTGTCCCTGGACAGTCTGTCGGGGCCCTCGTTCAGATGGCCAGGCACATGCGATGCTCTCAGAGAGCGCAGAGAGTGCTGAGCCCATACGAGGAGGCGTTCCGTCAGGGCGCAGAGTTGCTTTGATCTGACACCGCCCTGGCGGTTCACATAGGCCACTACTGAAGTGTTGTCCGTGCGGACTAGAACATGGTGACCACGGAGGAAAGGGAGGAAGTGCATGAGCGCTTTCTCGACCGCGAGCATCTCTAGACAGTTTATGTGTAGGAGATTCTCCTGGTCTGACCAGTGGCCAAAGACCGGTCTGCCTTCGAAGAGCGCTCCCCAACCTAGGTTGGACGCATCTGTAGAGACAACTTTCCGGTGTGAGACCACTCCCATATTCACTCCCGTGTGATACCATTCGGCTGCTAGCCAGGGCTGCAGGGCTGAGACACAGACCTGAGTCACTCTGATTAGCGAGCCGCCGGTCGCCCAGGCTCGATGGGATACGCGCGTTCTCAGCCAGCGTTGAAGCGGGCGCATGCGCAGTAAACCCAACTGAAGCACTGCTGCAGCTGAGGCCATATGCCCCAGAATGCGCTGAAATGCCTTCAGGGGAACCCGGTTGCCTTCTTTGAAGGATGCAGCGAGGCGCTGGATGCGGCGCGCGCGCTGCTCCGTCAATCTGGCCGTCATCGCCACCGAGTCCAGTTCTATTCCGAGAAAGGAAATCGACTGCCGGGGCGAGAGCGAGCTCTTTGTCCAGTTGACCGCTAGACCCAAAACCTCCAGGTGGTCGAGTAGCGCTGTTCTGTGAGACACAAGTTCTGTCTCTGACTGCGCTAGAACGAGCCAATCGTCCAAGTAGTTCAGAATTCGCATTCCCTGACTCCTCAGGGGAGCGAGAGCCGTGTCCATGCATTTCGTAAATGTACGGGGTGCTAAAGACAGGCCGAACGGCAGGACTGTGTATTGATAAGCTCGACCGTCGAAGGCGAATCTCAAAAATGGCCTGTGACGGGGAGTTATCTGGATCTGGAAATAAGCGTCCTTCAGATCGAGAGAGATAAACCAGTCTCCTGGGCGAATTTGCGCGAGGATCTGTCTGGTTGTAATCATCCTGAACGGCCGTCTCATGAGGGCTTTGTTCAGATGTCTCAGATCTAAAATAGGTCTTAATGCTCCGTCCTTCTTGGGAACGAGGAAGTAACGGCTGTAAAAGCCTGACTCGCTCAGAGAAGGATGCACCTGTTCTATGGCCCCTTTTCGCAGCAGCTTTGTTATCTCTGCTTGAAGCAGATGTGCTGTTTCCAAACTCACTTTCGTTTCCGTCTGCGCTAGAAAGCGCGGAGGGCGACGAGCAAATTGGAGCGAATAACCGTGTCTTATGGTGTTGAGCACCCATTCTGACGCGCCCTGAATAGCCTCCCATGCTTTTGCATGCATAGCTAGGGGTCGAATGGTCTCTGGGTTCAGATCGCCGCGTTGCGCGGGATGGGGAACCTGTATCAGAGAAGACGGGGCGGCGCGCGCGCCGCCGATGCTCGGACACGAGGGCAGAAGAACAGGGCTGGCCGACTGTGCAGAATTTAGTAGCTCGATCTTGGACGATGGAGCGTGAACTGCTGTCAAACAACCCAGGCGCGAGGGCGGCGTGGGGATTATGGTGTCTGAAAGTGGGCGCGCGTGCTCGTGAGCTGGCGCGGGATATGCACTTATGACACGGCCAGTGTTTGGGGGCTTTATGAGGTTTGCAACCTGTCTGGCAGAGCGGGCAGTGGGCAGGTGTGAGCACAGGGCTGTGGGCACATTTCCTACACTTGATGCTCGAGCGGAAAGTTTCCGCTTTAAGAGATAGCGCTCTGGACGCGTTGCCATGGGAACCTGGTCTGTGTGAGGCAGTGAGCACACGGGAGTGGGCACTTTTTCTACACTTAAAACCCCTGCGGCTTGAGCCGTAGCAATTTGAGGTAACTGAGTGACAGAGCGAGCAGCGAGTAGTTGTGAGCACGGAAGTGTGGGCACTTTTACTACATTTAGTGCTCGAGCGGTGTGAGGCCGCTTTATGAGAGAGCGCTCTGGGCGCGTTACCATGGGGATTGCACTTGTGTGAAGCAGTGAGCACATGGGTGTGGGCACATTTTCTACACTTAAAGCACTTATACTCTTTTTGAGATTTATCTGGGTCGCCGTGAAAACGGCGTTTGTGTGCAGGCGAGCGAGTGTAATTACTGGCTCGTTGGCTGCGGTGTGTGCTGCTGCAGTAGCCTGAACATAGGGGACTGACAGAGCTGTGCGTTTTGATGGCGGTCCGGCCGTAGCGGGACTCAACCATCTTTTCCTCCTTGCGGATGCTAGGAGGACTTCGCGGGCTCGGGCTTCAACGCGATCTTGGACCGCGGGCCCCGTGGGGGCGGCGGTCTGTGACGGCTGGTCGAGCGCGACCTGGGGCGATTGCCCTGGCGCCGCTGCGAAGCGTTGGGGGGCCTGGAAGAGCGCTGGTTAGAGCTGCGCACAGGAGGCTGAGTTTGAGGGCGGCCTGTGGCTGAGCTCGAACGGCGGGGCAGGAAGAGGTCCATCGCCTGCGACGCCTTCTGTACCTCAGAGAACCGATCCACAATTCCGCTGACCGCAGGGCCAAAGAGGCCGGTGGGCGAGAGTGGTGCGTTCAGAAACACAGCGCGCTCTGACTCACTCATGTCCGCGAGCGTCAACCATAGATGTCTGTCGATGACGGTGAGCGCGGCCATGGATCTGCCGATGGCTTGAGCAGCGGTCTTGGTAGCGCGCAGCGCGAGATCCGTAGCGCTGCGGAGATCGGTAAAGGCAGACTGATCCGAGCCCTTCTCGTCCAGTTCACGGAGGAGGTCGGCTTGAAGGATCTGAAGAATAGCCATTGAGTGCAGGGCGGAAGCAGCCTGGCCGGAGGCGGCGAAAGCGCGGCCGGCGAGAGCTGAGGTGGTCCTGCAGGCTTTAGACGGCAGGGCAGACTTTGAGCGCCATCTACCAGACGGCGGGCAAAGGTGCGTTGCCACAGCATCCTCAACGGCGGGGATGCCGTTATAGCCGTTCTCGGCGGCTCCGTCCACCTGGGAGAGAGCCGAGGAGACTGGCGAGCGGAGTCTGGTGGAGAACGGAGCGTTCCAGGACTTAGAGAGCTCGGCGTGGAGCTCAGGCAGGAAGGGTGCTGACCTAGAGGCAGGCGCAGGGCGGCGGCTAGGCAGAAAAAACCCGTCAAGGCGATTGGGCTCCGGCTCCTTAGGTGGAGACCAATCCAGTCCCATTCTCTCGACCGCTAAAGTGAGGAGGCGGAGAAGCTCTGCGTCAACACTAGCGCGGGTTCGAGAAGACTCCATAGTAGAGGGGGCGGAGCGGTGAGAGCCCGACCACTCCTCGCTGTCAGACGCGAGCAGAGAGCAGCTGTCAGCGGCATCATCTGCATCATCCCCCAGGGCGACGGCAGTGCGGGCAGTGGCCGGCCGCTGCGCGTCGGAGAAGGGTGGGGGGGAAGGAGAGAGCGAGGCTCGCGGGAGAGGTTCCGGCGAGCGCTCAGCTGTAGCGTCCAGTTCCGGCGGCCTTTGAGAGCGACGTTTTTTCTTTCGTGGCCCGGAAGAAGCGGCCGGAGAAGATGGAGTGTCTTCGAATTTAGCGAGTCGAGCCCGTAGGGTCGACATCGGTAAATCTTCACACTGTTCGCAGCCGCCCTCGGAGAGAGCGCGAACAGCGTGGTCAAAACCCAGGCAGAGAGCGCACAGCACGTGGCGGTCTCCGTCGCTGAGCGAGGCTCTGCACGAGCCACAGGATGTGCGAGGCATTTGAAACAACGCCTCGCGCTCTTTTAGATGCAAGTGTGTCGCGGCGGACACACACACACACACAAAACAGAGCAGAAAAGGATATAAGGCCGGATGGCGCAGCAGGCAGGGAAGGCTGAAGGCGGCGAGCGGCCGGCGTCCTCAGGCTGAGATCCTCGGCGTGCTGGTCGCTGGATTCAACGGCGGCTTCCTCGGAGATCAGCGATGCGAAGAGCTTCGCTGAAGAGACAGAAATCAGCGAAGCAGCCTCTGTTCCTTGCTTATATACTCTAAGCCACACCCCTAATGACGGGCTGTGACGCACTAAGCGCGCCAAGCGCGCTCATTGGACGTGACGTCACGCGCAAGGCTCAGCCATAGGCTGCTGCAGTTGCCGCAGAGCAGCCAATGGGCACGCGACTCGCTTGCCCTAGGTCTGCAGGCTGCCGCACTGCGTTGACAAAGTTTAAAAAATTAGGATAATTTTTGGCTTCAGTATCTCGTGAAAGGAGACTTTCCCGCAGCGTAAGCTAGCTTACGCAATACGAGAGAACCTCTCGTAAGAGAACCATATATTTCCTATGGTAAATTGCCTGTATTGGCTGTAAATTGACTTTTCCATCTGATATCAGTGGTTAAAAGTTTGCTAAATAAACCTTAATGTCTTTTGATGCTTGTGTGCTTAAAGGCCTTAAATGCT
>NC_140225.1:35500350-35535350 GCF_951802725.1 Rutilus rutilus
TGAACCCCGATAAATGCTGCTTGCAGCTTTAATTTTGTGTGAATTCTTCTGTACAAGTGCAAGACAGCGCACGAATACTGAAGTGAATTCTCTGAGACGGCAAACACTGAGTGTTCCACTCCACTTTCAGACACTCACGATCTTCCCTAAGCACTTCCCCTTCGTGAAGTGGACAAGTGAAGTTTATATGGACAGACCCTCGACCCGGAGCGAGTCTGCTTCATATGTACACTTCAGGCAGCTCCATATACCACAATGCAACACGGTTGTGGCATCACGGTTTAATTGAGTACCACCACAAACAACAAACAACGAATTATACATTTTTTTACATAAAAAACAACCCAAACACACCTATATATAGAATGCTGCAGGGAAAAAAAGTAAAATATATATTAACTCCATAGAAGTGATCAAGGGCTTCGGACGATTCCAGTTCAGCCAGTAGTGGACACTCATGCAACGTAAGCCATGACGTTCATACGAGTGAACGAGACTGAGGGAATGAGACTCAGGGAACGAGACTTGGGGAACGAGACAAGGGCTGCATTCCAGTCCAAAATTGTCATGCCCTTCACTTGCTAACTTCCCTCCGTCTCGTTCACTCGGATGTACGTCATAGCTTACGTTGCACGAGTGCCCACTACTGGCGGGAACTGCAATGGGCTGAATTGGAACGTCCTAAGCCCTTGATCACTTGGAATCAGCTATGGAGTTGATTTATTATTTTTTAAAAATTCCCTTTAAGAATTTAATGCAGCATCCAAATGTATATACTGTAGGTGTGTTTGGGTTGTTTTAAATTAAAAAAATTATAATTAATATATCATAGTTGTTTGTTGTGGTGGTGATTAGACGAAATCTGTGGTGACATCGCAATCGTACTGCATTGTGGGACATGTAGGTGCCTGAAGTGTACATATGAAGTAGACTCGCTCCCTCTGTCAATATCGAGGGAACGAGGGCCTGTCCATATACTTCCCTTGTCCACTTCACGAAGTGGAACACACTTCAAAATGGTGGCAGAGATTCCCCCAAGGGGAAGTGCTTAGGGAAGTTCGCAAGTGCGTGTCTAAAAGTGGACTGGAACGCACCCTGAGGGGGCGAGACTGAGGGAACGGAATACGGTGTTTGGGGCGCACGCTTCGGATGTTTGCGTTCATGATTCCTCTGGACCTGCAAACATCCTGCTACAATTTAGGGAACCACATGTTACATAAATCAGGTAACAGTTCATGTTTAACTTGCATATACGATTTTGTTTTAATCCAATAAATATAAATCATCATCTAGTGCTGCTCGCATTTCATAAGGAACAGATGTTCTGTGTGTCCCAGCTCTTTAGCTCTTTCACCACTGTTAAGGGTTCATTCTGTGGCATGTGTCACTTTTTGTGATCATCCTGAGATTCTGATTGGTGCTTCATCAGTTTGACTACTTGTCTGTGTATGTAGAGAACCTGTGTTGGTTGTGTTAGCAGTAGTTATTTATGTCTTTGTGTTTTCTGAATGAGAACATGGATAAACCTGTGCAGAATAATGGCATTTTTTGAGTTTTGCAGAGAATACTGAGTGACACTCGTTGTGTTGGAGATCTTGCAGTTCAGTTTAACTGCTCATGTAAACGGACTAAATCTACATTCATTTGTATTTTAGTTATTTTAGTTGGCACAAATCTCCCATACAAAACCATTTTCAAAGAAATAATATTTAAAATGTTTTAAATTGTTTACCTTTTTGTTTGTTTGTTTTATAGATTCACCGTAGCAAAAACCGCTGGAAGTTTTACCTGAAAGATGGTGTGATGTGTTACGGAGGGAAAGACTATGTGTTCTCCAAGGCTGTAGGAGAGGCGGAGTGGTGATGGAGAGAATTTACTCTCTCACAAGTATTTTCCTTATCTTTCATAATAATTACAATTTACACGATCTTCAGATTTTCTTTGTACGAGTTTGTAACATTTGATACTGTATTCTGTGATACAGAAATTAATGTTGGTGCTTATTGAATTGATCTGACAAGATGAATGTCGAGGTGTAGTTTTCATTAAATATGATTCCCTGTGTTTTGTTATGTTTTTGTTATTTTTGAAATGTGGGCTTTTGTTTTTGTTTGTTTTCTGCCGTCTGCTGCTTTTCTTTTCCCAGGTTGACGACAGTGATGGTCCCGAACACTGTGTGTGTTATAAAGATGTTAAAGTCCACATCAGGAAATGTGGTTGATTTATATTGAACTCGGCAGAATTCTATAAAAAAAAATGATATTGATTATGTTGAATTATACTAATGACTCAACAGAGATTTACTTTCTACAGTTATTTTAAGTGTTCTAATTATGATATGGCGTAAGTGTCGAAGCTCGTACAGTGTGAAGCTTCGTAGATGGTTTTCATCAATACTCTAACCTTGCATAGCTGTTGCTTTGCTGGTATTGACCATGTATGTTTTCTTTATGAGAATAAAATAAAGCAATTAACCTCAGTTATATGTTTCAGTCTGTGCTTAATTATTTTGTCCTGTTTCATTTAGTGTCTTTCATCTCTTCTTTTCTGTCTCCCACTGAAGCCCCTGGAAAGCATTCGTGCTCTATAAGGAGAACAAGGACACCATGGAGGCCATCAACCTCCTGTCCAAGTTCCTCAGGTGTGTGTGTGTGTGTGTGAGAGAGACGAGTCTGCAGCCTGTGAACGCGGATCACACACAACGCTGGCGTCACATACAGAGTTCAGGGTCACGTTCTCCTACAGACGAGGGCCAGATCCGACTAACGCTCAGGACACACTCCTGTATTCTGCCCTTCTGTGTCTCCTCAGGATCAGCGCTGAGAGATTATCTCAGCTCAACAAATGCCTCATGAACCTGGAGCTGGGAAACTTCAGCTGCAAGAAACATGCATTAAAACTGGGAGAGCTGCAGGGAAAGCACTTCACTAACCCTGACTTCACTACACGTGGTCCTCAGGTGAGAATTGACGTATGAGTGTCTGTTCTGTGTTTTTCAACTAGATAAAGGTAGACCGGTTTAGAGCAACTTCATTCTAAGCTGGCCAAAAAAACATGTCGCACTCTGATTAGTGTGCATTCGTCATGGCAATGTTTCGACACCATTATGCAACATCACAACATTTATCAAGAGTTGCGTAAATGTTTGGCTGAGATCTTGCATTGACAACTGCTCTGTAAAGTCTCCAGCACATTCCAAAGACTTTCAATGGGGTTAAAGGTCACGACTCTGTGGTGAAAATAATTCCTCATGCTCCCTGAATCACTCTTTCACTGTTTGAATCCGATTAATCTTTCCAACAGATGTTAAAGGGTCTGTAAACCTTATACGCCAGGCCACTTATCAAGACGGGCAGCAAAGTAAATACTAGGCTGTTTGTCCATTGGATGAATTGACACTTACCTGTATTGAAACCAATTCATCTCACCGTTTCAAAATGGATCCAACCCTCTCAATGTATGATCGGGTATAAAAATGCAACTTTTTGATGTTTGATCAAGTCATTGAGTTTTGATGGTGCTGAAACAAACACATCTCGTAGTGTGTGTTTATGAGTCGTCATCTTCTCTTTTGGAGTGATTGTATTCTATGTGCTGAGTGTTGAATGTATTCTAAAAAAGAAAAGAACTCTACTAAAGAAAAAGTCAAGTCACCTTCATTTATATAGCGCTTTTAACAATGTAGATTGTTTCAAAGCAGCTTTACAGTGATAATAGGAAATTAAAGAACAGAGATTGTTTTGGCTTTATAGCAGCTCTAGAATAGGGTTATTGTCCAGATAAAGTTAGTTTTGATTGCTTCACTTCCGTCACAACGATCATTAGGGACCGTTCGGTATTTATGGAATGGACCACCGGAGGAAAATAGGGGAGGGTCATGTCTTTTTATTCTTTGTTAAGGGGAGGGTCATCCAACATTTTTTAGTCTAGGGGGAGGGTCACCCAACTTTTGTATTCATGAAAACAGCTAAATTTCAAAGTGGCTTGTTTGGTGCATATTTTTTCCATGTCACTCCATGTAGCTCTCTCGGTCTCGGCCCCCCATTCCTATCAGATGGGTCTGACCCAACAAAAATCCAGTTTGGCGCTGTTTGACAGTGCGCACGCACTACACGCTCAGAAAAAGTGCATCATGTCAGAACAGAGCGCCAATGAAATGTTTACCCAGCAAAGCTTTAAAGCACGAGCAAATAATGAACTTTTGTGATTGCAAATAAGTGCAGTGTCCTGTGAGTGTAACTCTACCGCTGCATTAACATGTGTTGTGAATGTACGTCGAGTTTTACAGTATTGGGACTGAGGTGCCAGAACTGCAGCTGATAGAATGTGCGCTGTACGATACTACCATATTTTAGTTTTCATTCATATTGTGTTTCCACGACAATGTTAGTGAGTAAATCTACTGAAATGGCCACCATAACAGTGGAGTGTGATGTGTAAGATGTAGGGCTACCACATATTTAAATTACTATTAGTATTATTTGAAGTTAACATAATAAAATACGTAGACCTACACCAAAAAACTAGTTGAGGATAAATTCTTTAAAATTGGGCAATTCCAGCGTTATGGACGTGACATTTGCAGTCAAAACTTGAAATATAAATTCTCAGAAAATGCATTTAATACCATACTCCATACTCCCTTAATAAAGGAGTCCAGACATTAGAAAAATATCAGTCTACACATGCGTTTTATATTTAATATGAGGGAAATGTGACGTGACACAAAAAATCGTTAACTTTTAGGTGGCAAAATATTTTTTGTAATTCTATGAATTACACTGCGCAAAGCAAAAGTAATACGTACACACCGGATGAAGAAGGGTCGGCCTCCACAGAACATAAAATATATATATTTTTTTTTCGTGTTCGCATTTATGAGGAAAAAAACAATGTTACGGACGTGACAGTTCTCCGTTACGGACGTGACCGCTCTGAAAGCGACTTTAAAACTTTCACAGAGACCTCAAACAGAAAGCACAAAGCCTTTCTTTAAAGTGAATTTCGTTTTTTATTAATTGTATCTTAATTTTAATCAATGTTTCATCTACCAATTGCCTGGACTTAATAAGAAGTAAATATAGTAGACAATAGATAATCAGGACACGGAGGCTCCGGCGCGTGAACTGCGTGAGCTGTCTCATAAATGAACCGAAACTCAGCGTATAAGATACTTGCCTCACAGACCTGAGAAATATATAGAAAGCTTGAAATGTCTACTTTTAAACAGGGTTAGGGTTAGGAGTTACTCTCCTCCCACTCGTCTGGTTACTCTTGTGGAAGAAATTTAATATGTTCTATATGTTTGCATTTTCTTATATTCATAGAATCTTAGAAACATGATGGTAATTAGATTAAGGTAATAAAATGCACGAGGATTGCATGTGGAGTGTTTAACTGCTACATTGATAGAACAAAGAACTGTTATTAACCCTTATGAATGTATGTATGTGTATGACCTTGTTTACGTAGCTGGACAATAATAAATGTGTGACTAATGTATGACTGAGACAGAGGGCCTCAACTCAAGGGTAGCATATGATAAACAAGTCTAACAATGTGTTAGTTATGGCGGAGACATATCTTCATTTAGCCTAGAGAAATAACCTTGGGGGAGTCATGACTATAAAGAAAGAAGGATGCCCTCCTCTCATTCTCACACTCTGCAGCCACTTTGTAAGACTGTATGATAATGATTGCTGACCTTTCCTTGCAAGGGAATAAATAATCTTTAAAGACAATTGTTACATGTTTGTCTATTATTCAGTAATCAAAACTTTTTTGCCACCACAAGTTGGCGTTGTCGGCAGGATTCATTGGATGTGCCTCTTGGACCCGAGAGCGGACGGTGACCATCCTGGACTGCAGTTCCAGCCCTACCTCGTAAACTTCAGAGAGAGGCCGACCGCAAGGGCCCAGGAGGGACACCACTGTAATCATCAAAAGAACTGAAGTGGTGTAAGTTGAGACTGGTAAGAGAAAAAGTCTAAATTATAAGGGTTACCTAAGATGGATTGACTCATGATGGTGAAGGGAACACTGTGGTGACTAGTACGGGGATACTAGTCTGGTGGGTTTATATAATCCACGGTACTGTAGTGGGGGAGACCCCGATGGTCTGGATGATCAAAACTGTGAGCAAGTACTCTCCTTTTTCAATTGAGGTGAAAATTGATCTCTCTAGAGACGTCTGGAGTTAGAGTGGGGAGAACAAGTATTTGATACACTGCCGATTTTGCAGGTTTTCCCACTTACAAAGCATGTAGAAGTCTGTAATTTTTATCATAGGTACTCTTCAACTGTGAGTGACGGAATCTAAAACAAAAATCCAGAAAATCACATTATATGATTAAGTAATTAATTTGCATTTTATTGCATAACATAAGTATATGATACATCAGAAAAGCAGAACTTAATATGTGGTACAGAAACCTTTGTTTGCAATTACAGAGATCATACGTTTCCTGTAGTTCTTGACCAGGTTTGCACACACTGCAGCAGGGATTTTGGCCCACTCCTCCATACAGACCTTCTCCAGATCCTTCAGGTTTCGGGGCTGTCGCTGGGCAATACGGACTTTCAGCTCCCTCCAAAGATTTTCTATTGGGTTCAGGTCTGGAGACTGGCTAGGCCACTCCAGGACCTTGAGATGCTTCTTACGGAGCCACTCCTTAGTTGCCCTGGCTGTGTGTTTCGGGTCGTTGTCATGCTGGAAGACCCAGCCACGACCCATCTTCAATGCTCTTACTGAGGGAAGGAGGTTGTTGGCCAAGATCTCGCGATAGATGGCCCCATCCATCCTCCCCTCAATACGGTGCAGTCGTCCTGTCCCCTTTGCAGAAAAGCATCCCCAAAGAATGATGTTTCCACCTCCATGCTTCACGGTTGGGATGGTGTTCTTGGGGTTGTACTCATCCTTCTTCTTCCTCCAAACATGGTGAGTGGAGTTTAGACCAAAAAGCTATTTTTTTGTCTCATCAGACCACATGAACTTCTCCCATTCCTCCTCTGGATCATCCAGATGGTCATTGGCAAACTTCAGACGGGCCTGGACATGCGCTGGCTTGAACAGGGGGATCTTGCGTGCGCTGCAGGATTGTAATCCATGACGGCGTAGTGTGTTATTAATGGTTTTCTTTGAGACTGTGGTCCCAGCTCTCTTCAGGTCATTGACCAGGTCCTGCCGTGTAGTTCTGGGCTGATCCCTCACCTTCCTCATGATCATTGATGCCCCACGAGGTGAGATCTTGCATGGTGCCCCAGACCGAGGGAGATTGACCGTCATCTTGAACTTGTTCCATTTTCTAATAATTGCACCAACAGTTGTTGCCTTCTCACCAAGCTGCTTGCCTATTGTCCTGTAGCCCATCTCAGCCTTGTGCAGGTCTACCTTTTTATCCCTGATGTCCTTACACAGCTCTCTGGTCTTGGCCACTGTGGAGAGGTTGGAGTCTGTTTGATTGAGTGTGTGGACAGGTGTCTTTTATACAGGTAACGAGTTCAAACAGGTGCAGTTAATACAGGTAATGAGTGGAGAACAGGAGGGCTTCTTAAAGAAAACCTAACAGGTCTGTGAGAGCCGGAATTCTTACTGGTTGGTAGGTGATCAAATACTTATGTCATGCAATAAAATGCAAATTAATTATTTAAAAATCATATAATGTGATTTTCTGGATTCCGTCTCTCACAGTTGAAGAGTACCTATGATAAAAATTACAGACCTCTACATGCTTTGTGTGACGATCAGGGTCTGTTTTTGTCATGTTTCTGTTTGTGTTTGGACTTTTGTTTTATTTCGTTCAGTTTCCTTGATTCTGCCGGTGCTTATTGAATTCAAAATTATTTTAAGCTTGCTTAATCATTAGTTCCCTTGTTTCAGGTGTTTTGTCTTGTTAGTTTGTATGGTCCCTCTCGTTGTTCTCATTTGCCCCAGCTGTGTCTCGTTCCCTGATCCCCTCTGTGTATTTAAACCCTGTGTGCTCTCTTGTTTCTGGTCAGTCACTGTATGTACGTTCCGTGTGCGTGTACCTGTTTCCCGTTAGGGTTAGTTTATCCTGTGCTGAGTTAATTAAAGTCTACTGCTGCATTTAGATCCGACTACTGTCTCTGCTTCTACGAGAGTCATGACACTTTGTAAGTGGGAAAACCTGCAAAATTGGCAGTGTATCAAATACTTGTTCTCCCCACTGTATATAAGTGCACAGGGAAAAAAAAACCCACAGAAAATAGTGACCATTATGAGGAAATCTCAGAGTAAAATGCGCAAAAAAGGTAATTTTGATAAACCGGTGTTTAGACTGATGAAAAAAGCATATTGAAGAATTAATAAAATACCATGATTTCCCTGAAGAGGGAACTTTAAGTTTCACTAGGCTGACAGCGGTGCGAGAGTCGATAGAAGAGGGGATTGAAGAACAAAAAGGGTGTTGTGTGAGTTGTGTGTGGATTGTAAAAAAACAATCATGTGCTGGTTTAATGAGGCAGAGCGGAGAGAGAGAAAAAGAATGCAAAAGGAACTAGCGTATAGGGCAGTAGGGCATGATGATAAAAAATCTAGCGATGAGATAAAACTCACTGAAAACTTAAAATTTACTCCACCAACAGCTATTAACCCTTTTCCCGTTCTGTCTGTTTCAACACCACTACCCTATCTGTATCCTGTGGCTGAGCTGCAAGCGCTGAAAATGATCCAGACCTCGACTGCTCGACTCCAAGGTGACAAGCGCAAACGCCCAAGGAGGCGACCAAGATGAAAGCCATGTTTCCCCAAGAGCTTCATCACCAGAACCGAAAGACGAGGGAGCAGCAGGGGGGATTGAAAGAACTCCCACAAGGTCATCTCCCAATGAATGCTCAGAAGAGTCAATCCGACTGAAACCTAAAGTGACAATGAGAACTGGCCTGAGGTGCCAAATGAAGGACGAGGAGGAAGAAAAGGAGTTTCAGCTCCCAATGATGAAGTGGCTGGACCAGAAGGTTCGATGATGGTCTGCAGACCGTGGGCTGAAAAGGAAATAAACCAGCCATGGCCCATCTGCGTAATCCAAGTGACTCAGGTGAGAAATTTGCTGAGGCACTAACTATTTTCTGTAAAGAATTTAGTCCAACAATGCAGGAGCTGAGGCGACTGTTATCTGTGAGTCTGGGAGTGAGCGACTGGCATAAAGTGAGTGGTAGAGTGCCAACAGCAGACAGCAAGCGGAAACATCCAGACAGGGATCATGGACCGAATGAGGGCTGACCGTAAAGGCTGCTACATCTGCAAATCTGACGATCATGATGTGAGAGACTGCAAAAAATGTAGACTGTGCAAAGAAGAGGGACACTGGGGTGCTATACGACCATGTGATTTGCAGTGTTTACAGACACTGTACTGTGACTCATACATGTATTATGTCACCAACATGTCCTATTCCATTGATAGGAAGAGATTTAATGTGTATTTTGGGCCTGACATTGATAGTCAATTCTGAGGGAATTGAAATAGTGTTGAAATATAATTGAAAATGAACAAAGTTGTTTGTTGGAAACTCCAAAATGGGCTTATGAATGTGTAGAATGGCAAAGGACAGGGTTAAATTACAACATGTACATATTATGACTCCGGCTGACTTACACTGCACATCACATGTCGTGGTTGACAGAGATGAAAACTTTGAAGAAAAATGTTTGGCAGAACCGATCAGTGACAACTTGTGTTTTAACTGTATGTTTTGGAACGATCATATGTGTGCCTTATCTGTAAGTTTGGCAGAAGAACAAGGCTCTTTTTATTTAGTGGCTGGGTCTCTACCACATTTATCTTTAGCTAAAGCTGTAAACCAGTGATAAACCAGTGATGGTCTGAGTTAGGGCCTTTTGTGAAGAGTTGTGTTGAATCTAGAGATTGGATAGAATCAGATCAGGGAATATAATTTAACAAAACTTTAAATGGATTTTCTACTTGTAATGAAAACTATAAAGTAGAGGTTGTGAGAACAATAGTCCATATGAGGACAATGATGACGAGAGTTGTTGCAGGACAGACATTAAGGCAGATAACATTAATCCGGCCTTGAATATGGTCCATTTAAAATTGTGGGCAAAACATAAATATGATGTGGGGTTAATTGCGGGTTGTGAACCAGTGACAATTGTTCAAAAGTCTGATTACAGACCTTGTCAACAACAATACCCATTGAAAAAAGAAGCAGTGCTTGGAATCACGCCAGTGTTCCAATCACTACTAAAAGAGGGGATTATTGTGCCATGAAGTTACTGTAACTGTAACTGTATTGCCTGGTTATGGTGGACATGTGGTCTAAGTGGGTTAAGGTTTTCCCCACATCAAAAAAAGATGCAGTAGCAAAATCTCTTTTGACTGAAATAGTGCCAAGATGGGGAATCCCGAGAAAAATGAGTTCAGACAGTGGAACACACTTGCTGTGAGGAACTGGGCTCAATTGGGTAAAAGCCCTACCAATAGTCCTGATGTACATGAGGATGAGACGGAGGCCTAGATCAAATCTAAGCCCTTGTGAGATAATGTTTGGAAAGCCTCCATTTATGGGTATGGAAGGGGTTAAACAGCGAGTGCCACCAAACAAATTGTGTGGATATAACATGTTGAACTATTGTAAAGAAATGTCTTGTCTCCTATCAAACATTTGTGTGCAGGTAAAAGCAGCTCAAGGAAAAGTGGCTGATATCCCACTGCATGACATCAAACCAGGAGACTTCGTGGTGATAAAGGATCTGAGGAGGAAGAGCTGGAAGGCAAAGAGGTGGCTAGGTCCGTTCCAAGTGCTGCTAACAACACACACAGCGGTGAAAGTAGCAGAGAGGGCGACGTGGGTCCACGCCAGCCATTGCAGAACGGTTCCAGCTACAGAGCCAGGAGAAGGATCGAAGGAGTGACCATAAACAACAGATGTGACAACCAACTGTTTCTGATGTTGACTACCGTTCTCTGAACGAGGGCAAGGCTGACCAAGAGTATTGGGGTTGTATTAATTGTGGATATGTTTTTCCTATTTTGAACATCTATACTATTTCTTGTTTATACTGAGGTGACTGCAGGTCTGATTTTATGTCAGGAGCGCAATAACAGTGTTTATTAATTTAGCCCGGCTTCAGATAAAATCTTTACTTGCTTGCTAAACACTAAAGAGATTATCCCCATAAAAACAGCCTAAGCTTTCTTTAAAAACAAGTTTAAGAGAGTGATAATTTATATGAAAATCAGAGATAAAGAGTATAAATGTGATGTAATGACTTCAATTTGCTGTATTATTATTTTAGTTTTCAATGAATGGTAAAAAGAGGGGAATTGTGGAAGAAATGTAATATGTTCTATATGTTTGCATTTTCTTATATTCATAGAATCTTAGAAACATGATGGTAACTAGATTAGGGTAATAAAATGCACGAGGATTGCATGTGAGTCCCATGATTCTCTACTACATTGATTGAGCAAAGAACTGTTATTAAGCATACACATAATAAATACATAGACGCCCTATTGGCCGCTTTGGAACGTTGCTGCGATTCGTCAACGCGTCCGCCATTTTGCTGAGGGCAAGACTGCGCTGTGATCAAATGCAAGTACGGGTGAGCTGCGGTTTTTCTGGATAATAACAACAAAAAAATGATATTTATCAACTGATTTCAGTGGTTTGTTTGTGGTGTACAAAAAGTTCCATCTCTAGTTATTTAAAATCTCGATAGTAAGACTTATAAAATAGTTTTTTAATAAAGATTTGTCAAAGCTTAGGCTTGTCATGTATTTGGCTTTTTATTCTTGAATAAGAATAAAAAGTGAAGACCCCCATACTGAGATATGAACTAAAGTTTTCTTATTGTGGAAAAAGCATTTTCTGTCATTGACCCGATTTTAGCAATAACAAAGATAACTGATGGATCCTTTATGGTAATACATATGATATGGTACAACTACAGCACAATGCAAATAGTAAATATAAGATAAAGTGAGAAGTAATAGTCAATAAAATAAACAGAATACAGCAAATAAAATAGTGATGAATAGTATAATTTTATAATATCATAAGTACAATAATATAATAAAAATATATTGATAATTGCATATAGTTTATGTATAATACTATAATAGTAGCAATAGAATATGCCATATCAATTTCAGAATATAGCTAGACAATAAAAAATAAGTTAAATAGTGACTATGAATAGTACAATAATTTAACAGCATAACTATAATAGATTTATAATCGCAAGTGGTATAATATTATAATAACAATAATAATAATAAGAACAGCAAATACAATGTAATATCAATTGCAGAATAATATAGACAATATGAAAAAAATATGAAACATTATAATATTGATCATTAAACTGACATTTAACAAAAAGATATTTGTGTAATTTTTATTTTATGTAGGCCTACATAAGTGAAGAGAATGTACATATAAAATAATTTATATATTTTTAAATATTCTTACATAGGCTAACGTTATATAAAATAAAATGACAGAACCCTGTCTCTTTTTGTTAAATTTCAGTTTTATTGATCAATAATAGCCATTATAACATATGTAGCCTAAAAGGTATAAGAAGCTATACAAGTCAAGAAATAAAGTAAACGATCAGTCAAACATACAGTAGGCGACAACATTAAAGTTAAATAGCCTAAATAAGGCGAGTTATGAAACTTCACTTTCCCCTTAGCCAAAACGTTTTGCCAGGGAACAAATTATAGATTAATGAGACCAAAGATCGACCGTTAGATATACACAAGACGAATTATATCTCATGTTTAACCACAAGACTAGAAACATCGAGACATCAGAGCCAGCGGCAAATGTCAGCAGCACTAGCCGAGGTCAGGCTGTTCCAGGCGGGGTACATGACGCTGAGCGCCCGGTGATCGCATGGATCTCACAACTCCGAAAACGTCAGATCAAATTTTTAAATAGGCGCTATCTTTATAAATAAACCACAGATTTGAGCTTTAAACAACTACATTAATTGTCGACTGAAAAACTCTCAAAACTACATTTCGTGACACGATAACAGTAGTATTTTTAAATTTCGCGCCCTTTCTCCACTGAAAATAAAAATAGTAAATGAAATAGTGACTACCCAGCAAGCAATAGCGGTCATTTCACCGTCTCGGTTAAATATAGACCCGATATAGTCCGGCTATGTGCAACCCACTTATAGCCTGAATCTGGTTACGTGTCATTTTTTTGTAAAGTAACTTGCGAGATGTTTGATATTCCATCATGTAGGCATAGTCAACTGTGATTACAAGGTGTTTTGTTTCATTTCTTTGACATGTTCTATGTGTAGGCTGTGTGTAGCTCCAATTGAAGCCCACTTATAGTCGAAACTGATTAATTGTAGTTTTTTTGGCCAGGCAGCGCATGAGATGGTTGATATCCCATTATGTTCACGTTGGTAATAATATCTACAAGGTGCAAGTGTCATTTCATGACATGGTCGATCTGTAGATTTAGCTCTGAATTGGACGAGCTATAGTCTGCTTTTAGCCCACCCGGCAAAATCAAGGCAATCGTTGGTCAATGTTTAACGGCTTGGCAATAGCCCCGATTTAGACCAGCGATTAGTTCATTTTATTCATTCATTCTTTCATTTTAAATTAAATAAAAATGCAATTACATTTCTCAACCGCTAGATGGCAACAGCCCTACTGAGACATGACTACTGGCAACGCGAGACTTGATAATTAGTAGGCTAGAGATCACTGTTCTCGCGATCGCGCGATAAACAATAGGCTTGTTTGAGATGCGCCTCGCCTCGCCTGAAATGTAGGCGAGAGTAGGCGGCTGCAGTGAGAGGAGGAGTGAAAAAAGCGCAGGCAAGCCGGACAGATCTCTGTTCTCGCAGTGGATCTTACACCTGTGAGATCAAAGATGGATATCGCGGGATTCACGCTCGTGCACAGTGTTGCTAATAAACTGGATGGAATTTAAGTTCTGTTGCTTTTATATGAAAATAAATATAATGAACAAGACACTTGAGATCGCACTGTTAGATAGTTTGGGAATATTCACAACATATACATAAAACATGATATCAGAGTTTTAAAATCAAACATTTTAAAAGAGAACAATACATCACGGTTGTTTAAACCAATGAACATTAAGCTGTGTCAGCAAGTCGTTTCCCATCATGCTTTTGATCAGCGCAGTCAGTGGAGAGCAACTGCGCTCGACTGCAGAATCCGACAGGTGCGCCTTGCGCTCGCGAGAGATTTTTGACATACGTCAGCATGACATCAGAGCAAGGCGGACAGCACTCGGACACATTTCTAACCGGCATGCATCTCGCGCTGATCACCGGTGATCGGTTCTGCGCAGATTTTGCTCATCTCAAACAAGCCTATTTCCACCATTGTGAAACATTTTAAACGAGACAGAGCATTGCATTCACTTATCTGTCTGTCGAGGAGAGAACAGGTAAAAGACATTCCTACTTTTGTCTTGTAAGTATGTACTTTCGTTTTGACGTGCTCATTTTTTTAATCTAAATTATTTGTTGTTGTTGGAATCGTGACATTTTAGCGGGTAACAGTGTAGTGAACTGTAACCCGTTTCCATGTGCCCTTAAACTCGAATTATCTGAATTCAAAGGAGTAAACATGAAACGTGCAACCTATTATAATGTGTTATGAAAGCCACAAAAATATTTTACTCTTTTCTTTAGATCATTATGATTTGAAAATAGGACTTTTTAACTTGCCAAGTTTAATTGTATAGCACATTTCATAGAAATAAAACCAATTAATAATTTATTCACTGTTGAGAGTTAAGAGAATAAATAACCCAAACTTTAAGCTATACATAGCTATACTTGTTTAAAATATTTTATTTTGTAAATTTTTTAAAAATATTTTCATTATCTTAAAGGGGTGGTATAATGCCCTTTTCACAAGATGTAAAATAAATCTCTGATGTCCCCAGAGTGTGTGTGTGTGTGTGTGTGTGTGTGTGTGTGTGTGTGTGTGTGTGTGTGTGTGTGTGTGTGTGTGTGTGTGTGTGTGTCTCAAAATACCCCACAGATATTTTTTTTTTTTTTTTTTTTTTTTATTAAACTTTCAAAAAAGCTTATAGACATATCAAATATATGCATCAAACATAAGACAAACAGAAAATGGGGAAAGCATATAACAGATCTTACATTGTACAGAGTAAAACATTAAATTCTACAAATTATTCTTTTCAATATAAGAGACGTTTTTATGCACTTCTTATTTCTAGTGATTGAATTCAATGAGTCATAGAATATTTTAAGATCCTTACAGAAAAAAATAAAGGAGGGTGTTATAGACATTACTTTAGCTTTATGTATATGAAACTTCCCAAGAAGAATTATTAACTTTAATGTGTTATCAATTATATCTGAGCCAGTATTGCAGTCCAAGAATAATATCATAGCCTCATCAATTCTAATTATTTTGTAGAATGTATCAAAAACCATCATAGATACCTGCTTCCAAAAGTCTTCAGAATATTTACAATTACAAAACATATGTATGAGAGTTTCAGATTCAAGATCACAAAAACAACATTGTGGTGAGAAATCTTTTTTAAACTTATTAAGAAATGCGTTACATGGATAATACCTGTGTAGTATTTTAAAATGAATTTCCTTGACCTTATTTGGCAGTAAAAATGTATTACTTGCTGACCAGATTGTCTCAGTTGAAGGTATAGAAGAAAAAATTTGTTTCCATTTCTGAATTGCTTTTGGGTAACAGCTGATATCTTGATTAAGACACTTTCTGATGTAAGAGTTATTACACTTCATATCCAAAATATTAACACCTCCTATAATAAGTTTAGGAGTCTGCCGTAACACTGAGTTGTAACTGAGATGTGCTTTCACAAGCTGAAGCAATTTAATGGAGATATTTTTAACAACCATATTGTAATCTCTACATGTAGATTCAATACCTGAGAGAGCAAGAAATTGTTCATAAGTATAAATCTCACCATTACAATTTAGTAAGTCGGAAATAAAAATAATTCCTTTATCAAACCATTCTTTTTTATATATACTTTTTCTTTTAGATAATACATTTTGGTTATTCCATATTATACAAGAGTGTGGGGAGAAATTATGTTTAAAGGCTATTTTCCATGCATCTAGTGACTGCTTGTGAAAATTAGATAATTTGATGGGAAGTTTACTACATTTGAAGTCACATGATAATAAAAAGTTTAATCCTCCACACTTTTCAAAAAACAAATTGGGGATGTAAAACCATATAGAGTTATTATGGGCCAAGCAATGTTTTATCCAGTTGATTTTAAAAATAGTATTAAGAGTACTGAAATCAAGAACGTTAAGCCCACCCTCTGAAAGAGTTCTGATAATCGTTTTTCGCTTTATATATTCAGTTCTGTTTTTCCAAATGAACTTAAATATGGCCCTATCAATATCTGAACACATTTTAGAGCTAACATACAAGGAGAGAGCCGGATATACCAGCCTCGACACTCGCTCAGCCTTAGAAAGCAGAACACGTCCACGGATAGACAGATTTCTCTGAGACCAGCAATTAAAAACCATTTTTGCTTTATGTAAACACGTAGAAAAATTATTTTCAACTCTTTCATGTGGACATTTATTGATTATAATACCAAGATACCTAACCTTTTCCTTTACCTTAATTCCACATATATCTGGGATAGCAGAATGATGAATTGTCATAATCTCTGATTTACTCTGATTAACAGAAAGGCCAGAGGCATCTGAAAAAAGTTTTAATGCCTCTAATATAATGGGGACCTGTCTTTTATCCTTCAGGAAGATACATGTATCATCTGCCAGTTGACTGGTTAAAATAGTTCGGTCTTCTATTTGGATCCCTTCAATATTCGAACAATTCACTATATAAAGGTTGAGAAGCTCTGCAACCAACAAAAACAAAAACGGAGAAATGGGGCAGCCTTGCCTGATGCCTCTCTCAATGACAAACCGTGGTGAAGTCCCACTAGACAAGGATACATTACTATTGATGTCTTTATACAGGGTCTGTACAGTTTTCAGAAATTTTGGACCAAAGCCAAATCGTCCTAAAGCATCATACATGAAGGCATGCTCTACTGTATCGAATGCCTTGTAGAAATCTAGGAACAAGATAAGTGCATCATCATTAACCAACTCAGAGTAATCTAAAAGATCCAAAACAAGACGAATATTGTTTGAAATGTGTCGACCTTTCATGAAGCCAGATTGTGTGAGAGAGATAACTTCTTCTAAACAGGGTTTTAGTCTCCTAGCGAATACTGCAGCTAATATTTTGTAATCAGAATTAACCACAGATATTTTTATTTAGCATGTTAAAGTTGTCATTTTTTGAGGGTTAGCAAAAACGCACTGTTTTGTGTCTGGCCCTTTAAATGCAAATGAGCTGCTGCTCCCGACACAGACACAGACACTGACACAGGTTTCAAGAGCTCCTGTGTTAGCAGCTCCGATTACCTCACGCAGACACACTAAAATGACAGAAACTGTTCTGCCTTTTATGTTTAAACGGAGTCAGACAAAGATGGAGAGACTCAATGGGCCCTAATTTAACGATCTGAAACGCAAGTGTCAAAGCGCAAGTAACTTTGTGGGCGGGTCTTGGCGCTGTTGCTATTTTCCCTGCGGGATAAATGACTCTTGCGCCTGGCGCAAATCTAAAAGGGGTTGGTCTGAAGTAGCTTCATTATTCATAGGTGTGGTTTGGGCGTAACGTGAAATAAACCAATCAGAGTGACATCTCACATTCCCTTTAAGAGCAGGCGCGCTTGTTCTAAAGCGGATTCCTATTATAACGGCGGATTTGCCAGACGCACGACAGGAGCGGTTCAAGGCCGAGGAGACCGACGTTCTCGTCAGGGACGTTGGGGATGGAGAAATACACCCAAATTAAACAGGCGTATGATAATTTGGGTAAATGTGTAAGCTAGATGTATGCTTTTATAATAAAATGTCTATTTATCTATCTATCGTAATAATGTATGATTTGCAAAAATAACTGCTGCGTCTGTGTGTAGATGAGAGAATCAAAGTGTATGCGCGTTGTGCACACGCTACATTGATTAAGGCCAAGCATGCGCCCTTAAAATAGCATCTGAATAACATGCGCAACACAACACTGACTTTAAACTATTTTTTTTCAGTCAGTGGCGCAATTGTTTTCTAAACCTGTAAAATAGCATGAGGGAACGTTTGCGCCGGAACACGCCTCCTCTTTGCGCTGAACCGCCCCGGGGAGCGCAAGTGTATTTCTTAGTTAACCGACGTGCGTCTGTGGAGGGAAAAGTCCGCTTTTGCCCGGGTGCAAAATAGGAATGATACATGCGTCGGTGTACAAAGTCAATTGCGCTGAGTGCAAGATAGGGCCCAAGAAGAAGTGACAACACGTAGAATGCAACAGGAGTCTCTGAATGGTTAGTTGATGAATTTATGTTGCTGATGTGGAGTTAACTGTCTTCAATTAGCATATTCTGTCATGCTAATCTATAAATCGCTCATATATAGGAACTGTTGTGAGATGCACACAGAGTGACTTTCTTATAACCACTGTCCACTTTATTGGCATGCAGCAATATATATCTGAATAATAGGAGGGGCCCACCAACTAAGAACTTAATGCTGCAAAAAAATATATTTCTTAATATGTTTCCCAGTTTGTAGCCACAAACAATAAAGACAGGAATTAACTTTTTATACCTTTATATCAATTTAGGAAACAGAAGAAATAAACAGAACAATGCATTTATATGAAAATGAATTGAAATGAAACCAGTTCAACAAATGAAAGCAGTATCCGCACAGATGGTCTGTAAAGAAAGACTTAATCAATAGAAAAAAAAAAAAGACAAAGGAAAATAAATAAAACTACCTAATCAGTTCAATCTTGTAGTTGAGTGATTCTTTGAGTAATTATGGAATCACTACAAAGAAAGTTGAAATAGTCCATTTTTAGGATGATGTCCAAGAAAAAAAAAATTCAAGTGCTCTTCCAGTAATCCAAGAAAATCCACAAAAAACAAGATAGCCCACAGAGTCGCATTCTTGTACTTAGGATATTTGATAATCCACAATGGAGATCAATCCATTGGTTAGAAACCACTTGATGTCAATTTCAGTAGAGCCTTAGCAACTCATATGGATTCAACAGTCTAAAAATATAAAGTAACGTACAAAAGAGTCTACAAAAAGAAAAGATATCTATCATATATTACATACATCAAATGAAAACAATTGCACAACATTAGGAGGAACAAAACTTGCATGACTGAACTGGAAACAAAGTTTCTCAATCAGGACTCCAATGAGTGTTGCAGGAGGTGCTTGGATAAAACCACCTGTCCCTCTTCCAAACAAACTGACTTCTTCTATACTACCACCCTTTTAAATACAAGAGGTTCTAACGATGCGCCCCCTAGTGGTGAGTATGAAAAAAATACCAAAGTAACAGCTAGTACTGTTACATTCTATTGCATGTGAAAAGAAGGATGCTACAGTTTGAGCTGACTTACAAATGTACTCGACTACAACAACTCTTCCTCTTCTCAAAATGGACTGCGTGTTCCCAGGGGCGGGGTTTATGTAAATTTTAGGGTTGGTGATGTCACTAACCCGGGAGGAATGTTGTGTAGTCCCTACCAGCCGTTCCCTTATCGATTCGGTCCCTCGACATTACGTATGGGGGAATCCATTTTCCTCGAAATGCTGAAGCCTGATTTGAATAACTCTTTTGCTTGAAAATAGCCAAGGGCCAAAAACCTCAGAATCTTTCTTCTTCACCTGGAGCCTCGTTTCGCCGTGGATTCACGCAAACAGAGTGGACAAAGTGGATTATCCCCTCTCGCGTTCCGGCGGATTTTTGCTTTAAACGAAGAAATGTCTCTTTGCCGCATGTGTGGTGGTCCTATCAAGATCCTTTGTTCAAGGCTGGCCGTTACCCGTAACGGCCGCCCTCCGACTCCTACCTCCCCCCGCCTGCTGCCGCCAAGCCGTGGGCCGGGAGACTGCAGAGAGCTCCGTCTATGGACTCTGTCGAGGAGTTGGCGTCGGCCCAACGCCCACACCGCCCTCATGTATCAGAACCTCTCACCTACCAGAACCTCTCACCTACGCTGAGGCCAGTTACCGCCCTCCAAAGGAAGCGCGGGAAATGGTATCTTTCAGGTATAGTGAGGACGACGCCATGTCCACAAGCGCCTCCGACCCGGGAGCGTGGTCTGAGGCTCCTTCAGAAGCCACCCCGACCTCACTGGACGCGGAGCTCATGGCTATTCTTACGGAGGCAGTAGCGGACTTGGAGCTGGACTGGGCAGCCCCCAAAGAACAGCCGTCTCATCAGAACGGACAACATGGCGGTGGTGGCGTACATCAATCGCCAGGGAGGGTTGCGCTCGCGGTCCCTGCAGGGCTTAGCGAGGCAGCTGCTCTTGTGGATGGATCGGAAAGCCGCTATCACCGCTTTTCGTGACACGCTAGATGGCCATTCGGTGGGGAAGCACCCCCTGATAACAACGACACAGCCCCCTGTTCTGATTGGCACCAACACTCTAGATGTCGTCTACGACCAGCACTAGCTATCACGCTCTGAGTTTCATCCTGTGCCTTTTGGATACAAGGCGGTGCACAAGATTCTAGAGATAAGACGCAAGCTAACAACCGATGACTATCATGGCATTTTGAAGATCCTCTCCACCACCCCACAGACCATTCCTGCGCGGAAGACTGTTGTGCTGGACGCATATGCCATTTGTCCATTTCTGCAAGGTGAGAAAGAAGTGCTCATCCAACATCCAACCTCTTTCTCTCTACCCGGTGGTTTGATGGTGAAATCTAGTCTTGTCGACCTACCTCCAGTCCAACCTGTCCATCTGCCAGTGGTAATCGCCAACGAATCGGACCACGACGTTGTGATTCCTACCAGAGTAGCCATCGCAGAGTTAAGTGCCATCCAGACCATCCTTCAAAAAGAACAAAGTGTGCGTCAACCTTCCCATTTTACAGAGCCAATTCCGACCAAGCTGAACTACAAATTCGGAGAGTCGCCGCTCTCAACTGAATGGAAGCAACGTGTAACAGCAATGCTCGGCAGTATGCCTGAGGTGTTTGCAAAGCATGAATTTGATTTTGGTCACACGGACAAGGTTAAGCATGACATCAAGCTTTCCGATCCAACTGCTTTCAAGCAACGACCAAGACCGATACACCCTCAAGATGTGGATGCTGTTCGTAAGCACATTCAAGAACTATTGCAGTCTGGTGTTATACGCGAATCTAACACACCCTTTGCTTCACCGATAGTTGTCACATGGTTCTCTACACTGAACTTGAAATCTGGGTACTATCAGATAGAGATGGAGGAACGCGACAAGAGCAAGACAGCATTTGTATGTCCACTTGGATTTTACGAATTCAACTGCATGCCTCAAGGGGTGACGAATGCCCCAAGCACCTTTCAACGCCTCATGGAGCGGTGCATGGGGGATTTGAATTTGAAAGAAGCGCTGGTGTTCATTGATGATCTGCTCGTGTTTGCACCAACACTGGAAGAGCATGAGCAACATCTGATGAAAGTGCTCCAACGCCTGAAAGAGTTCGGACTGAAGTTATCCGTTGAAAAATGCGTCTTCTTCCAAACATCAGTTCACTACCTTGGGCATGTCGTTTCCAGTGATGGTGTGAAGACCGATCCTGACAAGATTGCCACATTAACCCTCTGGGGACCAAGGTGTTTTTGGAGCCCTTGAGATGTTCTGACATGCCTTGAAATTTGTGCTTTTTTCAGTTATTTATAAACATGTTAATGGCAAAGGTGTAAAATCACTCTATATAGCACAAACAGGGCTACCAAAATATGCGGGCAACGTGTATGTAGATGTTTGTAATTTTAAGAGAATAATGTTTATGCGTGGCTATTGGAAAAAATAAAAATGAAAGTGGCTGAATTAAGACCACAAAACATATATTAAATATGTGTCCACAAGACTTTTGTCTAATTGATGTTGTACCTTTGAGTACTGGCTTCAAAATTATGTGAAAATAGTCTTGCTTTATCGTTCACAAAAAAAAAAATACATTGATTTAAATGGTGTAAAACAGGTTTTGCTTGGAAAGCCAATATGCGAGGGGGAGGAGTAGTTTACACCTTAGATTACAGTGTCCTACCCACTCTGCATAATGACTCTGCATAGCCTAATTAGCCATTCATTCAGGTGTGACACTGACTGAGCCACAATGCAAGGACAATGTATTTGGAAGAATACTTATATTGACCATTTAAGATTTCGCTTACATCTATCTTGTAAATATGTTTAGCTATTTTATTAAAAATGTTACAATTACAACAATAATTACAATTTCAACAATATTTCAAGTGTACTCTTTCTTTGTAAAAAAAAAAAAAAGAAAGAAAAAAAAAGATTATAGGCCTAAATTTTATCATATGTATTCATTAGTTTGAATATAGCCAACATTGGAACATCTAACATCTTAGTCTATGACTTTATTTTTGACAAAAATAGTGTGACTAACGCCTGACTAACGTTGTTTTATTGAAATATCAGGGCATATAAATGTTAATTTACGTTGCTTATACAAATACATTTTATTTCAACATATTCCAGTCGATTTTTACTCATCTCAGTAGGCTATGGCAAAGCAGTTTATTCTTTCACACACAGACACGCGATTCATATTTAGGCTATACACTCTTTACAAATATGTACCCTTCATTCATCTCACAGAAACGCGAGTCATATTATAGAAATGCGATTCATCTTTTTGCGGTTTATAGGCCTACACTAACGTTATTCCACATTCAACACTTGAGAAAAGAAAACAGCCTACCTCACTCCTCAGCGCGATCTGCTGCTCATATCAGGATATTTCTCCTCATCAGCACTGTGGAAACTTTTCTCCATAAAGGATAATGTCTCACTCGCGACACGCTTTGTTTACAGCTGATGTGGGCGTTTCACAGACTGAAATGGTTCTCAGAATTTGCATTTGAATAGCGCGCGCTCTCCGGGGGAGTGGTCAAATTACTGTGAATCATCTCGTAATGAGCTCGACTGGAGTCGCTCTCTTTGTATACAGATTACAGAAACTAAGAATATTTGTTTTTTATATAAATGACTTCAATTAAAAGATGCGATCTCAAGCTTTATGCCCGTGGGTCTGTTTGCCTGGGATCATGAGTTATAGATCATTTTCGAACGCGTTTCAAACTGGAGTTTACTGACAGAGAGAAGGCAGAAATCGCATCATCTTAATTTTTCTTTATTTGTCAAAAAGCAAAACACTTTATTTTTATTGTGAGTATACAGAAAAAAAATAGAAACTGAACAGGATCGATTGATGTATTACACGAAAATGAAAGATCAAAATTAACAGAGCATTTAGTGTTTATTTTCATTGCTAAAAAAAAAAAAAACGAGCAAAACGCGCGGGCGGTTAGGGTTAGGGTTAGGTTAACCCTCTGGGGTCTGAGGGGTTTTCTGGGCCCTGGAGGTGTTCTGTCATGCTCTGACATTTGTTTGTTTTTTCAGTTATTTATAAACATGTTAATGGCAAAGGTGTAAATTCACTCTATATAGCACAAACAGGGCTACCATAATATCTGATCAACATGCTTGTAAATCTTTGTATTTTTAAGAGAATAATGTTTATGCGTGGTTATTTGAAAAAATAAAAATGAAAGTTGCTGAAATAAGATCACAAAACACATACTAAATATGTGTCCACAAGACTTTTGACTAATGTATGTTGTCGCTTCGAGTTCCTGCCTCATCATTCACATAAAACAATACATTGATTTAAACTTTGTAAAACAGTTTTTTTGTCAGAAGAGGTTTATGCATGGGAGGAGTAATGGTCCATCAATATTAATGTGATTCAGACCAGGGGTGTGACATAGACACTCCCCCAATGGCTAATGGGCCATCAAGTGAGGCAGCCTGAACAAAGTGGAGGAGATTCAAAGGTTTTGTTTTTCAGTCTGTTTTATTGTAATTCCTCTATGTTGAGGAACTAAATGTTCTAAATTTGCAGGTATCTCACAGTAAATGCTTATGCCCCGTTGATGCGGGCTCTAAGCAAAATAAAGCAAAATAATGCAAAATGAGCAAAATAAACTAAAATAAAGGCAGATAGAATATAGTTACATGTCTTGGTGCCATTTTTGAAAACAGTTCCTGTTCAACTGAAGACACAAGTGAACATTACATGTCTGGCATTTCCAAGGTGTGTCCTGCCTTTTACCAAGCTGTCCTTTGCAAAGCACACAGATCTTGCGACCAACTGTGCAAATGTTCTTTGCATCTGAGCTCAGCTCAGCTCCTGGAACCGGCACATGGTCACTACTGGTTTGTTTTGGTGCTACTTTCTGTGACACACCACAGAGCTCTGCAATAAGCTGTTCCATGAACTGTAGATAACACAAAGAAAAAAATATGTAACATTATCAACCAACCTCCAAAAATAAATAAAGTCATACAGGCTCATATTGTAATAAGTATATAAACAAAATTGAACGAACATGGGTAAATATGTACTTACTCTTTCTGATGTTCGACTGTGTTGCTGCGCGCCCTCCGAGTTGCAGATGAAGGTGATGCAGCTACATTCCTTTTTTTTTTTTAAGTTGAAAACTATTATAACATAAATATTTCAAAGTATATTACCATTAGTCTATATGAATAACTGATGCGAATAATTGTAGACACGTGCTGTAGGCATATATTGCGTGTCAATGGGCCATTATGGAGATAGCAAAACGCAAACATTAACACATTTGCAATTCATCAGCTGGGCATATTTACACATTTCAGCACATACACACATTTGCAATAGATATTTGCAAGCACTCTTCGTTGATGATAATGAGGCAGCATAAACACTAGCCAAAATATAATCTAAACATACATAATATTTTCTAAATTAATTTCAAAATTCTAACTTTCATACAGGCCTATGATCTAAACATATCGTTGTACATATTATACAGCATGTCTAGGCTATGCTGTATAAAGTCTTCTGAAGGCACGCGCCGAAACGCGTTTGTGCAAATAAGTTTATTTATGCATGAAGCCTCTCTCCTACTTTATACAGCATAGCCTAGACCATTTAAATATAAATTACTCTGAATGGCAAGTATGGAAATGGTCCAACCAGTAAAATCTGTAGCCTACGTTTATATAAAATAGCTTGTTAACTAATTTCTCTGTACTGTAGGCTAATTGGCCTACGTGTTGTAGCCTAGTCATTAAATAAAACAATTTAGTTCATATTTAGGTTTAAAGGTACAATATGCAAGATTTTTTTTGCCGCTAGAGGGCGCTACATTCCAAACAACAACAACGGCGTAGCTTGATGCCGATGTGAAGGAGCGTGGAATGATGGGAACTGTCGGTTTAAACTCCACCGTGGATGTAAATCAGTCAGACGGGAATCAAAAAATCATGTTCATGGATGAGGCTAAGTTCTATTTTTATAATGACATGCTTTTTGTGGCGAGGGGGGCGTGGTTCAGCGCGGTCTGTAATGGGAGAGAGAAGAGACGAGCATCCCGCAATGCTTGTTTGGCAAGTAGGTCAAGTGAAAATGATGAACACCTGTGTCTTATTGCTGTGATCCGCGTGGAGAGACCGCTTATAAGCCGCGCTGGAACGAGAGAGAGACTGGAGAGAAAATTGGACGCAGAGAAAGAAAAGCGGTGGATCCGAGCTCTCATTTTTGAACTGTTTTGTGCCGTCGCGGTTGCCACGGTGAATGCGTGTTGTGTGCGACTTTTGTTTGTTTTGCTTTATTTTAATAAAGTACAAGTCCCAGTCACGCCGACCCCTGTCTTCTTCCTTCCTGACTCTTGAACCTCATCACACTTTTATTTCATTAAAATGAATTAACCGCAAGAAAAGTAAGGTTTAATACTAAATTGGTTATCATATATGATGTTACTGTGTCTAATCCACTGTTGTGATAACGCGGCGCAGTTTTACGTGTTCTAAACAATTGTTGTAAAAGTACATTCGAACATACCCACATCATTTGCCAAAATACTGATTAATCTTTATGTATAACACATGCTATATTTATTTACATGGCCATGAACACCAGACGTGATAAACAATGTCAATAAACTAAACACAAATCTAAAGCAATAATACTTCCCTTACATAAACATAACTATTACCGAATGCTACATTTGGAAAATATAAAATTAAGCATGCTTTGTCGACAGAACCAGCTGCAATCGGTAAATAATAATTGTGTCCCATAACGACAGCACGAAACAAGCTAACATTTGTAGCTTGATAGACGCTACAACTACAACTTCCGCATTTGTCCAGGACTCCACGCAGTACGAGCGGAAACCGAGGGTAACACGGATATTACGCAATTGACTGGCGACTCCCAGCTCCCCCCTGCTCTAACGCCCCCTTTCCTTGGTTAAAATCGCAATTTTCTCACGATTTAAAATTAGTTGGAAACCTTTGGGATATTGTAAGTAATCAACTTAACAAAATATATAACACTTGCCTTGAGATTATGGGATATTTTAATGCAAAATTCTTGCATATTGTACCTTTAAATAAAATCTTTTTTTTATTTTATTTCATTTATGTTGATTATATGAAAAGTGAAAAGCATGAGTAAGATCATGTGCAATCGCGAGACAAATGGAGTGGGCAGACAAGATTTTGACCATTTCATTAAGTTTAGTTTTGTGAAGTGAATTTCGTTTTGTATTAATTGTATCTTAATTTTAATCATTGTTTCATCAACCAATTGCCTGTATTTAATACATAAGAATTAAAAATAGCAGGCAATAGAGCTCCATGTCGGCATGTGAACTGGAGCTCGCCTCATAAATGAACCCAAACTCATAAGCTTTGCCTAAAATACCAGAGAAATATATAGAAAGCTCGAAATGTGTTATTTTAAACAAAACTATTAAAAACGAAAGAAAACAGACTGCATGAAGCCTCTCTCCTACTTTATACAGCATAGCCTAGACCATTTAAATATAAATTACTCTGAATGACAAGTATGGAAATGGTCCAACCAGTAAAATATGTAGCCTACGTTTATATAAAATAGCTTGTCAACTAATGCAAGTAAATTTAAAAAGACTTACTCATCCGAAATATTATACACGGCTGGATCAAGTCGCTCTTCAAAATACAAACGTTCGTCGTCAGAGTCCCGCTCTTCTTCTGAGGAAAATGTGAACTCTTCATCACTATCCAGGACTAGCTGAAGGGCTTCCTCACCAGTGAATCGTGTCATCTTCCAACAGCGCAGGAAAGTGAATGAATGAAACTTGCTGGTTTTAAGGCATTTCAGGGGGCGTTTACCTTATTTTGCATAGATCACCTCAGCACATTATCTTATGAATAGCGCGCTCTGCGAGTGGGTGTGAACTCATTACAGATAATTAGATGAGACGGGAGAAACTGTACTTCTCTTTAGTTTCATACAGATTACATTGCAGGAGAATATTTGTTTTGAATGTGAATTGTTTTATTTAAAAGTAGAAATTTAAAGCTTTCTTTAGACGCATGTTTCATGGTTGTGTGATAAGTATTAGCTGAGTTTCAGTTTATTTTCCAGACTTGTTTCAGAAAGATTTTTGCGGAGACAGAGTGAGCTGAAAGCGCACCCTGTTTATTTTATTTATTTAAAAATAAAAACAAGGTTTTGATGTTAATGTGAGTGTACACAAAAAAAAGAAGACCCTCTATAGTTTATAATCATGTATTTATTTTATTTATATGACCATAAATGACGGATTTTTTTAAGTTTATGTTGCTGCTATGTGAAAAAAATCCAGCAAAACGCGTTTGCCGACCTCAGAGGGTTAACGTCCTGGCCTGTCCCTCAAAACCTCAAAAAACTCAGATCATTCCTTGGTTTTGCAGTGTCACGGTTTACAAATTCACTGTCTCTCTCTCGTCTATCGTGCTGTTGTGTGTGTGTCTGTGGGCATGGTCACTGATCATCGGTGATCAGTAGCGCCAGCTGGTTTCAATTGTTTGTCCCTTTACATGCTCAGTAACTGGTGTCTCATGTTGTCAGATAGTTGTGGTTTCCCGGTGTGTTTCCTGTGCCTGTTCCTGTGTTCTTTTGTTTGGATTTGGATTCCCCGTGTCTTCGTCGTGTTCGTCTCCGGATTCTCTGCACTCTGCACTGGATCACCGAGCACCGTCACGAGGGATTATTCACTGGATCTGAGCACCGTCACGAGGGATCATCGTTGGACTTGAGCACCAGCACCTGTTGTCCACCAAGGTCCCTGCGTCACTGTTCCACCAGCGTTTGTGTCCACCCGCCTGTCCTGCTGTGTTGGCGGCCATCTGTGTTCTGTGTCTGACCAGTGTGCTGTATACTAATAAAGAGCGTTATTGCATTTACATCCTGTTCTGTCATCCGTTACATGCAGGGTACTACCGACGGTTTGTGCAGGGGTATTCTTCCATTGTCAGACCCCTCAATGATTTAACTTCTGGATATCCGCCCAGCCAGAAAAGGTCCAACCAGGTGGGGAAGTCGCAACATTATCTGAATCCAAAATAACTTTTGCTGACCGTTGGACCCCTGCTTGCCAGCAAGCCTTCGAGGAGATAATCAAGAAGCTCACGACAGCACCGGTCCTTGCCTTTGCCGATCCAAGGAAACCCTACATCTTACACACAGACGCAAGCTCTACTGGTCTTGGTGCGGTATTGTATCAAGAGCACGATGGACGAAACCGGGTGGTTGCATATGCTAGCAGAGGCCTGTCATGCAGTGAAAGCAGATACTCCGCACATAAACTTGAATTTTTGGCGCTCAAATGGGCGGTCACGGAGAAATTCACTGACTACTTGTATGGATTTCAAGATTTCACTGTAGTCACTGATAGCAATCCATTAACGTATTTGTTGACTTCTGCAAAACTGGATGCTACCAGCTACCGATGGCTCTCCGCCCTTTCGACTTTTACATTCAAGATTGTCTATCGAGCCGGGAAGTTGAATGCTGATGCTGACGGACTCTCTCGGCGACCTCATGCTGGACTATCAGAGGATGCCCTATCCCAGAAGGAGAGAGAGAGAATACTGAAGTTCACAGAACAACACCTTGAGGATCCATTCTGTGTTTCTATTGACCAGCATTCAGTCCAAGCTGTATGTGACAGACAACTGGTGTACAGCTCACCTGACCAAGACCAAGTCGCTGCTCTTGTGCAAATGCTCTCCACTACCGCTGACAGCCTGCCAGACAGTTCTGTAAACAATCTGCAGTTCTCTTCATCCATTGTGCCATCCCTCTCTGATGTTGAGATCGCTGCCAAACAAAGAGCCGATCCAGTCCTTCAGCACATCATTGCTCAGTTGGAGAGAGGAGAAACTCCGCCATCATCCCTGAGGGAACAGCTCCCCGATCTGCCATTACTCCTGCGAGAGCTTACACGTCTGGAGCTCCATAATAATGTTCTCGTCAGGAGGAGGCATATCGGAGGTGAGCCCACTTACCAACTTGTCCTTCCAGAGGAGTATTGGCCTGATGTCTTCTTCCAGCTTCACGATCAAATGAGCCATTTAGGGACAGAGAGAACACTGGACCTTGTCAGATCCTGTTTCTTTTGGCCACGCATGTCAGTTGATGTCTGTAACAAGATCAAAAGATGTGAGCGATGCATCCAGAGGAAAGCACAACCCGAAAAAGCTGCACCCCTTGTCAACATCAGAACATCAAGACCTCTAGAACTTGTCTGTATGGACTTTTTGTCTATAGAACCAGATCAGAGTAACGGTATTGTCATAACAAAAGATGTCCTCGTCATAACGGATCATTTCACAAAATATGCCGTAGCAGTGCCTACCCCGAATCAACGAGCCAAGACAGTCGCAAAAGCCCTATGGGACAACTACCTGGTTCATTATGGAATTCCTGAGCGGCTCCATAGCGATCAAGGGCGCGATTTCGAATCACATACCATCAAAGAGCTCTGTCAAATGGCTGGAATCCACAAAATCAGGACCACACCTTACCATCCTCGCGGCAACCCTGTGGAACGATTCAATCGAACACTTCTAAACATGTTGGGTACTCTGCAAGATCAGGATAAAACTCACTGGAAAGATTTCATCAAGCCGCTTGTACACGCTTACAACTGTACTCGAAATGATGTCACTGGATACTACCCATATGAACTTATGTTCGGTCGACAACCCCGCCTTCCTGTTGATTTGGCTTTTGGGCTGCCTGTGTCTGAGAAACCGTCTACATCTCATTTACAGTATGTTGAAAAGCTAGTCCCATCTTGAAGAAAGCTACAGGATTGCGGCCGAGAACTCAGAAAAGGTTATGGGGAGAAACAAGCTCAGATTCGACAAGCAAGTCACAGCTTCAGAACTCTCTGTTGGGTCAGAGTTCTGGTCAGGAATGTCAAACTACGAGGCAAGCACAAACTCGCGGACAGATGGGAGCCAGATGTGTATGTTATCCAGAAGAAAGCCGGCACTCTTCCGGTATACACAGTCAAGCCAGAAAGCAAAGATCTCCCCATCAGAACTCTCCACCGAGACCTATTGCTGCCTTGTGGTTATTTATCGCCAGCTTCCAAGCCTGAACCAGCAAAGACCACATCAGTAAAGTTATTGCCTCCAGTGATTCCTGAAAGCTCTGACCTTCCAGACTCTGATGATGATCTGCAAGAACTGTTCTTACCTTATTTACCTGACAACTCCAGCTCCTCTCCTACCCGTGTCACAACCGTGGTGGACTTACCTGTTCCAGCACCTGCAGTTCCTCCCGTTGTTATGTGTGTGATTCCGCCTGGCCAGCGTTCACAGCCTGTCACTGACGAAACTGTTGAGGTGGAACAGAAATCGGAGTCTGGACCTGCACCTACTGCTGATTCTGAACCAGAACTAGATTCCATTGAGCTGGGTGTGGCTGCAGAACCTCCAGATGAAACTGACTCAAATGCTGCTGATAACCCGGAGCCTTCAGGGGAAAGCACCTCCTCTGATCCGGAACCTGTGCCTGCTCTGGAGCCAGTCAGCATTTCAAGTGATTCTGAACCATTCCCTACACCTGAACTTTCCAGCCCAGACTCGGAACCACGAGTGCAACGTCCCATTCGAACACGCCAGCCGCCTACTCGCCTGCAGTATTCGAAGCTTGGGAATCCACTTCTGCATAGCATTCAGTCCCTGTTCCATGGACTCAGTACTGCATTTGCCTCTGCTTTTCAACTTGATGAGATCCCTTTGACCTCCACTTCCTGTAACGGCGCTGTGTGCCATCAGCCATCTACATGTACGAGGCCGTACATGAGTTTAAGGGGGGAACCTGTAACCCGCATTTAGTTAAGTCTTTTATTTTGGCGGGCCAACTTCCTGCGGCTTCCCCGAACTCCCAACTTCCTCAAAGTTACACGTCACGGAGTTCACTTCCTCTCTGTCTCCACTGTGGCTGTGGCATGGTCTGTTCGGCGTCCCCAAACAAATCTACCAAGTGCTCCAACTTTAGCGATTCAAGCTCTGAATACTCGGTGAGTCTTTTGCCATCCGTTAATCAACTGTAATATGTCCAGTTCAGCCGTGTGATTGCTCACCAAAGCATTATTTTGACTATAGTTGATGCCGCTTCCCAACCAGAGCCCTGTCTGATTCCGCTCTGTTCAGACGTCGGGCTGCGCCTGGAGACCCCGCGTTAGTCATTCCGATCTCAAAGGTAAACGTCTTACCTGTTATATTATGAAAGCCGAATTGTAGGCATCGATTTAATTTGTTAGCACGTTTGCTTGTTTAGAGCATCATTTCTGTTTTGAGCGTGTTTTGTCACTTTCGTGATTGCTGCTGAAATGGCTACATGTTTTGGTGGTCATTGAAGCCCATTGATTTTAACGTAGCTACGTATTTTCCCCTTTTTCAATATTGCGCAATACCTTTCACGAATACCAAATTCTGCTTTAGTGTTTTGGGTAATTCGGAGACTAATACTTTTGTTTATTGGAATTTGAAGGTGCACTTTGTATTATTATTTTGAATATGAACTTTGAGTACATGTTTTGATTCTGGAAATGACTACATTTAGATTAGTTGATTATGAAATTCAAGATATGGTGAAACACCATAGAACATGAGAATAATTACTTTACTTTATTATACTTATTCCATATAATCCTTTTTCCCGGACATGTCCGACCGTCGAGATCGTCCAAAATGTCCGGGATTCAGCTTTTGAATGGCGACAGTAGAACGCAAAAGCCGAATCCCAGACATTTTGGGCGATCGCGAAATCCCGGCCAGACTCGTCACGGAGACTCACGATAAAATGGCGTCTTTTTAGTTCCGAGTCAACTAGTAGCCTAGCCTAGTTGATTAACTGCGCGCTCTTACCGGTAGGCGTGGCTTGGGAGTGGCCTCGTAGGGCAGCGGAGCAAGTGCATTCTGGGAGTTGTTATCTTTCATCCACATGAGCCAAAAATACATTTTCTGGCTTTTCTCAGCCTAGAAGGCACCAACTTCTAAAATAATTTCACATTTCTACTACATAAATGACCCATTTTAAATACACATTCATCTTTCCAGAGGTGAAGTATCCCTTTAACATATTTATCATTGTAAAATGTTTGATTCCTGCTGAATCCTGAATATTTCATTGTAAATATTAATCTGAATGAATGAATCTGCCTGATTTCTTAATGTTTCAGTGCTTTACTTCATCTATCGGGTGTGTTTTCAGACAGACTGTATGGATTTACACTCGTTCTCACACACTCGTCCACACCCAGAGCAAACATTCACAGAGCTGAAACAGTGCATTCCTCTGACAGAGTCTTTTGTTTCTTCATTCTCAGAGCGACTGGGTCTTTATGCATTCTTTGCTCACAAAAAGGAGTCAAAGCATTTTTTCTGGACTTGACGTCAATGAAAGGTAAAGATTGAAGACTGGGTGTTTTCGTGCTGCTCGTGACAAATTATCACATTAACGATTCTGATCAGATCTAAACACTGCTGTTGTCCTCCTGAAAGCACAAATGCTGGTGAGGCAAATACGTTTACAATGTAACCATATCTGCAGGATAAGACATGAAAAGTGTTCTGGTCTTCGTGATAACCCTGTTGTAAAATCCCTTTAACATCCAATATCTGTCACATGTGAACTTTAACCTCATCACATTAAAGCAGAATTCCCAGCTGTCATCTGTTGCCCACAGCTAGCTCTGTATTTTTCATCGGTTTATTGCATTTAATACAGCTTTGGCATTTTTACCAAGTCTAATATGTCTTCATGACTGTTATTTGAAAACTCAATCCATCCAGGTTAACTCGCTAAAATTGTTGCTTTTAACAGGTCTGATTCTGAACCAACTGTGTTAATTATAATCCAAAACTGACATCTGATTGCACAGTTTTGCTTCATATGGTCAGATTACCAGTTCAGTGCTTTCAACCAACAACCGCTGCGTCTGAATCTCATACTCTCATGAGTTGGTACTTTTTCTGAATAAATAATGACTTCGTTCTAGAATGAGTGTGTAGGCTAGTAAGAATGTAATCTGGGCGTACCACGTTCGCATGTTGTCATTATCACGTGACTGCGTCATTGCGTCGTTCATAACATTGAACAGCGCCTTCGCCTCTAAACTGCTGCCTGATTCAGTTTCAGTTACTACTGCAAGTCATCCGATACTTCCTGAAACATCTTTACACGGACAGTCAGAAAGTCATTTTCATCTTATTTACTGACTGAGTCGATCGCTGAGGATTTATAAAAGCGGTAAGACTTGATTCCTGTTTACTTTCACTTTGTAAGAAAAAAAAAATCTCTTTTAGTTTCTTATGAACCATTTTTTTAATTCCTGTTAGCAGTAGTACCTTTAAAATGGTAAAGGTTTACTATTATTCTTTAAATCGTGTGTTTACGATATTTCTGTACTGATACACACTTTTACACAGCGGCTCTTTATCTTGCTGCAGATTATATGGACTATAACAGAGGTAATGTCGAGTCAGACACATGAAATATAATGTTTATTAAAGCTGATTTGTTCCTCAGAGAGTCAGAATGGTGAACTGCTGCGGTCTCGTGTCGGAGAAGAATGAGCCAGGTATAAACTCTTACTCCTCATTATCACTGTTCTACCAGCGCAAGCCTACAGCCGGCCCAGTTTACCCCAACAGCAGATCTTCTGAAGTGTGTGTGTGTGTGTGTGTGTGTGTGTGTGTGTGTGTGTGTGTTTGTTTGTTTGTGCGTTTGTGCGTGCGTGCTTGTGCAGATCTTCTGATGTGTGTGTGTGTGTGTGTGTGTGTGTGTGCAGATCTTCTGGTGTGTGTGTGTGTGTGTGTGTGTGTGTGTGTGTGTGTGTGTGTCATACCTGTCAACATTTGGGTACCAAAATACAGGAGACCTGGGGGGGGGTTTCAGTTCACCCACATGCGGTTTCATGTCATCTATACATTACACACCCCATCGCCAAATCATAGAAAAATTCAGTTAAGACAGTTGTATTCATCTTAACAATACACAACAAATCAATATACAGAAAAACAGATTTCTAAAATAAGGTATAGGCCACAAATCTGTGAGTAGGCTACAGTTTTCAAAACTGAACAGGTGATGTTGTGTAATATTCAGTTACTGTAAGAAACTGTTCCAGTGGGTGGAGTTTACTGGTACTGAATCTCCTGTGTCATCTCCTGTGTATACTCCATTAACTGGGACAGATTTTCACTGGAACTGAATATTACATCCAAATATTGTTATGTAATCAGCATATTGTTGTGTAACTTCACCTATTGGAACAGTATTTCACAATTTTTCACAGGAACTGAATATTACAAACAACTACTGTGAAAGAACGATTTACAAAACAACGATTGCAAAAGCGTGCACGGATTATGAATTTGTTCACTGTTACCGTTGTACCATACGTAGTTTTTTTTTCTTTTTCTGTATAGTTCTATTTTGTTAATAGATTTTGCATCCTATTTTGTCTT
>NC_140225.1:35540350-35562850 GCF_951802725.1 Rutilus rutilus
CCCAGATACACACCCACAGGTGCGGTTTAACCCCAGAGACACACCCTCAGGTTTAGTTTAACCCCAGATACACGCCCTCAGGTGCGGTTTAACCCCAGATACACACCCTCAGGTGCGGTTTAACCCCAGACACACGCCCTCAGGTGCTGTTTAACCCCAGACACACGCCCTCAGGTGCGGTTTAACCCCAGATACACACCCTCATGTGTGGTTTAACCCCAGATACACGCCCTCAGGTGCGGTTTAACCCCAGATACACACCCTCAGGTGCAGTTAAACCCCAGAGACACACTCCAGATACACACCCACAGGTGCGGTTTAATCCCAGACACACGCCCTCAGGTGCGGTTTAACCCCAGACACACGCCCTCAGGTGCAGTTGAACCCCAGATACACACCCTCAGGTGCGGTTTAACCCCAGATACACACCCTCAGGTGCGGTTTAACCCCAGACACACGCCCTCAGGTGCAGTTTAACCCCAGATACACACCCTCAGGTGCGGTTTAACCCCAGACACACACCAGCAGTTGCGGTTTAACCCCAGATACACACCCTCAGGTGCAGTTAAACCCCAGAGACACACTCCAGATACTCACCCTCAGGTTTAGTTTAACCCCAGATACACACCCTCAGGTGCAGTTAAACCCCAGATACACGCCCTCAGGTGCGGTTTAACCCCAGACACACGCCCTCAGGTGCAGTTTAACCCCAGACACACACCAGCAGGTGCGGTTTAACCCCAGATACACACCCTCAGGTGCAGTTAAACCCCAGAGACACACTCCAGATACTCACCCTCAGGTTTAGTTTAACCCCAGATACACACCCTCAGGTGCAGTTAAACCCCAGAGACACACTCCAGATACTCACCCTCAGGTTTAGTTTAACCCCAGATACACACCCTCAGGTGCAGTTAAACCCCAGAGACACACCCTCAGGTTTACTTTAACCCCAGACACACGCCCTCAGGTGCAGTTTAACCCCAGATACACGCCCTCAGGTTTAGTTTAACCCCAGACACACGCCCTCAGGTGCGGTTTAACCCCAGATACACACCAGCAGGTGCGGTTTAACCCCAGATACACACTCTTGATACACACCCTCAGGTTTAGTTTAACCCCAGACACACGCCCTCAGGTGCGGTTTAACCCCAGATACACACCAGCAGGTGCAGTTTAACCCCAGATACACACTCTTGATACACACCTTCAGTTGCAGTTTAACCCCAGATACACACTCTTGATACACAACCTCAGGTTTCGTTTAACTCCAGACACACGCCCTCAGGTGCGGTTTAACCCCAGATACACACCAGCAGGTGCGGTTTAACCCCAGACACACACCAGCAGGTGCGGTTTAACCCCAGACACACACTCTTGAAACACACTCTCAGTTGCAGTTTAACCCCAGATACACACCCTCACATGCGGTTTAACCCCAGATACACACACCAGTAGGTGCGGTTTAACCCCAGATACACACCCTCAGGTGCGGTTTAACCCCAGATACACACACCAGTAGGTGCGGTTTAACCCCAGATACACGCCCTCAGGTGCGGTTTAATCCCAGATACACACACCAGCAGGTTTAGTTTAACCCCAGATACACACCCTCAGGTGCAGTTAAACCCCAGAGACACACCCTCAGGTTTAGTTTAACCCCAGACACACGCCCTCAGGTGCGGTTTAACCCCAGATACACACCAGCAGGTGCGGTTTAACCCCAGACACACACCAGCAGGTGCGGTTTAACCCCAGACACACACTCTTGAAACACACTCTCAGTTGCAGTTTAACCCCAGATACACACCCTCAGGTGCGGTTTAACCCCAGATACACACCCTCAGGTTTAGTTTAACCCCAGATACACACCCTCAGGTGCGGTTTAACCCCAGATACACACACCAGTAGGTGCGGTTTAACCCCAGATACACACCCTCAGGTGCGGTTTAACCCCAAATACACACACCAGTAGGTGTGGTTTAACCCCAGATACACGCCCTCAGGTGCGGTTTAATCCCAGATACACACACCAGCAGGTGCGGTTTAACCCCAGATACACACCCTCAGGTTTAGTTTAACCCCAGATACACACCCTCAGGTGCGGTTTAACCTTACACACAGGCCGCAACACTGACTGTCCACATCTTCACAAGTGTTTTACCACTGTGTATTTCTACATAGTTTTAAAAAATCAGTTATGTTCAATTTAAAGCAGCAAAGATAAAAACAAAAATATAGACATAACATCTTTTTTATAAAACTATTCTTCCCAGAAAGCATAGTGAATGATGAAGTCAAACCTTTTACTTCCCCTACACTACTGGTCAAATGTTTCTGTAAGAATCTCTTCTGTATCACAAAGGCTACTTTTATTTGATTAAAAATACAGTAAAAACAGATAAATATTATTACAATGGAAAACAGCCGTTTTATATTTGAATATATAATAAAGTGTAATTTATTCCTGTGATCAAAGCTGAATTTTCAACATCATTATTCCAGTCTTCAGTGTCACATAATCCTTCAGAAATCATTCTAATATGATGATTTGATAATTAAAAAATATTTATGATTTTTATCAATGAAAACATTGCAGTGCTTTACTGTTCAGCAGTCGAATCGGCTGTGTCATAAACCAACCAGATGCACAGGTCAGTTCTGTTTGGCGGTTCAGCTCTATATTGATACTGGTGTTGTATAGTATCTCTGTTTGTCCGTGTGATTCTCTCAGCTTCAGCCGCTGGTGTTCCAGAAGTTTTCTCAGCATCTGTTATTCCGTACACACTGTCTCTGAGTGTCGATGTGAGATCTTCAGACCGCATCTCCAGACTGGAGTCCAGCTGCCCTCTGGATCCTCTGGTGTTCCTCGACGCACACCACACTCACGCCACGGTACTGTGTGTGTGTGTGTGTGTGTGTGTGTGTGTGTTCGTGTTTGTGTACAGTTTTTATGCACCTAACGTCTGTAATGTGTGTGTGTAGGTGAGTCTGAGTGCTGGTCACCGGTTCGATAAGGATGTTGAGCTGCTTCTGTACTATGAGAATACCCATCAGCCCCGTGCTGTCGTGGAGGCCGGAGCAGCCACGGCTCAGCCAGGTACAGACTTTAGTTTTTACAAGAATTCAGTATGCTGTAAATATACTTATGTGTGAGTTAAGGGGTTACTTCACCCTAAAATGAAAATTAAGTCATTGTAGGCAAGAAGAAAGTCGTTTCACACTCACGACTGCAATTTAAAATATCCAACATTGTCAGAAGTTCTTGAAGGCAATTAGTTGGCCATTGTTGTTCATGTCTCACAAGTGATTAAGATGGTGGATTTGGCCAAACTTCCCTGTATCTAAAATTGATAACTATACGGAGAATAAATAAATCTTTTTGATGGTGTTTGTAGTTCTGAACATAATTATCATGTTCTCTCACTGATCTCTGATGTTTAGTATGTGAGTTGGCACACAGGACTTGATTAGTTCAGGGAGTTTGATTCGCTCTGCAGGATAGAGACTGTCATATACAGTGTAACACGTAGGGCTGGGTAAAAAATATCGATTTCTTGATTTTAATCGATTCTCATTTTTACGAACCGATATCAATTCTTAAATCCCAAGAATCGATTAGTCATCCTGTTTTCAGTTGATGAATGAATGGAACATTGTATCCCATCCAATAAATCGCAATAATCTTTGTGCTTTGTTACTATTGATATGATATTTCTTTCTAACTAACTAACCAATCCATCTTTCTTTCTTTCTTTCTTTCTTTCTTTCTTTCTTTCTTTCTTTCTTTCTTTCTTTCTTTCTTTCTTTCTTTCTTTCTTTCTTTCTTTCTTCTAACTAATCTATCTTTCTAATCCATCTTTCTTTCTAGCTAATCTATCTAAACTATCTAAACTAATCCACCATTCTTTCTTTTTCATTTCTTTCTTTCTTTCTTTCTTTCTTTCTTTCTTTCTTTCTTTCTTTCTTTCTTTCTTTCTTTCTTTTTACCTAATCTTTCTTTCTTTCTTTCTTTCTTTCTTTCTTTCTTTCTTTCTTTCTACCTAATCTTTTCTTTCTTTCTTTTTCTTTCTACCTAATTTTTTTCTTTCTTTTTTTAACTTTTCTTTCTTTCTTTCTAACTAATCTTTCTTTCTATCTAATATATCTTTCTTTCTAATATATCTTTCTTTCTTTCTAACTAATCTTTCTTTCTTTCTTTCTTTCTAACTAAACTATCTTTCTATCTAATCTATCTTTCTTTCTTTCTAACTAATATATCTTTCTTTCTTTCATTCTAACTAATCTATCTATCTTTCTTTCTTTCTTTCTAACTAATCCATCTTTCTTTCTAACTAATATATCTTTCTTTCTTTCTTTCATTCTAACTAATCTATCTTTCTTTCTTTCTTTCTTTCTAACTAATCTATCTTTCTTTCTTTCTAACTAGTATGTCTTTCTTTCATTCTAACTAATCATCTTTCTTTCTTTCTTTCTAACTAAACTATCGTTCTATCTAATCTATCTTTCTTTCTAATATATCTTTCTTTCTAACTAATCTTTCTTTCTTTCTTTCTTACTAAACTATCTTTTCTTTCTTTCTTTCTAACTAATCTTTCTTTCTCTCTTTTTTCTTTCATTTTTTCTTTCCACCTAATCCTTCTTTCTTTCTTTCTAACTAATCCACCTTTCTTTCTTTCTTTCTTTCTTTCTTTCTTTCTTTCTTTCTTTCTTTCTTTCTTTCTTTCTTTTTTACCTAATCTTTTCTTTCTTTCTTTTTTTCTTTCTTTCTACATAATCTTTTCTTTCTTTCTTTCTTTCTAACTAATCCACCAGTCTTTTTTTCTTTCTTTCATTCTTTTTTTCTTTCCTACTAATCTTTCTTTCTCTCTTTTTTCTTTCATTTTTTCTTTCCACCTAATCCTTCTTTCTTTCTAACTAATCCACCATTCTTTCTTTCTTTCTTTCTTTCTTTCTTTCTTTCTTTCTTTCTTTCTTTCTTTCTTTCTTTCTTTCTTTCTTTCTTTCTTTCTTTCTTTCTTTCTTTCTTCTAACTAATCTATTTTTCTAATCCATCTTTCTTTCTAGCTAATCTATCTAAACTATCTAAACTAATCCACCATTCTTTCTTTTTTTCATTTCTTTCTTTCTTTCTTTTTACCTAATCTTTCTTTCTTTCTTTCTTTCTTTCTTTCTTTCTTTTTTACCTAATCTTTTCTTTCTTTCTTTCTTTCTTTCTTTCTTTCTTTCTTTCTTTCTTTCTTTCTTTCTTTCTTTCTTTCTTTCTTTCTTTCTACCTAATCTTTTCTTTCTTTCTTTTTCTTTCTACCTAATTTTTTTCTTTCTTTTTTTAACTTTTCTTTCTTTCTTTCTAACTAATCTTTCTTTCTATCTAATCTATCTTTCTTTCTAATATATCTTTCTTTCTTTCTAACTAATCTTTCTTTCTTTCTTTCTTTCTAACTAAACTATCTTTCTATCTAATCTATCTTTCTTTCTTTCTAACTAATATATCTTTCTTTCTTTCATTCTAACTAATCTATCTATCTTTCTTTCTTTCTTTCTAACTAATCCATCTTTCTATCTTTCTAACTAATATATCTTTCTTTCTTTCTTTCATTCTAACTAATCTATCTTTCTTTCTTTCTTTCTAACTAATCTATCTTTCTTTCTTTCTAACTAGTATGTCTTTCTTTCATTCTAACTAATCATCTTTCTTTCTTTCTTTCTAACTAAACTATCGTTCTATCTAATCTATCTTTCTTTCTAATATATCTTTCTTTCTAACTAATCTTTCTTTCTTTCTTTCTTACTAAACTATCTTTTCTTTCTTTCTTTCTAACTAATCTTTCTTTCTCTCTTTTTTCTTTCATTTTTTCTTTCCACCTAATCCTTCTTTCTTTCTTTCTAACTAATCCACCTTTCTTTCTTTCTTTCTTTCTTTCTTTCTTTCTTTCTTTCTTTCTTTCTTTCTTTCTTTCTTTCTTTCTTTCTTTTTTACCTAATCTTTTCTTTCTTTCTTTCTTTTTTTCTTTCTTTCTACATAATCTTTTCTTTCTTTCTTTCTTTCTAACTAATCCACCAGTCTTTTTTTCTTTCTTTCATTCTTTTTTTCTTTCCTACTAATCTTTCTTTCTCTCTTTTTTCTTTCATTTTTTCTTTCCACCTAATCCTTCTTTCTTTCTAACTAATCCACCATTCTTTCTTTCTTTCTTTCTTTCTTTCTTTCTTTCTTTCTTTCTTTCTTTCTTTCTTTCTTCTAACTAATCTATTTTTCTAATCCATCTTTCTTTCTAGCTAATCTATCTAAACTATCTAAACTAATCCACCATTCTTTCTTTTTTTCATTTCTTTCTTTCTTTCTTTTTACCTAATCTTTCTTTCTTTCTTTCTTTCTTTCTTTCTTTCTTTCTTTCTTTTTTACCTAATCTTTTCTTTCTTTCTTTCTTTTTTCTTTCTTTCTACATAATCTTTTCTTTCTTTCTTTCTAACTAATCCACCAGTCTTTTCTTTCTTTCATTCTTTTTTTCTTTCCTACTAATCTTTCTTTCTCTCTTTTTTCTTTCATTTTTTCTTTCCACCTAATCCTTCTTTCTTTCTAACTAATCCACCATTCTTTCTTTCTTTCTTTCTTTCTTTCTTTCTTTCTTTCTTTCTTTCTTTCTTTCTTTCTTTCTTTCTTTCTTTCTTTCTTTCTTTCTTTCTTTCTTTCTTCTAACTAATCTATCTTTCTAATCCATCTTTCTTTCTAGCTAATCTATCTAAACTATCTAAACTAATCCACTATTCTTTCTTTTTTCATTTCTTTCTTTCTTTTTACCTAATCTTTCTTTCTTTCTTTCTTTCTTTCTTTCTTTCTTTCTTTCTTTCTTTCTTTCTTTCTTTCTTTCTTTCTTTCTTTCTTTCTTTCTTTTTACCTAATCTTTCTTTCTTTCTTTCTTTCTAACTATTCCACCATTCTTTCTTTCTTTCTTTCTTTCTTTCTTTCTTTCTTTCTTTCTTTCTTTCTTTCTTTTTTCTACCTAATCTTTTCTTTCTTTCTTTCTTTCTTTCTTTCTTTCTTTCTTTCTTTCTTTCTTTCTTTCATTCTAACTAATCTATCTTTCTTTCTTTCTTTCTAACTAATCTATCTTTCTTTCTTTCTAACTAATGTCTTTCTTTCATTCTAACTAAACTATCGTTCTATCTAATCTATCTTTCTTTCTAATATATCTTTCTTTCTAACTAATCTTTCTTTCTTTCTTTCTAACTAAACTATCTTTTCTTTCTTTCTTTCTAACTAATCTTTCTTTCTCTCTTTTTTCTTTCATTTTTTCTTTCCACCTAATCCTTCTTTCTTTCTTTCTAACTAATCCACCTTTCTTTCTTTCTTTCTTTCTTTTTCTTTCTTTCTTTCTTTCTTTCTTTCTTTCTTTCTTTCTTTCTTTCTTTCTTTCTTTCTTTCTTTCTTTCTTTCTTTCTTTCTTTTTTTCTTTCTTTCTTTCTACCTAATCTTTCTTTCTAACTAATCCACCATTCTTTCTTTCTTTCTTTCTTTCTTTCTTTCTTTCTTTCTTTCTTTCTTTCTAACTAATCCACCATTCTTTCTTTCTTTCTTTCATTCTTTTTTTCTTTCTTTCCTACTAATCTTTCTTTCTCTCTTTTTTCTTTCATTTTTTCTTTCCACCTAATCCTTCTTTCTTTCTAACTAATCCACCATTCTTTCTTTCTTTCTTTCTTTCTTTCTTTCTTTCTTTCTTTCTTTCTTTCTTTCTTTCTTTCTTTCTTTCTACCTAATCTTTCTTTCTTTCTAACTAATCCACCATTCTTTTTTCTTTCTTTCTTTCTTTCTTTCTTTCTTTCTTTCTTTCTTTCTTTCTTTCTTTCTTTCTTTCTTTCTTTCTTTCTTTCTTTCTAACTATTCCACCATTCATTCTTTCTTTCTTTCTTTCTTTCTTTCTTTCTTTCTTTCTTTCTTTCTTTCTAACTAATCTTTCTTTCTCTCTTTTTTCTTTCATTTTTTCTTTCCACCTAATCCTTCTTTCTTTCTTTCTAACTAATCCACCTTTCTTTCTTTCTTTCTTTCTTTCTTTCTTTCTTTCTTTCTTTCTACCTAATCTTTCTTTCTAACTAATCCACCTTTCTTTCTTTCTTTCTTTCTTTCTTTCTTTCTTTCTTTCTTTCTTTCTAATATATCTTTCTTTCTAACTAATCTTTCTTTCTTTCTTTCTTTCTAACTAAACTATCTTTTCTTTCTTTCTTTCTAACTAATCTTTCTTTCTCTCTTTTTTCTTTCATTTTTTCTTTCCACCTAATCCTTCTTTCTTTCTTTCTAACTAATCCACCTTTCTTTCTTTCTTTCTTTCTTTCTTTCTTTCTTTCTTTCTTTCTTTCTTTCTTTCTTTCTTTTTTTCTTTCTTTCTTTCTACCTAATCTTTCTTTCTAACTAATCCACCATTCTTTCTTTCTTTCTTTCTTTCTTTCTTTCTTTCTTTCTTTCTTTCTTTCTAACTAATCCACCATTCTTTCTTTCTTTCTTTCATTCTTTTTTTCTTTCTTTCCTACTAATCTTTCTTTCTCTCTTTTTTCTTTCATTTTTTCTTTCCACCTAATCCTTCTTTCTTTCTAACTAATCCACCATTCTTTCTTTCTTTCTTTCTTTCTTTCTTTCTTTCTTTCTTTCTTTCTTTCTTTCTTTCTTTCTACCTAATCTTTCTTTCTTTCTAACTAATCCACCATTCTTTTTTCTTTCTTTCTTTCTTTCTTTCTTTCTTTCTTTCTTTCTTTCTTTCTTTCTTTCTTTCTTTCTTTCTTTCTTTCTTTCTTTCTTTCTTTCTAACTATTCCACCATTCTTTCTTTCTTTCTTTCTTTCTTTCTTTCTTTCTTTCTTTCTTTCTTTTTTCTACCTAATCTTTTCTTTCTTTCTTTTTTCTACCTAATCTTTTCTTTCTTTCTTTCTTTCTTTCTTTCTTTCATTCTAACTAATCTATCTTTCTTTCTTTCTAACTAATGTCTTTCTTTCATTCTAACTAAACTATCGTTCTATCTAATCTATCTTTCTTTCTAATATATCTTTCTTTCTAACTAATCTTTCTTTCTTTCTTTCTTTCTAACTAAACTATCTTTTCTTTCTTTCTTTCTAACTAATCTTTCTTTCTCTCTTTTTTCTTTCATTTTTTCTTTCCACCTAATCCTTCTTTCTTTCTTTCTAACTAATCCACCTTTCTTTCTTTCTTTCTTTCTTTCTTTCTTTCTTTCTTTCTTTCTTTCTTTCTTTCTTTCTACCTAATCTTTCTTTCTAACTAATCCACCTTTCTTTCTTTCTTTCTTTCTTTCTTTCTTTCTTTCTAACTAATCCACCATTCTTTCTTTCTTTCTTTCATTCTTTTTTTCTTTCTTTCCTACTAATCTTTCTTTCTCTCTTTTTTCTTTCATTTTTTCTTTCCACCTAATCCTTATTTCTTTCTAACTAATCCACCATTCTTTCTTTCTTTCTTTCTTTCTTTCTTTCTTTCTTTCTTTCTTTCTTTCTACCTAATCTTTCTTTCTTTCTAACTAATCCACCATTCTTTTTTCTTTCTTTCTTTCTTTCTTTCTTTCTTTCTTTCTTTCTTTCTTTCTTTCTTTCTTTCTTTCTTTCTACCTAATCTAATCTTTTCTTTCTTTCTTTCTTTCTTTCTTTCTTTCTTTCTTTCTTTCTTTCTTTCTTTCTTTCTACCTAATCTTTTCTTTCTTTCTTTCTTTCTTTCTAATCTATCTTTTTAACTAATATTTCTTTTTAACTCATCTTTCTTTCTTTCTAACTGATCTCTTTCTTTCTCTTTCTTTCTGACTAATCTTTCTTTCCTTTTCTTTCTAACTAATCCACCATTCATTCTTTCTTTCTTTCTTTCTTTCTTTCTTTCTTTCTTTCTTTCTTTCTTTCTTTCTTTCTTTCTACCTAATCTTTCTTTCTTTCTAACTAATCCACCATTCTTTTTTCTTTCTTTCTTTCTTTCTTTCTTTCTTTCTTTCTTTCTTTCTTTCTTTCTTTCTTTCTTTCTTTCTTTCTTTCTTTCTTTCTTTCTTTCTTTCTACCTAATCTAATCTTTTCTTTCTTTCTTTCTTTCTTTCTTTCTTTCTTTCTTTCTTTCTTTCTTTCTACCTAATCTTTTCTTTCTTTCTTTCTTTCTTTCTAATCTATCTTTTTAACTAATATTTCTTTTTAACTCATCTTTCTTTCTTTCTAACTGATCTCTTTCTTTCTCTTTCTTTCTGACTAATCTTTCTTTCCTTTTCTTTCTAACTAATCTATCTTTCTTTCTCTTTCTTTCTGACTAATCTTTCTTTCCTTTTCTTTCTAACTAATCTTTCTTTCTTTCTAATATTTCTTTCTTTTTAACTAATCTTTCTTTCTTTTTCTTTCCAACTAATCTTTTTTCTTTCTTTCTAACTATTCTTTCTTTCTAACTCATTTATCAATCAAAATTTAAACTACTTTAAACTTCAAACTACTTAAAACTTCTAACTACTTTTAACTTCTTCAAACTCTCTGGTCCGGCTTTCTCAAGCCAACTTAAAGTTTGTCTCAACAAACTTTTTTTTCTAGTTTTAAGTTTTTATACAAATCAGTTCATTTTTACCTTCAATATTATAGTAGGCTGATGAAGCCTAGTAGGCTACAACTAACTCTCATAGTAGTCTCATAGCATTAGTTAAGAGATTTGTTAAGAGATTTGAAATTTGCCATGTATTGTTGCCTACCTGATATCCAAAATAATCAATATTGAATCTAATCTAATCGAATCGGAAGCTTGTGAATCGAAATCGAAGCGAATTGTGAAATTTGTGTCAATACCCAGCCCTTGTAACACGAATCATACAGAACAGAATTCAGGCCATTTACACCCTCTTACCCTGTTTACTCTGTCTCTGTTTCAGGGTCTCTGATGGGTGACCCAGTGCTCATGATCAGTTTGTACCCAGAGTTCCCTGCAGACGTGATGTCATCGCTGGCATCTCAAGGCGAGTTTGTGTTTGTGGTTGACAGATCGGGCAGTATGGACTGCAGCATGCATAATGGGAAAGACGCACAGATGCGCATCGAAAGTGCAAGAGTAAGATTTCGGATTTCAGAAAATACACACATATATTGAGATTTATTGAGTCACTTTACTCACTGTACATGTCTCTACTGTACTCACTGTACATGTCTCTATTGTATTCACTGTACATGAGTCTACTGTACATGAGTCTCTACAGTACTCACTGTACATGTGTCTCTACTGTACTCACTGTACATGAGTCTATACTGTTCTCACTGTACATGAGTCTCTACTCACAGTACATGAGTCTATACTGTTCTCACTGTACATGTACACTCACCTAAAGGATTATTAGAAACACCTGTTCAATTTCTCATTAATGCAATTATCTAATCAACCAATCACATGGCAGTTGCTTCAATGCATTTCACGAGTTCACACTTACATATAATGAAGGGGTAAAGTTTAATAGTTTAATGCGTATTTGGCGTGCTGTCCGGAGGGAGGGCTCCGAGCTCGGAGTTCGGCCCGAACCCAGAGTACTCCCCCCGTATGTAAGTGTTTAGGACTAGAAGCGTGGAGAAGGGGTGGTGGAGGGATGCTGCAAACTGTCAATGGAATGAGGTGAGACTGCTGAGTATATATATATACACCTCTTACCATTGATTGCTGAGTGCTCTCCACTTGTGTTAATTATCTGAACGTGTTCCTCCCGAACCTTGTTAATAAAACATTATTTAGGGGTGTGGTCCTGGTCAAGACAATCTCCTGAACTCCAAACTGAATGTCAGAATGGGAAAGAAAGGTGATTTAAGCAATTTTGAGCGTGGCATGGTTGTTGGTGGTATTTCACAATCTGCTCAGTTACTGGGATTTTCACGCACAACCATTTCTAGGGTTTACAAAGAATGGTGTGAAAAGGGAAAAACATCCAGTATGCGGCAGTCCTGTGGGCGAAAATGCCTTGTTGATGCTAGAGGTCAGAGGAGAATGGGCCGACTGATTCAAGCTGATAGAAGAGCAACTTTGACTGAAATAACCACTCGTTACAACCGAGGTATGCAGCAAAGCATTTGTGAAGCCACAACACGCACAACCTTGAGGCGGATGGGCTACAACAGCAGAAGACCCCACCGGGTACCACTCATCTCCACTACAAATAGGAAAAAGAGGCTACAATTTGCACAAGCTCACCAAAATTGGACAGTTGAAGACTGGAAAAATGTTGCCTGGTCTGATGAGTCTCGATTTCTGTTGAGACATTCAGATGGTAGAGTCAGAATTTGGCGTAAACAGAATGAGAACATGGATCCATCATGCCTTGTTACCACTGTGCAGGCTGGTGGTGGTGGTGTAATGGTGTGGGGGATGTTTTCTTGGCACACTTTAGGTCCATTAGTGCCAATTGGGCATCGTTTAAATGCCACGGCCTACCTGAGCATTGTTTCTGACCATGTCCATCCCTTTATGACCACCATGTACCCATCCTCTGATGGCTACTTCCAGCAGGATAATGCACCATGTCACAAAGCTCGAATCATTTCAAATTGGTTTCTTGAACATGACAATGAGTTCACTGTACTAAAATGGCCCCCACAGTAGGGTTGGGCGGTATTACGGTAATATCGGATACCGCGGGATCTTAAAATAGCACCGGTATCAGTTTCAATACCGTCATTACCGGCACTTATATAGCCTATAATATATATAATTTATTTATTGCCTAAAAAATGCTTATGTGTGGTTGCAGTTTGGCAATATTTCTGGTTCCAACCGAATGAGAAGGGAGAGGCGGTAAATACTGACGAGGCAATTTGTAAATTGTGCAATAAAAAGGTGACCGCGAGAGATGTAAACACCTCTAACGTCGCATCTCCGAAACAACCGCCCACTCACTGCTGCCAGGATACATAAGCGCATTAAGTTTCGTATTTGTTAAAATATTATAATGTTATTTTTTCCATCTTTGTTGATTATGAAAAGTGAACAGCACAAATAAGATGGGATGCATCGGGAGTCAGACGATTTGACCACTTCAATAAATTTAGTTTTGTAAAAGGCCTCTTTAAAACGAATTTCGTTTTGTATGAATTGTATCTAAATTTTTATAAAATTTTCATCAACCAATATTGCCTGGATTTAATATAATCATGACATGATGGGCATGCCGCTGTCACTTGCATTGAAATCTCATAAAAAAGGCTATGCCTCACAGACATGACAAATAAATAAAGCTTGAAATTTCTTTAAACGAAACAATTAAAAACGAAAGAAATAGGCAACTCACTGATTAGGCTGAGTAATCCATGATGTGCATTTCTCTCGTTCATACATAGATGCGATCGTCAATTTCATTAAACGAAACAATTCAAAACGAAAAGAAATATAGTCTGATTAATCAATGGTGTGCATTTCTCTCTATAGCGTTCACTACAGAGATGGCGATCGTCAATTTCTTTAAACGAAACAATTCAAAACGAAAGAAATAGGCTACTCACTGATTAGGCTAAGTAATCCATGATGTGCATTTCTCTCTAGGCGCGTTCATACGGAGATGCGATCGTCAATTTCAGTAAACGAAACCATTCAAAACGAAAATAAATAGACTAGCCTACTCTCTGTAATCCATGATGTGCATTTCTCTCTATAGCGTTCAGATGCCGATCGTCAATTTCTTTAAACGAAACAATTCAAAACGAAAAGAAAAAGGCCACTCTCTGATTGTGTAATGATGTGCATTTCTCTCTATATGCGCGTTCACTACAGAGATGGCGATCGTCAACTTCCATCTTTGCAGAAAAGTTTTATTAATAAAAATCAATGGACACGCGTCACCGGATTACAAAGGCACTTCTTGCTTGTTGCAACTTGCACGCACACAGATATTATGTTGAATAATGGTGGGCTCCGGCTCATAATAACAGTTAATGCCGTCGGCCTGACTCAGACACAACGTGCAGGGGTTGGGCTTGATTTTTTTGTTGTTGTTTTTTTGCCCGATCTGGCATTCAGTTTCTGAACGGTGTAGGCACAAGCCAACAGTTTGGTGACGCCGTCTGAGCCCATTATGTCATAATTTTTAATTAGTCACGGTAATACCGTATACCCCGGTAAAATAGGGAGGCGGTTTGACGGTTTCAAAATTCGAATACCGCCCAAGCCTACCCCACAGTCACCAGATCTCAACCCAATAGAGCATCTTTGGGATGTGGTGGAACGGGAGCTTCGTGCCCTGGATGTGCATCCCACAAATCTCCATCAACTGCAAGATGCTATCCTATCAATATGGGCCAACATTTCTAAAGAATGCTTTCAGCACCTTGTTGAATCAATGCCACGTAGAATTAAGGCAGTTCTGAAGGCGAAAGGGGGTCAAACACAGTATTAGTATGGTGTTCCTAATAATCCTTTAGGTGAGTGTATATACTCAATGCACATGTGTCTCTACTGTACTCACTGTACATGAGTCTATACTGTTCTCACTGTACATGAGTCTACTGTACTCACTACATGCATCTGTCTCTATTATACATGCATCTCTTTACTGTACTTACTGTACATGCATCTCTCTATACTGTACTCGCTGTACATGTTTATCTCTACTGTACTCACACACTGCATCTTTCTACTGTGCTCTAACACATATACACACACACACACACACGCACACACACTGTCTCTACTGTACTCACACACACACACACACACACACACACACACACACACACACACACTGTCTCTACTGTACTCACACACACACACACACACACACACACACTGTCTCTACTGTACTCACACACACACACACACACACACTGTGTCTCTGTAGGACACGCTGCTGCTGCTGCTGAAGAGTCTTCCCATGGGATGCTACTTCAACATCTATGGATTCGGCTCTCACTTCGAGTCCTTCTTCCCGTCAGTAAACACACGTTAGTTGTTCTTCAGGAATGATCTCGTGCTGGTCAGTGGTGGTTTAGTGAGAGACTGTGGTGTGTGTCGTTGCAGTCAGAGTGTTGTGTACAGCGAGGACACGATGGAAGAGGCTCTGAAGAGAGTGAAGAACATGAGGGCAGACATGGGCGGCACAGAGATCCTTCAGCCTCTGAAACACATCTACAGTCAGCCCTGTTTCCCGAATCACCCCCGACAGGTACACACTCATCATTCAACACGCTTTCTGAACTCTGCTGAGGTGTGTTTCTGAGCCTGACTCTCTCTCAGCTGTTCATCTTCACTGATGGAGAGGTGTGGAACACTAAAGAGGTGCTGGACCTGGTGAAAAGTCACGTTTACTCTCACAGGTGGGCGCTCACGTCTCACTCCTGCTTTACTGATATCACCCGCTTCACTTCAGGTTCACTTCATGTCAGACGGTCATGTGTCCTCAGGTGTTTCTCCTTCGGGATTGGAGAGGGTGCGAGTACTGCTCTCATCACAGGAATGGCCAGAGAAGGTTCTGGTCACGCTCAGTTCATCACGGGCACTGACCGCATGCAGCCCAAAGTAAGTTCTGCTCTGGATAGAATCAGTACGAGATGGTCAGGGTTTTTATTCACCACTCTCTCCTGTCCTTCTCTGTCAGGTGATGCAGTCGCTCCGGTTTGCCCTCCAGCCGGCTGTGGATAATATCTCTGTGGACTGGACCGTTCCCGAGGGCGTTACGGTGGACATGCTGTCTCCACCCATCAGTGCCCTGTTCCAGGGTCAGAGGGCGCTCATCTACGCTCAGCTGAAAGGACAGGTCAAAGCTTTTTAATCGGGTCCTATTACGCCCTTTTACGAAGTCTTGATTTTGTTTTTGGGTGTACTAGAATATGCTTTCATGCTTGATTGTTCTAAAAAACACAATTTTTCACATATTTTACATTATTACAGCTCCTCTCTCCCCAGTGTGTCCCGAACGTGTTGTTTAGTTCCGGTTTCGATGAAGTCTCTCCTTCCAAAATACAGAATGTGCTGTGATTGGTTAGCTGGCCCAGTGCGTTGTGATTGGCAGCGCTTGGCGTGTGTTCAGAAAATGTCCTGCCCCTCCATAACCGAGAGTTCATCGTGGTTCTGGAAGCTGTTCTTCATAACGTGCAGCACACAGATAAACATCGGGATTATAATGTCCAGGAACAGTGTTTAAAATAAAATTTTACCCATTCTAAGTTCGTCAGAAGGTCAAACAAATTATGTTTTACTAACAAAGTTCGGGAGGAGCACGTTCAAATGATCTATCCAATCAATTCATCATCAGCAATTATCATATCTATCCGATCAGCATGAGAGGAGGCCTATATACAGTTCAAGTTTTTGGGTAAAATTTACAGACGTTCAGATGTTTGCAATGAACAAATCAAACAAAAGAAATTGAAATAGCTCAACACAACAATTGTTTCAAGTGGTTTCCCCAAATTCAACTGAAAGTGCCACTTTTATTGACTTCTGCAGTCTCAAAATTATTCAACCCCTTCATGGCAAGCATCTTCAGTACTCAGTAGAACAGTCTTCTGCTGTCCTGAGCTGCTGAAGCGAGATGTGTAAGCAGACCAGCTTCTGTTTCTGAGGGTTCTGAACCCGTTCCTCATGAGAATGGCCTCCAGTTCAGGGATATTCCTGGGTTTGCAACCGCCTTCAAATCCCACCAGAGATGTTCTATGGGGTTCGAGTCAGGAGACTGTGATGCCACTGTATCTACCAGGACCTCTTCTGCAACCAAGCCTTGCTGGAATCTGAGGAATGCTTGGGATCATTGTCCTGTTGAAGGTCCAAGCTCCAGCTTCCTCACTGACGGCATGATGTTTTCTCCTAGGATCTCCTGATACTTCAGTGAACCATCTCTCCTTCCACACGCTGCAGGTTTCCAGTGCCGGAGGATATAAATCAGCCGAGAGCATCACAAACTCCTCACGCTGAACTGTGAACCGTGTTCTTCACAGCTTATGCTTCATTCTTCCTCCTCCCGACACACGCTGATCCAGAGGGGACTCTGGGATTGGGCCGAACACAGAGAGCTCGGAGATTCTCCTCGGACAGACGCCAGATCCTCTTCTCGTTGACAGCAGCAGCTCATCCAGGCCTCATCCGTTTTCCGCGTATTCCAGAGGCGATTATTTAAATGAGGAACATTATGACTTCATAAAGCCCGGGAAAATTGCGTTGGAGTCCAAACGAGCCGCTCGATGTAGATCTTGGAAAGTGGATTCTGTTAAATAAAATATCTCCCTTTGGAGTGGACTTTGAGCTTTGAAACCTTGCAGATCTTCTTTATACCCAAACAGCAACATTACACACTAACTAAAGTTGGAAAAGTGAAAAAGAATAATAGGACCGCTTTAATGGTTTCATTTAAATGGCTTTTGGAGACCAGAGCCACACTGTTTAAACCAAGGGCTCCTTTAAACAAGGGTCAAATACAACATGTTAATCAGTTGTGTGGTTCTGTGATTAAGAAAAATTGCTGCGTTGTGTGTGACGCAACACTGGCCCTTGTAAGAAAGTAGTTGAAGAATGTAAAATCATCAGATGCTCATGTTACTTTCTGTTTCTCCCTCGTCATAGAGTTCAGGAAAGACAGACGGAGCAGTAACTGTGAAATACAGGCTGAAAGATCAACCAGTGACTAACCAGCTCCAGTTTACTCTTAAACCAACGGAAGACACAGGGTAACACACACACACACACCACACTCTCTCTCTCTCACACACGCACGCACACGCACACACACACACACACACACACACACACACCACACTCTCTCTCTCTCACACACGCACGCACACACACACACACACACACACACACACTCTCACTCTCTCTCTCTGTGTGTGTGTATGTTGCAGACGGACGATCCACCGTCTGGCGGCCCGGTCTGTGCTCCGCTGTCTGGAGCTGGAGGAGCGAGCCGAAGGAGCCGACACACAGGCCCTAAAGAGCCGGATCCTGGAGCTCAGTGTTCAGGCCGGAGTGAGCAGCGTTCACACAGCCTTCATCGCCGTCAATAAACACAGCAAACAGACCATCACAGGCCCGCTGCTGAAGAGGAGTGTGCCCGTACGCCGTGAGTTCACTGATATCTGTGTGTGTGTGTAGAGCAGGAGAGTGCCAGTCCAGATCCCGGAGAGACACTGTCCTCCAGTCTAACACACCTGGAGCAGAAACTCAATCGCTGCAGGACTCTGGCTCTCCGGGATCAGGATCTCATAAGCAGATTCCTGTCACATGATTATATAATATTGGTGTACTCACATCTTCAACATGTGACATTATATTCTTCATTAGATATGCTTGGGTCTGCAAGGCGCGGCGGTGTCCCTATGATGATGTGCGGTAAGAAATAATACACACTGTTCTTTCCTTTAACCTCTTACATGGGTCAGTCCATCTCAAGGGGTCCAGTGGATGGTTAATTTTGTAGAAGTGATGACTTCTATGTATTGGTAATGCAAAACTATTTTTATTTATTTATTTGTATTTTACTTGGTTTAACTGCAGTGGCTGTCTTTGTGTCACGGCACACAACACATTTTTGTGTTATGAAGGTAATATGACGTCATGAAGAATCGCATGCGCAGGGTCAGATTTGTGTACATAAGATTGCAAGCGTAAATTAAATTTGCATGCGCAAGAGAAGATTTGTAAAGGTGTAAATCGCCTTTCAAGTGTAAGAAAAAAATATTTGCTGAACAAATCGGGTTATTTCGGGAACTGTGTTGCTCCATGCACACAACAAGCCATTTAGACATTTGCAACAGTTTTTTTTTTTACACAAATGTAATTAATTACGCAATGAATCTATTTTGCAGTTCCCGACTCTGTTGTTTTCGGTGTCACATTGCTGTTCTCAGGCCTGCAGTGCTTTTGGCCATTAAAAAAATATGCCAGAAGTGTAAGCGCAGAGAAATGGAAGTCAGAAGAATACAGATCCTATTTATTTTGCGTTAGCATGAAGCTGCAGTTTCACAATACATGAATTACACTTAAGAATAACAGTAAAATGCTGCAAATATTTTTTTCTTACACTTGAAAGGATTATTTACACCTTTACAAATCTTCTCTTGCGCATGCAAATTTAATTTACGCTTGCAATCTTATGTACACAAATCTGACCCTGCGCATGCGATTCTTCATGACGTCATATTACCTTCATAGTTTGTTCGTTAAAAATCAAATGAAAAAACCCTAATTTTGGGGTTGAATGTCCCTGGTGGGGGACCAGACAGTGATGGAGCCAGGATAATAATAATTAATAATAATTTGTTACATTTATATAAATCTCCTCAACCAACACCAGTGTGCAGCAACACCTGATGATGCGACGGCAGCCATACTGCGCCAGAACACACACACACACACACACACACACACCAGCTTACTGGAGGAGAGGAGACAGTGATGAAGCCAATCAGTATATGGGGATGATTAGGAGGCCATGATGGACAGAGGCCAAGGGGCAAATTTGTCCAGGACACCGGGATTACACCCCTACTCTTTTTCGAAGGACATCCTGGGATTTAAAGACCACAGAGAGTCAGGACCTCGGTTTAACATCTCATCCGAAGGACGGAAATATTATCATAGAGGTGGCATAGAAATCTTCATTATTTCAACATAAAAATGAGTTTGACTATCCACCTTATTCCTACGCCCCATGATGCTTTGCGCGAATTATGAGTGTAAATTCCGTTAAACTCTAAACAATCAGTGAAAGACTCGCTCTATGAACCCAATACGTTAAAAAAGTGTCACAATGAGATGACATTAATCTACTAACCCTTCAGCCATTGAACATTATAAGGACATTTAAAAGTGTAAAAGCAGCAACAAGGTTCTTTCAGCCATGAATAATCCCAAAAGCGCGAGTCTTTCCACAGCAATAACGGACGGGTTAAATATCACTGTAGTAATATATACAGCGGGGAAAATAAGTATTGAACACGTCATCATTTTTCTCAGTAAATATATTTCCAAAGGTGCTATTGACATGAAAGGTTCACCAGATGTTGGTAACAACCCAAGTAAGCCAAACATACAAAGAAACAAACAAAAATAAGTTCAGAAATTAAATTATGTGTAATAATGTGAAATGACACAGGGAAAAAGTATTGAACACATGAAGAAAGGGAGGCGCAAAAAGGCATGGAAAGCCAAGACAACTGCTGAAAACTTACAGTAATTAAAAAGCAATCCAGCCCCCTGTCAGTGCAAATTAATAACAGCTGGTTCAGTCCCAAGTGATGGCCTACAAAAAGGTCTCATTGCCAAGGTGTCACACAAGACACATCTCATGATGGGTAAAAGCGAAGAGCTGTCTCAAGACCTTCGCAACCTAATTGTTGCAAAACATAATGATGGCATTGGTTATAGGCGCCATTCTAAGCTTCTGAATGGTCCAGTGAGCACTTTTGGGGCCATAATACGGAAGTGGAAAGACAATCATTTCACCATAAATTTGCCTCGACCAGGTGCTCCTCGCAAGATTTCTGATAGAGGAGTGAAAAGAATAATCAGAAGAGTTGTCCAAGAGCCAAGGATCACTTGTGGAGAGCTTCAAAAAGACCTGCAGATAGCAGGTACTGTGTTCTCAAAGAAAACAGTAAGTAATGCACTCCACCGCCATGGCCTGTATGCACGCTCACCACGCAAGACTCCATTACTGAAGAAAAAGCATGTTGAAGCTCATTTAAAGTTTGCTGCACAACATTTGGAAAAGCCAGTGAAATACTGGGAGAATATAGTGTGGTCATATGAGAGCAAAATGTAACTGTTTGGATGCCATAATACACACCATATTTGGAGGAGAAATGGCAGTGCACATTACCCTAAAAACACCATACAACTTGGTGTTGGCTCTGGGACAACTCTACTGATTATTCTTTTCACTCCTCTATCAGAAATCTTGCGAGGAGCACTGGTCGAGGCAAATTTATGGTGAAATTATTGTCTTTCCACTTCCGTATTATGGCCCCAAAAGTGCTCACTGGACCATTCAGAAGCTTAGAATGGCGCCTATAACCAATGCCATCATTATGTGTTGCAACAATTAGGTTGCGACGGTCTTGAGACAGCTCTTCGCTTTTACCCATCATGAGATGTGTCTTGTGTGACACCTTGGCAATGAAACCTTTTTGTAGGCCATCATTTTGACAGAGTATGAATTGCATTTACCCGTGAAAACAAACCTGGAAAGAGACGTGAGAATTTGAAGAGAATAACGAGAGATTCTTTGTGCAGTCCAGTGAATTATTAGTGGGATATATCGTAAATTGAGAACAGACCACAAATGTGCAGCATATGTTGACCTTTTTCATACTTATACAGCGGGAATAATAATAAACAAATAATCATGAGGAAAAGAAAGCAGCGACTGAAAATAGCTCTTGCCATAGATATTCTCCTTATAACGTCACGTTAAAATAAAAATGTTATGTTATTTTCATGATGTCTGAAAATAAAACATGAAGGGAAACTGACGGATCAGCTTTATTTGTAGGGCAACCTTATGATTTGAAGTGATTCGTTTCAGTCTTTTTGAATGGAAGTTCCCCAAACCGGAAGTGCCGCCCATAATTCTAAACACAGTAAGATCATCAGGAATAAAGTGGATAATGTATTGGACTGTTAGTGCTTACACAACTAAATACAGTTAATTTGTACTTAATTTTAATTGAGATAGTAGTTCATTAGATGATGGAATACTGAGTGAATTTGATTTTTTTATTTTTTATAATTCACCACCTCAAGGCATATTAATAAAGGGGGGCAGTGGGGGCACACTAGTTTAACATTTAGCTTAGTTCTGGTTCTCAAAACCCCCAAAAGCTTGTTCTCCATTGCTGCATCTTCATGGATGAGATAACTACTGTATTTCAAAGATTATTCAACATTCATTGAATACTATATAATCAATGAACTTTTTATTCTAAACTTTGCAAAAGTAAACATTAAATGTTAAACTTTCTATATTTGTTGTCAAAATAAATAATTGCAACAGTTCTATCATACCTATAACAAACTCAGTACAAATGAAAAAAATGTGTTCTCTTTTGAATCCCTGTGCAAGAATGGTAACAAGGCGGAAGTCAATAGCACATAAATGCCAGAATGTAAAATTAGTCATTTTATGCATCTAAATATGATCCATTTTTGTTTGTACCTTACAAATTAATGCAAAATTACCGCCTATCTTCTAGTACAAATGCACAGTGCTCACATTTATTTGTGCATTAAAAAATTACATATCAGTTTGTGCCTTATATTATGATCTCACATAGCAGAATATTTTATGTCAAGTCACCTTCATTTATACAGCGCTTTAACAATATAGACTGTTTCAAAGCAGCTTTACAGAGATAATTGGAAATTACCGTAACAGAGATTGTTTAGGCTTTACAGCAGCTCCAGGATAAAGTTATTGTCCAGCTAAAGTTAGTTGTGATTGATTGATTCATTTCCGTTGCGAGATCATTAGTTATTAACTTAGGGGCCGCTAACACGACACCGTTCTGACAGAAAAAAACCCTTAACCCGCTC
>NC_140225.1:35565350-35567850 GCF_951802725.1 Rutilus rutilus
AGCTCTCCGTCCATGAAATGCGAAATACCTCTAGTTTTGTTTTCTTCCAGTTGCGCTTCATCTCTCTGGCTGCTCTCTTAAGTGCCGAGTGTGCTCGTTGTACCACGGCGTTGGACTATTTTCTTTAATCTTCTTTAAGCGCAACGGAGCAACTGTGTCTAAAGTGCTGGAAAAGAGAGAGTTAAAAGTTCCTGTCGTAATATCGAGTTCTGCTAAGCTATCTGGGATGCTGAGATGATGAAACTGATCAGGAAGATTATTAATAAAGCAATCTTTAGTGGCAGAAGTGATAGGTCTCACATATTTGTAACACGGAGTCTGCTTTGCAGCCTTGGCTAAATGAAATTTACACGAGACTAGATAATGATCTGAGATGTCATCGCTCTGCTGCAGAATTTCAACGGCATCAACATTGATGCCAGTCCCAATGCATCTTTTTCGTTATCTACATGTATATTAAAATCACCAACAATTATGACTTTATCTGCAGCCAATACTAACTCTGATAGAAAGTCAGCAAATTCTTTGATAAAGTCTGTATGGTGCCCTGGTGGCCTGTATACAGTAGCCAGCACAAATCTCAAACGTGATTTTTCATTTACACTATGTATTGCTATATTAAGCACCAACACTTCAAAAGAATTATATTTGAAACTAGACTTCTTAGTAATTCTAAAAATATTACTATAAATTACAGCAACACCTCCCCCTTTGCCTTTCAGACGAGGTTCATGTTTATAACTGTAATCTTGCGGGGTGGACTCATTTAAAGTAATGTAATCGTTTGGTTTTAGCCAGGTTTCTGTCAAACACAGCACATCTAGATTATAGTCTGTAATCATATCATTAACAATAAGTGCTTTTGAAGTAAGGGATCTAATATTCAGCAACCCAAGCTTTATCATTTGCTCGTCTGTATTATATCTGTTTTTTATTTGTTGAACATCAATTACATTTTTTAACTCCTATGGGTTTTGGAGTTTTTTGTATGTCCTAATTCGGGGAACAGACACAGTCTCTATATGATGATATCTAGGTGAAAGAGGCTCTATGTGATGGGATTTATCTGACCTTGGTGATGTGAGACAGCTAGCAGACGGTCGGTTTAGCCAGTCTGTCTGCTTCCTGACCTGAGCCCCAGATTGTCATGTTTGAGCTCTAAGACTATGAGCCATATTACTAGAGAGAAGAGCAGTCAGCATGTGACGCATATATAATAAACACAGGCAATTAATGCAGTTTTGACAAAGCTTTAATCGCCTTTTTGATTGTTTCATGAGAACTACGGCTACAGCGCGTGATGTGCGCACCGTGAGCACAGTACAGTGGCGGACGGGACTGGGAAGTTCGTTTTTCTGAGTTTTACTGACATTTGGCCTGACAACATCTCATCTTACCACAGATAGCTTACTGAATAAGGGCAACCCCTGGGACCAGATAGGACATTTTCACAGATGTAAGTTCTGTAGTGCATTTCTATTATTTGTTATGCTTTTATTACATCTCTACATTTCTCCAGGCACATGAATAAAGGTTTTCCCCAGATTTCTACCCACTCCATCTCTGTGAGCAGCAGAATCTCTGACTCGCTCTCACTGAGGACTTACAGTACATCTGTGAAAATTACAGCTTTCTATCTGGTCCAGAGATAATCAAACCCAAAGTTAGGGGTATTTAAAAGAAAACCTTGTTCGTAAACCTTGTGAAGGTCAGTTTTTGTCCCAAAGAGCAACAACTGTCCTGAACTCAAATATTGAGGTTTCTGTAAATGTTCATATAAGGAAGATGTGTTGTGATACAAAGATGGCCGCTCTGGATAAACCAAGTAAATAAAAATACAAAACGTGTGGTTTTTCAATATCAATACATCGAGGTAATCACTAAAATAGGAAAATAAAGAATGTAACCAACTTTACAGTGTTTGGAGCTGTTGAGACTGATTCGAGCCATGTGTGTTTTTGTCAGTAGCTGGTTTGGTGCGATTGTTTTTTATTTAGTTTTATTTGTTTTTAAAGTGTCTGTTATTCTTATACATGTGCTTTTCTCTCTATTCTTAGCAATGGTGGCTCCCAGGATGGCACGTTGTTCAATGCGTAAGAGAAGTACACAGCCAACAGACACTTCACTCAGCTTGTCTTGTTCTTTTTTGAATGTGTATTTTCATCTTATTATCTTTTTCTGAATGTCACTGTTTGAATTATTGTTTTATGCTCTTATCAGTTTCTCTCTGTTTTCTTAGCAAAGTCTGGAGCGGCTCCAATTGCATTTGATTCTCCAATGAGTAAGATTAGATATATTTCATATATATATATATATATATATATATATATATATATATATATATATATTAACAGGCTTGGGAGGGTTACTTTAAAAATGTATTCCGTTACAGTTACAAATTACTTCATAAAAAAAGTATTCAGTAACGTAATCCAAGTACTATAATATGAAAGTAATGTAACTGATTACTTTTGGATTACTTCAAGGTCACGTATATAAA
>NC_140225.1:35572850-35577350 GCF_951802725.1 Rutilus rutilus
CTTTTCACATGATGAACACTAAAGAACCAAAGAAATGGGTACATTGGCACATTTTTATTCATTCATGTACTACACAGTACAGCACACACACAACAAAACAAAAAACAATTCCTGGTTTTTTTTTTTTTACTCTCTCCTCTAAATTTTTTTTTATATTTACTTAAGATGTGTGTGACCATCATATGACAGTAAAACAGCACACACAAACCTTATTCTAATATGGAATTGTATTGGAATGGTAAAGAGTGTTGGTACGTGACAGGAGGGCCTCCACTCAAGGATACAATATGTCTAAGAAGTCTAAGTCTAAGAATGTTCCACATATGGTTGAAATACCATAATTGGCCTAGAAAGATAACATTCTGGGAGTCAAGACTATAAAGGAGAAAGGATGCTTCACTGTCACGCTCTGCAGCCACTCTGTGTGACTGTTCGACTGCTGGCATTTTCTTGCAAGAAAATAAACCTCATCAAAGACTATTGGAAATGTTTGTCTCTTATTCAGTAATAGAATTTTGTTTCAACTCCACCACAACTCCCTGAAGGTTCTCGAGGCGACGGTAAAGCGACTCAAATTTGGCCTTACTCGTAGCCCAGTCTCCCTCATAGTCATACCATTGACTAAGACATGGGCAACTAGAGTGGCTTGAATTTCATCTGAGACTGCTTGTCTTCTTGCCCTTGCCCTTCCTCCTCCTTCTTATCCCTCCTCGATCTCTTCCTTCATGTCTTTCTAGATCCATTGTTCCAAAACTCAATAAACTGATTTGGGCCCTTTTATCTATCTAATGAAGGATCTGATTGATGTGTGTTCAATTTTGACTCTTAGTGTTTCCACCTGGGTAACTGTGTGCTAACTGAGCTGAAGCTGTGCTGACTTGAGTGAACAATATTGAATGCTAGTGCTTTCTAAATGACTAACATGACTAAGCAATGAGAAATGAAGGGATTTGTGTGTAGAGTTTTGCAGTGACAGTTCAACAAATCTGACTCATGTGTCAAAACAGGGAATAATGTTTATAGTTTAGAGAAATGGGTGTGCTTTTTGATAAATGGCATTATGGTTTTGAAATTTTAGTTCAAAAGCCTGGTTATATTGTTTAAGCAATCGAGAAAAACTGTAATCTCCTACTTCAGAGTCAGGTCTGAACTAATCTCAGCCTCAGACGTCTGGTGCACGTCTGATGCATATGGCATATTTTTCTGGAAACACTTCAGGATTTTCGAAGTCGCAATCTGATTGGTTGAATTCTACAGGAGACGTGTGTCGCGTTCTTTATCTCTCTGCCTGGAAACAAATGCATGACACCAAAACCCCTCGTGGAAGAAGAAAGCCGCTGTGTGTACAACTGTGACACTAAAACGCTTACCAGGATCCATTCCCCCTCCACCTGCCCTTATGAGACGCTCCATCTCTCCAACCGCCCTTATGAGACGCTCCATCTCTCCAACCGCTCTTATGAGACCCTCCATCACTCCACCTGCTCTTATGAGACCCTCCATCACTCCACCTGCTCTTATGAGACCCTCCATCACTCCACCTGCCCTTATGAGACCCTCCATCACTCCACCTGCCCTTATGAGACGCTCCATCTCTCCAACCGCCCTTATGAGACGCTCCATCTCTCCAACCGCTCTTATGAGACCCTCCATCACTCCACCTGCCCTTACGAGACCCTCCATCACTCCACCTGCCCTTATGAGACCCTCCATCACTCCACCTGCCCTTATGAGACCCTCCATCACTCCACCTGCCCTTATGAGACGCTCCATCACTCCACCTGCCCTTATGAGACCCTCCATCACTCCACCTGCCCTTATGAGACCCTCCATCACTCCACCTGCCCTTATGAGACGCTCCATCTCTCCAACTGCCCTTATGAGACGCTCCATCTCTCCAACCGCTCTTATGAGACCCTCCATCACTCCACCTGCTCTTATGAGACCCTGCATCACTCCACCTGCCCTTATGAGACCCTCCATCACTCCACCTGCCCTTACGAGACCCTCCATCACTCCACCTGCCCTGCCCTTACGAGACCCTGACTCACCGCACCTGCTCTTACGAGACCCTCCATCTCTCCACCTGCCCTTATGAGACCCTTCTTCTCTCTATCTGCTCTTATGAGACCCTCTATCTCTCCACAGAATGGACAGAATGGAGAAAAAAACCTTGGGAGAAACCAGGCTCAGTCGGGGGCCAGTTCTCCTATGGCCAACGAACAAACCGTGTATGATTATGATTCAGGCAGCATTACAGGTCAGAAGTCAGATTGGATCAGAACATTCAGAATATTTATCCAGTTCCCTCTGGTTGGAAGTCGGAGTCACGCCGGTATGGAGACGAGTTTGTTGAGGATCAGTGCCAATGGCTGTCGTGTCGATGAGGCCTTCATAGGGCCGATGAGGCTGGCACTTCAGGGATGCGTTGTCGTCGTGTCCAGGCGCAGATCTACCATCTGATCTGGATACGGCCCGGATCTGGCTGACTTCAGTAAACCTCGGAATAAACAGAAAGACTAACATTAGCGTAGATGCCATTCTTATTATGATGTAACGAGTACATCGGGTGTTATAGGAAGTGTCCCCGGTTCCGGCTGACCTAATCTATGCAGCCTAATAATTATTTAACTGAATTAAATAATAGAAAAGTATAATGTTCTATATGAATGCCAGGTAAAAGAGATGGGTTTTTAGTCTAGATTTAAACTGACAGAGTGTGTCTGCTTCCCGGACAATGTTAGGAAGACTGTTCCACAGTTTTGGTGCTAAATAGGAGAAGGATCTACCGCCAGCAGTCGATTTTGATATTCTAGGTATTTTCAACTGGCCGGAGTTTTGAGATCGCAATAGACGTGAAGGACTATAATGCGTTAAGAGCTCGCTCAAGCACTGCGGAGCTAAACCATTTAGTGCTTTGTAAGTAATCAGCAATATTTTAAAATTTATACGATGTTCAATAGGGAGCCAGTGCAGTGTTGACAGAACCGGGCTAATATGGTCATACTTCCTGGTTCTGGTAAGAACTCGAGCTGCTGCGTTTTGGACCAGCTGTAGTTTGTTTATTAAGCGTGCAGGGCAACCACCCAGTAGAGCATTACAATAATCTAGCCTTGATGTCATGAACGCATGAACTAATTGTTCCGCATTTGTCAATGAGAGCATGTGACGTAATTTACATATATTTTTAAGATGGAAAAATGCGGTTTTACAGATACTAGACACGTGACTTTTAAATGAAAGATTGGTATCAAAGAGCACACCCAGGTTCCTAACCAACGATGAAGACTTGACAGAGCAGCCATCAAGTGTTAGACAGTATTCTAGGTTATGACGTGAGGACGTTTTTTGTCCAGTAATTAAAATCGTAGAAAACTACTAGTAATCCAAATTTTTATATCAGCTATGCATTCCGTTAATTTTGTGAATTGGTGCGTTTTGTCGGAGTGCGAAGAAATATAGAGCTGAGTATCATCAGCATAACAGTGAAAACTAATGCCATGCTTCCTAATGATCTCTCCCAAGGGTAGCATGTACAGAGTGAAAAGTAAATGTGAGTGAATAAAATAAAATAAAAATAACTAAATAAAATATTTTATGTTTTCGTGCTATATTTCATAATTTATAAAGACACAAATAGGAACATTTCAAAACAGATACGTTTGGCTTGCATTTACTATACATTATGCAAAAACATGAGCTGATTTCTCCGCAGAACCACAGATGACGTTTATACATGGTTTGAGAAATATATTAATTAAAATAATGTTCCAACCTATCTTTCATCCAAATCCTGACCGAAAAAGAAAACAACGAACAAGCAGCAGGTGAGAGTCTGGAGATGCAGGTAAACTCGTGTGTCATAACGTCAGCCCGACTCAGTTAAAACAGAACATATGGAAATAAGACGAATTTCAGCATTTTAATCGTAATACCACAATAGGGCCTTTACAAACGTAATGACAAAATTAAGTAACTAAACTATAAACCGCTGCCACAAATGTACCTGTTTTACAATAAAATAACATTAACATATTGCCTTGGGATATAAAATAGCCAAGTGATGAATGTACATTGTTGAATGTATGATGAATGTCCCAAAATGTCATATATAGAAAATATAATCTCCCTACCTTTTTTCATTTTATATATTTATATAGAACAGATAATCAGCAAAATTTCAACTTCAACATAAAATGTAAAACAGTTAAGTTTGGTTAAAGCATGCTTTATGTTGGAAAATCAAACAAAAATTAGTCCGTTTGAGGACCCATCTGACAGCTTGCTTGAACCAGTTGAAAAACCAGAGCTGTTACTAAAATGGCCTTTTATATCTTTGCTGTGGTGCATCATGGGAGGTGGGAGAAACCAAACTGGAGGTTAAAGGTGATTTTTTTTATTAAAGGATTTTTTTTTTATTGAAAGACTTTGTAATGGTGAAATATGTTGTTATATAATTTTTATTTTTTATTATTTATTACATTCAAAAAGCTTATAATA
>NC_140225.1:35577550-35600050 GCF_951802725.1 Rutilus rutilus
AAGTAACCCTACTAATGTGACCCATCGTTTTATCCTTACAATATTATTTATTTTTATTACGAAATCCCAAAATGGTCATCTCTTGAATGTTGTTAATTTCTTTATTTTATATCCAAACATTTTTATCCACAAGCAAAATTGGCTAACTGCTTTATGTTTTCCTCTTTTTCTTGTTGAATTTAACTCTCGTTTCATCCCTCAGGCCTATAAATATATATATATATATTTAAATGCATTTTTAAATGTATTATAATGAATTATTTAAGAAAAAATATATTAAAATATTCAACCTTGTACTAGGTAAAAAATATGTAAAAAAATCTCATATTATGTATGCAAACCCATCATATATATATATATACACACACCTCATAACATCAGTAACTCAACAGCCCTACCTAGAACGGATTTCCTCAGCGTTTGTAATGTCTGCACAAAGGGCAGCTGTGCAAAGATTTGCCTTTGGAGAAAACTGTTGATTTTATACTCAAAAAAATTTAAGTATCATTAATATTAAAAATTAATATTACCCCAGAATGAATTGCATTGATATCCCACCCCAAAACATACAATAATAACAACGATAAATGCTGACCAATATTTAATTATATTACTTTTTACTGAAAATAGTAGTAAAAAGTATATAGTGAACATATCTACATTTGCATTCAAACAATTAAATAAAGCATTAATTAAATAATTATATTGTATTTACTGACAACAATGAGAAATATTAATAAATTAGTAAAAGAATGAATGAAAGTCACCATCACACAATAAACAAATGCATATACAAGTCAACACATGAAACAAAGCTTTATTCAAACTACAATCATGTATGTAGGCTGAAGGCGCTGAGGTTGTTGCGTGATGTGTTGTGCTTCACAATCTGAGGCAATAAGGGCAGGTGGAGTGATGGAGGGACTCATGGCACCATCTCCAGGATTCAGCTCTGGGCTCCTCATCCTCAGTGCTCACACCAGCCTGCTGACATTTCAGATTCTACAAAATGCACAAACATAACACAAAAGCAGTCATTTTAACCACACAATGTCATATGATTTCAGTATTATTTAGAAGACAAAACCACTTTTTTTCACAAACGCCGCCATCATCTTCCCTTGCAGGTCCTGCTCCACCACAAAAGCTGTGCAGCTAATGCACAGAAATCAAGAATCAGAAAAGTGCTGTAATAGCTCTGTTTGAAATTACAATAATTAGTTATTGTTATTAATTTCTGTGGTATACTCACTCAAAGCCTTTGATGGCAGCATTCAGCTTCATGAGCCACTCTCCACCGGATAAACACACATCTGTTCATCTGACCCTGTAACATCCAGACAAGATTCACATTACCTCTGTGATTTATGAGCTTGTTTTAACTTTTTATCCAACATAAATGTTCCTCAATTTATCAAATAAAATAGATAACTTATGTTTAGTTACTTTATAGATTTGTTCTACATAATAGCACACATTCATCACTCAGATGTCTATTTCATGTTGTGATGTGCTCTTCTGCAATACTTACTGAAGATTTTCCTGTCAGAAGTAAATAGACATTTAAAATAAGCGTCTTTAGGATGTATATGGTTTATGTAAATCCACTTTAGAGACGTAACTTACGTGTCCTTACTGGAGCTCGCCTGTTAGCTAACGTTATACATAATAAAACGTGTTTTTACAGCAAAATCACAACTATACTACACTGTGTAACGTCTTTACACCTTCAACAATTCAACAGTTTACTCTACAGTAGTTCAACACTTGCAATTTTAACACAAGGACCCGTGTTTACTCACATTTGAAAGCACCCGCGTCGCTGATCTCTGCGATGTTTGATAATGACGTATCCTCTCGCGTGGCCTCCTGGGATAGAAAAGTATTCATCTTCGAGCTCTTCAAAATCTGGGTTGAAGCAGTAAGCCATCCGGGAACTTCTCGCCTCCTACTGAGGTTTCGGACATACTACTCCGTTCACGTACTGTTTTCCCCTACTATATAGTAGGAAAGTAGGAATAATCGGACGCACTATAAGTATATGTACGCCCGAATCTCGCGATAATTAGTACGTCACTCTGGTAATTCTCGCCTACTCTTTTATGGATACTAAGGATTCGGACATACTTATTCGCTCGCCTACTGCTTTTTCCATACTATATAGTAGGGAAGTATGCGGTTTCGGACGCAGCCAGTGTGTAAAACGTCGAACAGGGTCTCTGAGGGGCTTTAGCCAGTGTGTAACACACCGAACAGGGTCTCTGAGGTGCTTTAGCCAGTGTGTAACACACCGAACAGGGTCTCTGAGGTGCTTTAGCCAGTGTGTAACACACCGAACAGGGTCTCTGAGGTGCTTTAGCCAGTGTGTAACACATCGAACAGGGTCTCTGAGGTGCTTTAGCCAGTGTGTAACACACCGAACAGGGTCTCTGAGGTGCTTTAGCCAGTGTGTAACACATCGAACAGGGTCTCTGAGGTGCTTTAGCCAGTGTGTAACACGTCGAACAGGGTCTCTGAGGTGGTTTAGCCAGTGTGTAACACACCGAACAGGGTCTCTGAGGTGCTTTAGCCAGTGTGTAACACACCGAACAGGGTCTCTGAGGTGCTTTAGCCAGTGTGTAACACGTCGAACAGGGTCTCTGAGGGGCTTTAGCCAGTGTGTAACACGTCGAACAGGGTCTCTGAGGTGCTTTAGCCAGTGTGTAACACGTCGAACAGGGTCTCTGAGGGGCTTTAGCCAGTGTGTAACACGTCGAACAGGGTCTCTGAGGTGGTTTAGCCAGTGTGTAACACACCGAACAGGGTCTCTGAGGTGCTTTAGCCAGTGTGTAACACACCGAACAGGGTCTCTGAGGTGCTTTAGCCAGTGTGTAACACATCGAACAGGGTCTCTGAGGTGCTTTAGCCAGTGTGTAACACACCGAACAGGGTCTCTGAGGTGCTTTAGCCAGTGTGTAACACATCGAACAGGGTCTCTGAGGGGCTTTAGCCAGTGTGTAACACGCCGAACAGGGTCTCTGAGGTGGTTTAGCCAGTGTGTAACACACCGAACAGGGTCTCTGAGGTGCTTTAGCCAGTGTGTAACACATCGAACAGGGTCTCTGAGGTGCTTTAGCCAGTGTGTAACACGTCGAACAGGGTCTCTGAGGGGCTTTAGCCAGTGTGTAACACACCGAACAGGGTCTCTGAAGTGCTTTAGCCAGTGTGTAACACGTCGAACAGGGTCTCTGAGGTGGTTTAGCCAGTGTGTAACACATCGAACAGGGTCTCTGAGGGGCTTTAGCCAGTGTGTAACACGTCGAACAGGGTCTCTGAGGTGCTTTAGCCAGTGTGTAACACGTCGAACAGGGTCTCTGAGGTGCTTTAGCCAGTGTGTAACACACCGAACAGGGTCTCTGAGGGGCTTTAGCCAGTGTGTAACACACCGAACAGGGTCTCTGAGGTGCTTTAGCCAGTGTGTAACACGTCGAACAGGGTCTCTGAGGTGCTTTAGCCAGTGTGTAACACACCGAACAGGGTCTCTGAGGGGCTTTAGCCAGTGTGTAACACATCGAACAGGGTCTCTGAGGTGCTTTAGCCAGTGTGTAACACGTCGAACAGGGTCTCTGAGGGCTTTAGCCAGTGTGTAACACATCGAACAGGGTCTCTGAGGTGCTTTAGCCAGTGTGTAACACGTCGAACAGGGTCTCTGAGGTGCTTTAGCCAGTGTGTAACACATCGAACAGGGTCTCTGAGGGGCTTTAGCCAGTGTGTAACACGTCGAACAGGGTCTCTGAGGTGCTTTAGCCAGTGTGTAACACGTCGAACAGGGTCTCTGAGGTGCTTTAGCCAGTGTGTAACACACCGAACAGGGTCTCTGAGGGGCTTTAGCCAGTGTGTAACACACCGAACAGGGTCTCTGAGGTGCTTTAGCCAGTGTGTAACACGTCGAACAGGGTCTCTGAGGTGCTTTAGCCAGTGTGTAACACGTCGAACAGGGTCTCTGAGGGGCTTTAGCCAGTGTGTAACACGTCGAACAGGGTCTCTGAGGTGCTTTAGCCAGTGTGTAACACGTCGAACAGGGTCTCTGAGGTGCTTTAGCCAATGTGTAACACATCGAACAGGGTCTCTGAGGGGCTTTAGCCAGTGTGTAACACGTCGAACAGGGTCTCTGAGGTGCTTTAGCCAGTGTGTAACACGTCGAACAGGGTCTCTGAGGGGCTTTAGCCAGTGTGTAACACATCGAACAGGGTCTCTGAGGTGCTTTAGCCAGTGTGTAACACACCGAACAGGGTCTCTGAGGTGCTTTAGCCAGTGTGTAACACGTCGAACAGGGTCTCTGAGGGCTTTAGCCAGTGTGTAACACATCGAACAGGGTCTCTGAGGTGCTTTAGCCAGTGTGTAACACGTCGAACAGGGTCTCTGAGGTGCTTTAGCCAGTGTGTAACACATCAAACAGGGTCTCTGAGGGGCTTTAGCCAGTGTGTAACACGTCAAACAGGGTCTCTGAGGGGCTTTAGCCAGTGTGTAACACATCGAACAGGGTCTCTGAGGTGCTTTAGCCAGTGTGTAACACATCGAACAGGGTCTCTGAGGGCTTTAGCCAGTGTGTAACACGTCGAACAGGGTCTCTGAGGGCTTTAGCCAGTGTGTAACACGTCGAACAGGGTCTCTGAGGGGCTTTAGCCAGTGTGTAACACATCGAACAGGGTCTCTGAGGTGCTTTAGCCAGTGTGTAACACACCGAACAGGGTCTCTGAGGTGCTTTAGCCAGTGTGTAACACGTCGAACAGGGTCTCTGAGGGCTTTAGCCAGTGTGTAACACATCGAACAGGGTCTCTGAGGTGCTTTAGCCAGTGTGTAACACGTCGAACAGGGTCTCTGAGGTGCTTTAGCCAGTGTGTAACACATCAAACAGGGTCTCTGAGGGGCTTTAGCCAGTGTGTAACACGTCAAACAGGGTCTCTGAGGGGCTTTAGCCAGTGTGTAACACATCGAACAGGGTCTCTGAGGTGCTTTAGCCAGTGTGTAACACATCGAACAGGGTCTCTGAGGTGCTTTAGCCAGTGTGTAACACGTCGAACAGGGTCTCTGAGGGCTTTAGCCAGTGTGTAACACATCGAACAGGGTCTCTGAGGTGCTTTAGCCAGTGTGTAACACGTCGAACAGGGTCTCTGAGGTGCTTTAGCCAGTGTGTAACACATCAAACAGGGTCTCTGAGGGGCTTTAGCCAGTGTGTAACACGTCAAACAGGGTCTCTGAGGGGCTTTAGCCAGTGTGTAACACATCGAACAGGGTCTCTGAGGGGCTTTAGCCAGTGTGTAACACATCGAACAGGGTCTCTGAGGTGCTTTAGTCAAACGCCAGTGTGTAACACGTCGAACAGGGTCTCTGAGGTGCTTTAGCCAGTGTGTAACACATCGAACAGGGTCTCTGAGGTGCTTTAGTCAAACGCCAGTGTGTAACACGTCGAACAGGGTCTCTGAGGTGCTTTCGCCAGTGTGTAACACGTCGAACAGGGTCTCTGAGGTGCTTTAGCCAGTGTGTAACACATCGAACAGGGTCTCTGAGGGGCTTTAGCCAGTGGCTGCGTCCGAAACCGCGTACTCAATGAGTAGGTACTTATTTTCAATGAGTACTTACTTAACGAGCGCAAAAAGAGTAGGTACTTTATAGCCAAATCTCGTTGAGTATGAATGCGAACCGGACATCTGCCATGTTGACGTTATCATGTGACCTACGACGCATTATCACACGCGCAACAACTTAAAATATTTGAACGACACGTTTAATTCATCTATCTGTAAATATTGATATTGATTAAACTTGCTCATTTTGAAGAAACTGCTGCCCATTTATTTTGTGAATACATTTAGGGTTGATTAAAGTTAAAGTAACCCTACTAATGTGACCCATCGTTTTATCCTTACAATATTATTTATTTTTATTACGAAATCCCAAAATGGTCATCTCTTGAATGTTGTTAATTTCTTTATTTTATATCCAAACATTTTTATCCACAAGCAAAATTGGCTAACTGCTTTATGTTTTCCTCTTTTTCTTGTTGAATTTAACTCTCGTTTCATCCCTCAGGCCTATAAATATATATATATATATATTTAAATGCATTTTTAAATGTATTATAATGAATTATTTAAGAAAAAATATATTAAAATATTCAACCTTGTACTAGGTAAAAAATATGTAAAAAAATCTCATATTATGTATGCAAACCCATCATATATATATATATACACACACCTCATAACATCAGTAACTCAACAGCCCTACCTAGAACGGATTTCCTCAGCGTTTGTAATGTCTGCACAAAGGGCAGCTGTGCAAAGATTTGCCTTTGGAGAAAACTGTTGATTTTATACTCAAAAAAATTTAAGTATCATTAATATTAAAAATTAATATTACCCCAGAATGAATTGCATTGATATCCCACCCCAAAACATACAATAATAACAACGATAAATGCTGACCAATATTTAATTATATTACTTTTTACTGAAAATAGTAGTAAAAAGTATATAGTGAACATATCTACATTTGCATTCAAACAATTAAATAAAGCATTAATTAAATAATTATATTGTATTTACTGACAACAATGAGAAATATTAATAAATTAGTAAAAGAATGAATGAAAGTCACCATCACACAATAAACAAATGCATATACAAGTCAACACATGAAACAAAGCTTTATTCAAACTACAATCATGTATGTAGGCTGAAGGCGCTGAGGTTGTTGCGTGATGTGTTGTGCTTCACAATCTGAGGCAATAAGGGCAGGTGGAGTGATGGAGGGACTCATGGCACCATCTCCAGGATTCAGCTCTGGGCTCCTCATCCTCAGCACTCACACCAGCCTGCTGACATTTCAGATTCTACAAAATGCACAAACATAACACAAAAGCAGTCATTTTAACCACACAATGTCATATGATTTCAGTATTATTTAGAAGACAAAACCACTTTTTTTCACAAACGCCGCCATCATCTTCCCTTGCAGGTCCTGCTCCACCACAAAAGCTGTGCAGCTAATGCACAGAAATCAAGAATCAGAAAAGTGCTGTAATAGCTCTGTTTGAAATTACAATAATTAGTTATTGTTATTAATTTCTGTGGTATACTCACTCAAAGCCTTTGATGGCAGCATTCAGCTTCATGAGCCACTCTCCACCGGATAAACACACATCTGTTCATCTGACCCTGTAACATCCAGACAAGATTCACATTACCTCTGTGATTTATGAGCTTGTTTTAACTTTTTATCCAACATAAATGTTCCTCAATTTATCAAATAAAATAGATAACTTATGTTTAGTTACTTTATAGATTTGTTCTACATAATAGCACACATTCATCACTCAGATGTCTATTTCATGTTGTGATGTGCTCTTCTGCAATACTTACTGAAGATTTTCCTGTCAGAAGTAAATAGACATTTAAAATAAGCGTCTTTAGGATGTATATGGTTTATGTAAATCCACTTTAGAGACGTAACTTACGTGTCCTTACTGGAGCTCGCCTGTTAGCTAACGTTATACATAATAAAACGTGTTTTTACAGCAAAATCACAACTATACTACACTGTGTAACGTCTTTACACCTTCAACAATTCAACAGTTTACTCTACAGTAGTTCAACACTTGCAATTTTAACACAAGGACCCGTGTTTACTCACATTTGAAAGCACCCGCGTCGCTGATCTCTGCGATGTTTGATAATGACGTATCCTCTCGCGTGGCCTCCTGGGATAGAAAAGTATTCATCTTCGAGCTCTTCAAAATCTGGGTTGAAGCAGTAAGCCATCCGGGAACTTCTCGCCTCCTACTGAGGTTTCGGACATACTACTCCGTTCACGTACTGTTTTCCCCTACTATATAGTAGGAAAGTAGGAATAATCGGACGCACTATAAGTATATGTACGCCCGAATCTCGCGATAATTAGTACGTCACTCTGGTAATTCTCGCCTACTCTTTTATGGATACTAAGGATTCGGACATACTTATTCGCTCGCCTACTGCTTTTTCCATACTATATAGTAGGGAAGTATGCGGTTTCGGACGCAGCCAGTGTGTAAAACGTCGAACAGGGTCTCTGAGGGGCTTTAGCCAGTGTGTAACACACCGAACAGGGTCTCTGAGGTGCTTTAGCCAGTGTGTAACACACCGAACAGGGTCTCTGAGGTGCTTTAGCCAGTGTGTAACACACCGAACAGGGTCTCTGAGGTGCTTTAGCCAGTGTGTAACACATCGAACAGGGTCTCTGAGGTGCTTTAGCCAGTGTGTAACACACCGAACAGGGTCTCTGAGGTGCTTTAGCCAGTGTGTAACACATCGAACAGGGTCTCTGAGGTGCTTTAGCCAGTGTGTAACACGTCGAACAGGGTCTCTGAGGTGGTTTAGCCAGTGTGTAACACACCGAACAGGGTCTCTGAGGTGCTTTAGCCAGTGTGTAACACACCGAACAGGGTCTCTGAGGTGCTTTAGCCAGTGTGTAACACGTCGAACAGGGTCTCTGAGGGGCTTTAGCCAGTGTGTAACACGTCGAACAGGGTCTCTGAGGTGCTTTAGCCAGTGTGTAACACGTCGAACAGGGTCTCTGAGGGGCTTTAGCCAGTGTGTAACACGTCGAACAGGGTCTCTGAGGTGGTTTAGCCAGTGTGTAACACACCGAACAGGGTCTCTGAGGTGCTTTAGCCAGTGTGTAACACACCGAACAGGGTCTCTGAGGTGCTTTAGCCAGTGTGTAACACATCGAACAGGGTCTCTGAGGTGCTTTAGCCAGTGTGTAACACACCGAACAGGGTCTCTGAGGTGCTTTAGCCAGTGTGTAACACATCGAACAGGGTCTCTGAGGGGCTTTAGCCAGTGTGTAACACGCCGAACAGGGTCTCTGAGGTGGTTTAGCCAGTGTGTAACACACCGAACAGGGTCTCTGAGGTGCTTTAGCCAGTGTGTAACACATCGAACAGGGTCTCTGAGGTGCTTTAGCCAGTGTGTAACACGTCGAACAGGGTCTCTGAGGGGCTTTAGCCAGTGTGTAACACACCGAACAGGGTCTCTGAAGTGCTTTAGCCAGTGTGTAACACGTCGAACAGGGTCTCTGAGGTGGTTTAGCCAGTGTGTAACACATCGAACAGGGTCTCTGAGGGGCTTTAGCCAGTGTGTAACACGTCGAACAGGGTCTCTGAGGTGCTTTAGCCAGTGTGTAACACGTCGAACAGGGTCTCTGAGGTGCTTTAGCCAGTGTGTAACACACCGAACAGGGTCTCTGAGGGGCTTTAGCCAGTGTGTAACACACCGAACAGGGTCTCTGAGGTGCTTTAGCCAGTGTGTAACACGTCGAACAGGGTCTCTGAGGTGCTTTAGCCAGTGTGTAACACACCGAACAGGGTCTCTGAGGGGCTTTAGCCAGTGTGTAACACATCGAACAGGGTCTCTGAGGTGCTTTAGCCAGTGTGTAACACGTCGAACAGGGTCTCTGAGGGCTTTAGCCAGTGTGTAACACATCGAACAGGGTCTCTGAGGTGCTTTAGCCAGTGTGTAACACGTCGAACAGGGTCTCTGAGGTGCTTTAGCCAGTGTGTAACACATCGAACAGGGTCTCTGAGGGGCTTTAGCCAGTGTGTAACACGTCGAACAGGGTCTCTGAGGTGCTTTAGCCAGTGTGTAACACGTCGAACAGGGTCTCTGAGGTGCTTTAGCCAGTGTGTAACACACCGAACAGGGTCTCTGAGGGGCTTTAGCCAGTGTGTAACACACCGAACAGGGTCTCTGAGGTGCTTTAGCCAGTGTGTAACACGTCGAACAGGGTCTCTGAGGTGCTTTAGCCAGTGTGTAACACGTCGAACAGGGTCTCTGAGGGGCTTTAGCCAGTGTGTAACACGTCGAACAGGGTCTCTGAGGTGCTTTAGCCAGTGTGTAACACGTCGAACAGGGTCTCTGAGGTGCTTTAGCCAATGTGTAACACATCGAACAGGGTCTCTGAGGGGCTTTAGCCAGTGTGTAACACGTCGAACAGGGTCTCTGAGGTGCTTTAGCCAGTGTGTAACACGTCGAACAGGGTCTCTGAGGGGCTTTAGCCAGTGTGTAACACATCGAACAGGGTCTCTGAGGTGCTTTAGCCAGTGTGTAACACACCGAACAGGGTCTCTGAGGTGCTTTAGCCAGTGTGTAACACGTCGAACAGGGTCTCTGAGGGCTTTAGCCAGTGTGTAACACATCGAACAGGGTCTCTGAGGTGCTTTAGCCAGTGTGTAACACGTCGAACAGGGTCTCTGAGGTGCTTTAGCCAGTGTGTAACACATCAAACAGGGTCTCTGAGGGGCTTTAGCCAGTGTGTAACACGTCAAACAGGGTCTCTGAGGGGCTTTAGCCAGTGTGTAACACATCGAACAGGGTCTCTGAGGTGCTTTAGCCAGTGTGTAACACATCGAACAGGGTCTCTGAGGGCTTTAGCCAGTGTGTAACACGTCGAACAGGGTCTCTGAGGGCTTTAGCCAGTGTGTAACACGTCGAACAGGGTCTCTGAGGGGCTTTAGCCAGTGTGTAACACATCGAACAGGGTCTCTGAGGTGCTTTAGCCAGTGTGTAACACACCGAACAGGGTCTCTGAGGTGCTTTAGCCAGTGTGTAACACGTCGAACAGGGTCTCTGAGGGCTTTAGCCAGTGTGTAACACATCGAACAGGGTCTCTGAGGTGCTTTAGCCAGTGTGTAACACGTCGAACAGGGTCTCTGAGGTGCTTTAGCCAGTGTGTAACACATCAAACAGGGTCTCTGAGGGGCTTTAGCCAGTGTGTAACACGTCAAACAGGGTCTCTGAGGGGCTTTAGCCAGTGTGTAACACATCGAACAGGGTCTCTGAGGTGCTTTAGCCAGTGTGTAACACATCGAACAGGGTCTCTGAGGTGCTTTAGCCAGTGTGTAACACGTCGAACAGGGTCTCTGAGGGCTTTAGCCAGTGTGTAACACATCGAACAGGGTCTCTGAGGTGCTTTAGCCAGTGTGTAACACGTCGAACAGGGTCTCTGAGGTGCTTTAGCCAGTGTGTAACACATCAAACAGGGTCTCTGAGGGGCTTTAGCCAGTGTGTAACACGTCAAACAGGGTCTCTGAGGGGCTTTAGCCAGTGTGTAACACATCGAACAGGGTCTCTGAGGGGCTTTAGCCAGTGTGTAACACATCGAACAGGGTCTCTGAGGTGCTTTAGTCAAACGCCAGTGTGTAACACGTCGAACAGGGTCTCTGAGGTGCTTTAGCCAGTGTGTAACACATCGAACAGGGTCTCTGAGGTGCTTTAGTCAAACGCCAGTGTGTAACACGTCGAACAGGGTCTCTGAGGTGCTTTCGCCAGTGTGTAACACGTCGAACAGGGTCTCTGAGGTGCTTTAGCCAGTGTGTAACACATCGAACAGGGTCTCTGAGGGGCTTTAGCCAGTGGCTGCGTCCGAAACCGCGTACTCAATGAGTAGGTACTTATTTTCAATGAGTACTTACTTAACGAGCGCAAAAAGAGTAGGTACTTTATAGCCAAATCTCGTTGAGTATGAATGCGAACCGGACATCTGCCATGTTGACGTTATCATGTGACCTACGACGCATTATCACACGCGCAACAACTTAAAATATTTGAACGACACGTTTAATTCATCTATCTGTAAATATTGATATTGATTAAACTTGCTCATTTTGAAGAAACTGCTGCCCATTTATTTTGTGAATACATTTAGGGTTGATTAAAGTTAAAGTAACCCTACTAATGTGACCCATCGTTTTATCCTTACAATATTATTTATTTTTATTACGAAATCCCAAAATGGTCATCTCTTGAATGTTGTTAATTTCTTTATTTTATATCCAAACATTTTTATCCACAAGCAAAATTGGCTAACTGCTTTATGTTTTCCTCTTTTTCTTGTTGAATTTAACTCTCGTTTCATCCCTCAGGCCTATAAATATATATATATATATATTTAAATGCATTTTTAAATGTATTATAATGAATTATTTAAGAAAAAATATATTAAAATATTCAACCTTGTACTAGGTAAAAAATATGTAAAAAAATCTCATATTATGTATGCAAACCCATCATATATATATATATACACACACCTCATAACATCAGTAACTCAACAGCCCTACCTAGAACGGATTTCCTCAGCGTTTGTAATGTCTGCACAAAGGGCAGCTGTGCAAAGATTTGCCTTTGGAGAAAACTGTTGATTTTATACTCAAAAAAATTTAAGTATCATTAATATTAAAAATTAATATTACCCCAGAATGAATTGCATTGATATCCCACCCCAAAACATACAATAATAACAACGATAAATGCTGACCAATATTTAATTATATTACTTTTTACTGAAAATAGTAGTAAAAAGTATATAGTGAACATATCTACATTTGCATTCAAACAATTAAATAAAGCATTAATTAAATAATTATATTGTATTTACTGACAACAATGAGAAATATTAATAAATTAGTAAAAGAATGAATGAAAGTCACCATCACACAATAAACAAATGCATATACAAGTCAACACATGAAACAAAGCTTTATTCAAACTACAATCATGTATGTAGGCTGAAGGCGCTGAGGTTGTTGCGTGATGTGTTGTGCTTCACAATCTGAGGCAATAAGGGCAGGTGGAGTGATGGAGGGACTCATGGCACCATCTCCAGGATTCAGCTCTGGGCTCCTCATCCTCAGCACTCACACCAGCCTGCTGACATTTCAGATTCTACAAAATGCACAAACATAACACAAAAGCAGTCATTTTAACCACACAATGTCATATGATTTCAGTATTATTTAGAAGACAAAACCACTTTTTTTCACAAACGCCGCCATCATCTTCCCTTGCAGGTCCTGCTCCACCACAAAAGCTGTGCAGCTAATGCACAGAAATCAAGAATCAGAAAAGTGCTGTAATAGCTCTGTTTGAAATTACAATAATTAGTTATTGTTATTAATTTCTGTGGTATACTCACTCAAAGCCTTTGATGGCAGCATTCAGCTTCATGAGCCACTCTCCACCGGATAAACACACATCTGTTCATCTGACCCTGTAACATCCAGACAAGATTCACATTACCTCTGTGATTTATGAGCTTGTTTTAACTTTTTATCCAACATAAATGTTCCTCAATTTATCAAATAAAATAGATAACTTATGTTTAGTTACTTTATAGATTTGTTCTACATAATAGCACACATTCATCACTCAGATGTCTATTTCATGTTGTGATGTGCTCTTCTGCAATACTTACTGAAGATTTTCCTGTCAGAAGTAAATAGACATTTAAAATAAGCGTCTTTAGGATGTATATGGTTTATGTAAATCCACTTTAGAGACGTAACTTACGTGTCCTTACTGGAGCTCGCCTGTTAGCTAACGTTATACATAATAAAACGTGTTTTTACAGCAAAATCACAACTATACTACACTGTGTAACGTCTTTACACCTTCAACAATTCAACAGTTTACTCTACAGTAGTTCAACACTTGCAATTTTAACACAAGGACCCGTGTTTACTCACATTTGAAAGCACCCGCGTCGCTGATCTCTGCGATGTTTGATAATGACGTATCCTCTCGCGTGGCCTCCTGGGATAGAAAAGTATTCATCTTCGAGCTCTTCAAAATCTGGGTTGAAGCAGTAAGCCATCCGGGAACTTCTCGCCTCCTACTGAGGTTTCGGACATACTACTCCGTTCACGTACTGTTTTCCCCTACTATATAGTAGGAAAGTAGGAATAATCGGACGCACTATAAGTATATGTACGCCCGAATCTCGCGATAATTAGTACGTCACTCTGGTAATTCTCGCCTACTCTTTTATGGATACTAAGGATTCGGACATACTTATTCGCTCGCCTACTGCTTTTTCCATACTATATAGTAGGGAAGTATGCGGTTTCGGACGCAGCCAGTGTGTAAAACGTCGAACAGGGTCTCTGAGGGGCTTTAGCCAGTGTGTAACACACCGAACAGGGTCTCTGAGGTGCTTTAGCCAGTGTGTAACACACCGAACAGGGTCTCTGAGGTGCTTTAGCCAGTGTGTAACACACCGAACAGGGTCTCTGAGGTGCTTTAGCCAGTGTGTAACACATCGAACAGGGTCTCTGAGGTGCTTTAGCCAGTGTGTAACACACCGAACAGGGTCTCTGAGGTGCTTTAGCCAGTGTGTAACACATCGAACAGGGTCTCTGAGGTGCTTTAGCCAGTGTGTAACACGTCGAACAGGGTCTCTGAGGTGGTTTAGCCAGTGTGTAACACACCGAACAGGGTCTCTGAGGTGCTTTAGCCAGTGTGTAACACACCGAACAGGGTCTCTGAGGTGCTTTAGCCAGTGTGTAACACGTCGAACAGGGTCTCTGAGGGGCTTTAGCCAGTGTGTAACACGTCGAACAGGGTCTCTGAGGTGCTTTAGCCAGTGTGTAACACGTCGAACAGGGTCTCTGAGGGGCTTTAGCCAGTGTGTAACACGTCGAACAGGGTCTCTGAGGTGGTTTAGCCAGTGTGTAACACACCGAACAGGGTCTCTGAGGTGCTTTAGCCAGTGTGTAACACACCGAACAGGGTCTCTGAGGTGCTTTAGCCAGTGTGTAACACATCGAACAGGGTCTCTGAGGTGCTTTAGCCAGTGTGTAACACACCGAACAGGGTCTCTGAGGTGCTTTAGCCAGTGTGTAACACATCGAACAGGGTCTCTGAGGGGCTTTAGCCAGTGTGTAACACGCCGAACAGGGTCTCTGAGGTGGTTTAGCCAGTGTGTAACACACCGAACAGGGTCTCTGAGGTGCTTTAGCCAGTGTGTAACACATCGAACAGGGTCTCTGAGGTGCTTTAGCCAGTGTGTAACACGTCGAACAGGGTCTCTGAGGGGCTTTAGCCAGTGTGTAACACACCGAACAGGGTCTCTGAGGGGCTTTAGCCAGTGTGTAACACACCGAACAGGGTCTCTGAGGGGCTTTAGCCAGTGTGTAACACGCCGAACAGGGTCTCTGAGGGGCTTTAGCCAGTGTGTAACACGTCGAACAGGGTCTCTGAGGGGCTTTAGCCAGTGTGTAACACACCGAACAGGGTCTCTGAGGGGTTTTAGCCAGTGTGTAACACACCGAACAGGGTCTCTGAGGTGCTTTAGCCAGTGTGTAACACGTCGAACAGGGTCTCTGAGGTGGTTTAGCCAGTGTGTAACACATCGAACAGGGTCTCTGAGGTGCTTTAGCCAGTGTGTAACACATCGAACAGGGTCTCTGAGGTGCTTTAGCCAGTGTGTAACACACCGAACAGGGTCTCTGAGGTGCTTTAGCCAGTGTGTAACACATCGAACAGGGTCTCTGAGGTGCTTTAGCCAGTGTGTAACACATCGAACAGGGTCTCTGAGGTGGTTTAGCCAGTGTGTAACACATCGAACAGGGTCTCTGAGGTGCTTTAGCCAGTGTGTAACACACCGAACAGGGTCTATGAGGTGCTTTAGCCAGTGTGTAACACATCGAACAGGGTCTCTGAGGTGCTTTAGCCAGTGTGTAACACACCGAACAGGGTCTCTGAGGTGCTTTAGCCAGTGTGTAACACATCGAACAGGGTCTCTGAGGTGCTTTAGCCAGTGTGTAACACACCGAACAGGGTCTCTGAGGGGCTTTAGCCAGTGTGTAACACACCGAACAGGGTCTCTGAGGTGCTTTAGCCAGTGTGTAACACGTCGAACAGGGTCTCTGAGGGGCTTTAGCCAGTGTGTAACACGTCGAACAGGGTCTGAGGTGCTTTAGCCAGTGTGTAACACGTCGAACAGGGTCTCTGAGGTGCTTTAGCCAGTGTGTAACACACCGAACAGGGTCTCTGAGGTGCTTTAGCCAGTGTGTAACACATCGAACAGGGTCTCTGAGGGGCTTTAGCCAGTGTGTAACACGTCGAACAGGGTCTCTGAGGGGCTTTAGCCAGTGTGTAACACGTCGAACAGGGTCTCTGAGGGGCTTTAGCCAGTGTGTAACACGTCGAACAGGGTCTCTGAGGGGCTTTAGCCAGTGTGTAACACGTCGAACAGGGTCTCTGAGGTGCTTTAGCCAGTGTGTAACACGTCGAACAGGGTCTCTGAGGGGCTTTAGCCAGTGTGTAACACGTCGAACAGGGTCTCTGAGGGGCTTTAGCCAGTGTGTAACACATCGAACAGGGTCTCTGAGGTGCTTTAGCCAGTGTGTAACACGTCGAACAGGGTCTCTGAGGTGCTTTAGCCAGTGTGTAACACACCGAACAGGGTCTCTGAGGTGGTTTAGCCAGTGTGTAACACACCGAACAGGGTCTCTGAGGTGCTTTAGCCAGTGTGTAACACGTCGAACAGGGTCTCTGAGGTGGTTTAGCCAGTGTGTAACACACCGAACAGGGTCTCTGAGGTGCTTTAGCCAGTGTGTAACACGTCGAACAGGGTCTCTGAGGGGCTTTAGCCAGTGTGTAACACTTCGAACAGGGTCTCTGAGGTGGTTTAGCCAGTGTGTAACACACCGAACAGGGTCTCTGAGGTGCTTTAGCCAGTGTGTAACACACCGAACAGGGTCTCTGAGGTGCTTTAGCCAGTGTGTAACACGTCGAACAGGGTCTCTGAGGAGCTTTAGCCAGTGTGTGTGTGTGTGTGTGTGTGAGAGAGAGAGAGTGTGTGTGTGTGTGAGTGAGTGAGTGAGTGAGTGTGAGTGTGTGTGAGTGAGTGAGTGAGTGAGTGTGTGTGTGTGTGTGTGTGTGTGTGAGTGAGTGAGTGTGAGTTGTAACAGTTCTAGGTTGAATTCTCTGTTACTAGTGCTTTTTTAAATGATTTCGTTCTGTCTTTTGAAGTTTAAGATGGTATGTTACAGAGTGTGTGTGAGTGTGTGAGAGAGAGATGCAGCATCTGAGTGTGAGATTTAGCTTGTGTGTGTGTGTGTGTGTGTGTGTGTGTGTGTGTGTGTGTGTGTGTGTGAGTGAGTGTGTGTGATGACAAGTGCTGTGCTATTTCTTCAGGGCTGTAAAGTGATATGTGAGAGGCATGATCGCACATCCAGACTTTCACACTGAATGTTGTCAAGATGAACATGAATAAGGTGGTAATATCCTGAATCAACATCTGAACATATCAGACATTTATTCATCCGTTATTTCCCGGTTATTTGAGTGTTTCTGCATCGCCGGACAGACTGACAGTGTTTGCGTTGTTCGGAGTCACACGGCTGATCCTGTTTTAGCTTCATGTAGAACTATTTTCACTAGCGGAGCAAAGATAGACTAAATATCTGTCCATGTATATAAATCAATCATGAGATCATATTCAGATTTCTGGCCTGCTGTGTTAGACATGAGCAGAACTGCTCTCTGAGTTACAGTGATGCTGAGTATCAGTGAGTGTTGCAGGATTGAAGCTTTGAGCTGTCGTTGAGGTGTGTGTCAGTGGGAGTGTGTGCAGATGTTAATGCAGGGCCAGAAAGTGTGTATTCACTGCGCGGAGTGTGTGCATTTCTCCTCATGTGAAGCGTTGGGATGAAGAGATGCTGAGGCTTCGGTGTCGAGTTCGTCTCTGCTGATCCTGCAGTGTTTTATTGATGACGATCTCCAGTGGCCCATCAGATCTGCAGCAAACCCTCTTTATGTGTGTGTGTGTGTGTGTGTGTGTGTCTGTGTGAGAGAGAGAGAGATGCAGCCTCTGAGTGTGAGATTTAGCCTGTGTGTGTGTGTGTGTGTGTGTGTGTGTGTGTGTGTGTGTGTGTGTGTGTGAGAGAGAGAGAGAGATGCAGCCTCTGAGTGTGAGATTTAGCCTGTGTGTGTGTGTGTGTGTGTGTGTGTGTGTGAGAGAGAGAGATGCAGCCTCTGAGTGTGAGATTTAGCTTGTGTGTGTGTGTGTGTGTGTGTGTGTGTGTAAGGGCTAATCCTTTTCCAACTTTCTTTAGCCCGTTGAGGTTAGCAGAGGAGTCTCTCCCGATTCACATGTCCACAAAGCACGCACGGAGATGCAGTCATAACAAAGCCGCGATTTATTGATTACAATCTCCGGTTTACTTTCAAGCAAAAATATTAAATTAAACTTTACAAACAAAACAAATATTGCTGTGAGCATCAATACCATAGCATGCGATTAAAGAAAACTGTTGCTCTCAACCCTCTAACCTGTCTACCAAACAATTGTAATCCACATTTAAGACCTGCACATTCGCGCCGTAATGACGTGTCAAGGAGGAGGAGCAAGTCCATTCACGTGAACAGGTTAGTCCAAAAATTTAACATAAAAGAAAAATATAAAATGAGTGAATTAAACAATTTTGAATAATCTCAATTTTAGTAGTGCACAAAAATTCTAAATATGGCTCCTACATCCTGGCCCCTAATTGTTAATGCCAAAAGCAGAACAATTACTAAGCATAATAATTTGAACGGAGCCAAAACACACATCTAATACAAGTCTTGCCATATTTTCGAAATACCAAATCAAATGTCAATTCATATTGCATTTATCAAAACAATTATATTGCATTCCATTTATCAATGTCAATACATTGTCATATTTAACTTCCTTCTCTCTTTTTTATATCATCCTCATGAAACCCCCCCACAGTCTATGCCATACATGCATTTAATGCACAATCCATAGGGAAGGAGATGAAGAGTCCAAGGGGTGTAAATGTGGTGCGAAATATGAGAAGTCCATGTATGTGCACATTTTTGAGTGTATATGTGGTGCGAAATTGAAAAGTCCATGTATGTAAAGATATGAACTGGTGTGTGTGAGCACGCATGGCTATGTACAGGTTTGTCAGGATATGTGAAAGCGTGCATATTGAACAGACTATAGAATGCTGACATTGCATTGTCAGACTCTTAAGCTGATTCTTCAGCTTCCAGGAGCAAGCAGAGTTTGGTGATGGGTCTTTGTAGAACAGCAGATCTAGTCTTCAGTATGACACTGCGGACAAGACCCTTAGGCCCTGGCAGGGTCTTCATCACACGACCAAGGGGCCACGAGTTCCTTGGTGCTGTTTGGTCTACTATGACTACTATGTCATTTACCTTGAAGTTTCTCTTGGTATTGACCCATTTTTGCCGTTGCTGCATCAATGAAAGATATTCAGTGGTCCATCGTTGCCAGAAAAGGTCTGCAAGGTATTGGACCTGTTTCCATCGCTTTCTAGCATACAAGTCATCCTTATTGAAGAGTCCAGGTGGCAAGAGAGGTTTGGATTTCAACTGCAGAAGGTGATTTGGTGTTAGGGGTTCAAGTGGCTTCTAATTCCTTCTGTGCACACACAAAATTGGTGCCACGATCAGACCTGATGGTCAGTATTGGTCCTCTCCGACATAAAAACCGTCGAATAGCATTGATACAAGAGTTTGTGTCAAGTGTGCTGGCTACTTCAAGATGAATGGCTCGGCTCACCATGCAGGTAAATATCACTCCCCATCTCTTCACATGAGAGCGACCTCTTGACTTCTATAGGTCCAAAGTAGTCAATACCTACATGTGAGAAAGGTGGTAGGTCAGGAGCGACACGTTCCTCAGGTAGGTCAGCCATTTTTTGTTCTCCAATTTTAGCCTGCATTCGTCTGCAAAAGACACAAGCTTTTATTATCTTTCTCGCAGAGGAATTGGCGGATGGTAGCCAGAACCTCTGACTCAATCTTGAGAGCATGTGATTTCTTCCTGAGTGTCCAACCTTTTGATGAATATCACGCAGGATCAGTTTGGATATGTGCGAGTCTTTGGGAAGGATAATTGGGTTCTTTAGACTCACTGGCATGGCTGCTTTGCTTAGCCTTCCTCCAATCCTCAAAATGCCCTCATCAATGATTGGATCCAGTTTGTATATGGAGCTATTTGATTTGATGGGTTTGTCTTCTTTCAAGAGTGTAATCTCAGAGTCAAAGTAGCGCTGTTGTTCATAGCTAATGATGGACTTCTCAGCTTCGTCCAGATCCTCTGGAGTTAATCCTTGTCGCTCAACTTTCCACTTGGAATCTATAATAATACCTTTATCTTTCTGATTTCGAAGCATCAAGAGTCTTTTGAGCCTTAGCCACCATGCAATAGCTCTTAATAGTTTCCTCCATGAAGAATAATATTCAATTATTCTGGTAGTTGCATTGTTCTGCAGGTTCAAGCAATTCACAGAGATCTCCCTTTTTACTTCCGTATCATTTGGTGAGATGTAACAGAGATCTTCTGGTACCTCAGGCCATTCAGATTTCTCCTTTGACAGGAAGTGAGGACCGTTCAGCCATCTGGTGGAATTTAGGAGGGCTTCTATCTGTAGACCACGTGAGCTGTCATCTGCCGGGTTGTCTCCAGAACATACATGCCTCCACTGATGTACTTGCGAGAGGTTATGTATCACTGCAACTCTGTTGGCAACATAAGTATGAAATCGTTTTGTTTGATTATGGATGTACTTCAGTACTACCGTACTGTCTGTCCAGAAAGTAGAATCATCCAGTTCCATGTGAAGTTCCTTTTGCAACATTCTGTCCACCTTCACAGCCAGGGTCGCAGCTGCAAGCTCAAGTCTAGGAACGGTCATCCGTTTCAGTGGGACTACTCTGGCTTTTCCCAGTACAAAGGTAACGTGAACATTTTTGATACTGTTAGTAAGTTTGAGGTAACTCACCGTCCCATATCCAAGCTCACTCGCGTCACAGAAGTGATGTAATTCGGCTGTCTTTACAACACCAAAATTTTCAGGCTTCATGCACCTGTCCACTTCAAATCTGCTCAGCTGGTCTAACTCTGTAAGCCATCTTTGCCATGGTCTCATCATTTCATCTGAGATTATTTCATCCCACCCATATTTCTCATGGCAGAGCCTTTGCAGGATTTGCTTAGCCTTGAGAACAAACGGGGAAAGGAAACCTAGTGGGTCATAGATAGAATTGACTACAGAAAGGATTGTTCGCCTTGTAGGAGCTCTATTTATAACTGCTACCCGGAAAGTAAAGACATCCTTTTGGATGTTCCACTGGATTCCGAGTGCCCTCTCAAGAGGAGGTTTTTCTCTGTCCAAGTCCAGTTGTTTCACAAAAGGGGCTCTGCAACTTTCTGGAATAGTCTCAAGGACTTCAAAACTGTTGCTTACCCATTTACTCAAAGTAAATCCTCCTAGGGTGCATACTTCCCTGAGGTCTTTAGTGAGCTTGATTGCTTCTTCCACAGAAGCCACAGATTTGAGACAATCATCGACGTAGAAACTATGATTAATTGTGTCAATGACTTGTGAGCTGTATCGTTCAGAATTATCAATTCCTGTTTGCTTTAAGGCAAAATTGGCAATGCTGGGAGATGATACTGCACCAAAGAGATGAACATTCATCCTATAAACTTCCAGTGGCTGGTTAACATCCCCTTGTGGCCACCACAGGAATCGAAGAAAGTCACGATGATGATTTTGAACTCGTACCTGATAGTACATTGCTTCGATATCTGCCATTATTGAAATTCGTTCCTTCCTGAATCTAAGCAGCACACCAAGAAGTGGGTTGGTCAGGTCAGGACCTTGGAGAAGTTCGGAGTTAAGAGCTTTGCCTTTGTATGAAGATGAACAATCAAAAACAACTCTAAGCTTTCCTTTTTTCTTGTGGTACACCCCATGATGTGGTATATACCATATATGACCATCATTCCTTTGGAGTTGTTCTTGTGGCACCTTTTCTGCGTATCCCTTCCTCAGCACATCCTCCATGAACACACTATACTCATTTGCATAAGCAGGATCCTTCTTGAATCTCTTAGCAAGGTTAAGTGTACGTTGTGCTGTCACTTCATAGTTGTTGGGCAAGGTTGCATCTTTATCACGAAGCGGTAGAGGTAAGTGATAATGCCCATTTTTGAGTTCCACTGAAGTCGTTGCTATATTCATGAATATTTTGTCTTCAGCTGACATTTCTCTTTTCTCCTCATAATCCTTTTCGGGAAAGTCATGATTATATTGCCTGATAAGCAGATCCTGAAGATTTTCTATAGAGATGCGATTGGCCATCACTGACGTTAATCCAACTTCATCCATAGAGGGACAAGAATTGAGTGGGCCATTAACCACCCACCCTAGCACAGTCTTGACCGCATATGGTCCATTTCCTTGACTGTTCACTATTCTCCACGGTTCCATAGCTTTTGGAACATTAATTCCAATCAAGATTTCAATGTCAGCGTTGATTCTTTTCAGTTCGATTTCTTTCAAATAAGGCCATTTTTCAAGATCATGGTGAGTGAGTAGGTTCTCTTTTGATACAGGGATCTTGGGTTGAGTGTATACTTTAGGCAGATCTATGTATCCACCTCCATCAATACTACCTACTTCTAGTCCTGTGAGCTCATAACTCTTAACAGGTCTCTCCTGCCCCATTGTTCTCAGAAGAATTTCAGTTCTGCGTCCTTTGGCATTCAGTTGATTCATGAGGTTCTCAGTGCAGAACGTTGCTGAACTGCCTGGATCAAGAAAGGCGTAGGTTTTAATGATCTTGCTGCCTTTGGCAACTTTAATCTGGA
>NC_140225.1:35610050-35762550 GCF_951802725.1 Rutilus rutilus
ACAAAAATAACCGCATTTTCAGAGAAAAAAAGGTCAATGACATGCCCTGTAAAATTTTCAGGGGTAACCTCACAATGCACAAAAACCAACGGTTTGTGCTTAGGTGTGCTTAGGAGGGGGTAACTCAGTACTGGCCCCTAGTGCCACAGGATGGTATAGCCTCAACACACACTTTTCAATTTCAAACACACACTGGACTAAAATGCGCATGTGCAATCAGCCACCTTTCACGTAGGCAAACTATGACTTAATTAATTGCTAAAGCTAAGCTCATTTTAAGGAAACTGAACCAATTCATTGATAACACAGGCTTTTTTTTTTATTAAGTGCTGAATAATGATAACATTATATATATTTTCATTTTTCATTGAAAGATGTATTTTAAAATGTAGATATTTCCATAATAATCATATAATAATAATTATTATTATTTAGTTATGAATAATATAATAATTATTATTTATATTGCTATTTAGTAATAAATAATAATTTAGTCTTATGTTAAGCATTGTTCTGGGCTGCGTTTTTTATGAGACTTTTGGGAAACACAGCCCTGTTTGAACCATAGACTGTAAGGTTTGAACGCTCTCTGTAATTGATTGGTTCTGACTTGCAGCATTTGCGTGTGTTCAGATCAGTGTCAGATGAGTAGGATTGTATATTGTACGCATAAATTTTTTTTGTAAAATAAACAATCACAGGTTAAAAAACACTGTAGTATCGATAGGCCTAGTTTTATTTGAGTATACTCGACGTCAGTATCGATACGCCCATCCCCCATCCCCCATCCCTACTCCACACGACACGAGGAGAGAAAGGATTATCATCAGCACTCGAAGGCCATTTCGGAGTCAGCTGGCAAGACAGGTTTAAATAAAAAAGGTAAGTTATGCCTATGTGACTTAAAGATTTATTCCAGTGTACGGAGCCAATTTGATATGATTTAAGTGCAACATGAAAACAGTTAAAAGCATGAAACTTTTTTTTTTTACCAGGTAAAAGCTCACATTTGAACTTGAGTCAGTGCTAAAGTTTAGGTACCTTAGTGCTCATCAAAATAAACGTCACGTTTCTTACAAATAACATCAGTAGTTCTGTTTTAAAAATGTTTAACCTAGCATACTGCATGTTTTACTCTTCCCTAACTAACATTAAGTCAATTGACTAGATTACTTTTTTTAGCAGCAGCAGGCACCTGCCTGGTTAAAAGTTGTTTTTATCTTATTTTGAGTAGATTGACTTTAAACCTTTTTACTAAATTTATTCAGTAACCAGCCGTTTTAGCTGTGTTTCAGAATTGTTCTCTATTCATATTCAAATTGACTGAAACTCAAAACACCTGGCCTTTCACGTGCATGCACATGCCGAGCATGCACGTACCTATGGCAAGCCGTTTTAACTTTTATTCATTTCCAGGATACTAATTCTTGATATCAACAATTCAATTTTTACTTGTTAAATTATATTATTTGATATTAGTTAAGATAATTAGTTATTGATATCAGTAATTAGATTTCTACTATAATAAAGGCAATTTTTGATATCAGAAATTACATTTCCACTACTAACAATGCTAATTCTTGATATCCACAATTAAATTTTCCCTAGTTAAAATGCTAGTTCTTGATATGAACAATTTAATTTCAACTAATAAAAACTATAATTCTTGATATCATTCAGAAGAGTTATATTTGACAGATTATAGCTCACCTAGTACTTTTTACCTCTTAAAATTACACTCCAGTGATCAAGATTTGGTTGTCTAATGTTAAGATAACATAAATAATTTTAAGTGTAAGATTTATGGGGCTATTGGTCTAAAACTGCACTGTTTTTTTATTGTAGGATTTCCAATGGCCACACGAAGAAGGAAACCACCAACAAAGGATGCCATAGAACATGCTGTGAAGGCCCTTGACAAGACAGCAGAGTTAGAAGTGCAATACATTAACTCTTTTAAAGGTATGTGCCTTTGTTATGAATTGTTTTTAATAAATTACTGTTCTAGCAGAACCCCTTGCCTATACCCTGGGGTTTAGTTTGGAAAATAAATGGAAATTATAGAAATGGCAGTGTATTTCGTTCTCCCATCCTCACGACTATTGATAATTGTCTTTGAATTGGAGTGATAAAGGAAGCGGCATGACATTAGTTCTGGTCTGGTGGGTGTAACTGGATACAGAAGTACAAACCAAAGCTAAAAAATGATTACTCACCTTTGTTTATTGTAGTTATTATAACCTTTTATCAATGGTGTCATTTCATGTATGTAGGCTACTGATGTGATGAGAAAAAATAGCTCCTGTATATGCAGCTTATAGGGATAGTAAAAAAAATAATAGTTTACTGTTTTTAGACTATTGACCAGCACACATTATATGCAATGCAATATTAATCATGAATAAAAAATGGTATTGAGCACTGAGCAGTATTGAAACTTTGAACTTTCACTGTATATTGCAGTGCAGTGCAAGTAAAATTTTGGATTTGGGTCAAATAAAAAAAAAACTAGAATTATGAAGATGGGCATGTGTTTGTGTGTGTGTCTTGCACTCTACAAAAATATATGACCCCCCACCCCCCAGTAGACTACTCAAAAAATGTTTTCAAGGTTGGCAGGTCTGTATACTGTAAGTGTAAAGGCTGCAACAGTGTAATGGTATCTGTGTGTGCACTAGGTCGAGGGGTGTTTGCCAAGGCCCCTTTCAGAAAAGGAGACTTTGTGGTGGAGTACAGAGGAGAATTAATCAATTCTGATGAATCTCAGAGGAGGAGGAGGAGGACATATCACAATAGATGTGGTGTTTTCATGTTTGACTTCTACTGGCAAGAAAAAACATGGTGGTAAGGCTTAGATGGAATTTTTCCTATCAATTGAGTTCATGCCATAAACAAATGTGTGATAAATTATTTTTTTTTTTCTTGTTTTTTTTTGCAACTTTAGCCATCATTTAGCAGCTTGTGTTGTGTATCTGAAGTTTTCTTTTTGAGGACTGATGAAAAAAAAAATTGCAATCATAATGTAATTTTATTAAGCCTAATCTGTACTTTTTTGGTTTGTCACCTTTCCAAAGTGTTGATGCAGCTAGAGAAGATGGCAGCCTCGGGCGACTGGTTAATGATAGCCACAAGCATGCAAACTGCAAAATGAAGAGGGTCATAACAGAGGGCAAACCACACCTCTGCCTATTTGCTTTGAAGGACATTAATGAAGGAGAAGAAATAACATATGACTATGGTGGAACTGATTGGCCTTGGAGGAAACAGGTTTGTCAAAAATGTGTTGCTGTTCCGGTAAAAACTGATTGTGAATATTGGCTTTGTTGTAAAAAAGTCAGAATGGTATATTTATTTTACCCAGATTTAAACCAATACTGGTATTTCTGCCTCAGATTAGTTTTGCCTAGTTCAGGATAACTTGTAAACAATGTTTAAAGGATTGAATCATCAAATCATCATCTAAAAAAACAAATCAATTTAAAACATTTTATAGATATACATTGTGTATATTACACTTACCTCAAGTGTCCTAACACAACCACAGTTCCTTTGTACCTATTATTGAAACTTCTAAAGTCTAAACATATACATTTACAACATGTGCCATTGAACTTGAGATCAGTTTGCTTTCTCCAAGTCGTACTAGCTGTTGGCTACAGGTGAATTCAGTCCTGCCGCACTTCACTGTTACTACTTCCTCAACTGTAATGGGTACAGCTGTCTTATAGCAGGCAACATACATATGACAGAAATCACAGCCAACTTGAACCCATCAAAAGTAACTTGGATTTAGCCTCAGCTACAGGAAACATGTAAACATTGCCACCACATGCGTGTCTCCTGTCTCTCACATGCGTTTATGTTGTGTTTGCACTGAAGTAATGCTAAGGCTGACCATCTACTCCATAATAATGTTTAACTCATTCTTCAGGAGGACAAACAATCGGATGCCACTGAGTCTTTTGAGGCTGACATCTTCAGAACAACCGAGCAGACTCCTCAGAGGTCGTCCAGCTTCAAGACACAGGTACTAGTTTCTCTCTTTTACGGTCTTTCACTGGTGCAGACTTTAGTAATACCATTCCAACAAAAACTCTTCAAAGCTGTCGCTGTTAATATCCCAGTGCTAGCCAAATAAACATCACTAGCAAGTTCTTTTCCTAGTTTTATGACGCAAGCTCAAAGGGACATAATGAAATCACTTATGCTATTACATTCTATTTGGCCAAAGATATGCCCATTTACACAGTAGAAAGAGAAGGCTTCAGGAAGCTTCTGAATGCACTGGACAAACGATATGAAATCCCATCATGCACCTACTTTTCACAGATAGCTGTCCTGCAGTTATATTTTTGTCTTTTTTGAACAACATCTGTGCTTTTGTCAGTGGTCCCGTTTAAACGTCTGTTAAAAGCAGGCTGTCATTTCACCAGCTACAGCTACGTATTTAATAGATAAATGCCCAGGAAGTTCTGTCAGTGACATGAGTGAAGGAGAATTGGATGAGAGAGATATTACGGCAGGCATGGGTGCGTAATTCTGTGTGTGTGTGAAAGAAAAAGAGAGAGCGCTCATTTTATTTATTCTCATAACAAGGCAAACTAAGTGATTATTACCAAAACTTTGTTATGGCAAGGCTAGCAGACCCAAGTGCAGGACTAAGAATGGGATTAGTTACAAAAGAGGAATATTTATTGCAGAGTTAAAAGGATCTAATATTGTGTGGGTGAAGAGTGAGGCAGAGTGAAAATAGATGCATGCCGACCCGAGTTGGTGGCTGCTGTTCAGAGCAGGGATAACCGTAGCTGAGAGTCCAGAGTGAGAGAGTCTGATCCAGTAGATCCAGAGCAGAATCCGGGAATAGTTTAGCTGGGCGGGAGTCCAGGCGGAGAGCAGACGGGATTCTTAACACTTAACTAAACAATGCGTTATTATGCATAATTCACTTTTAACTTTTATTATAGCAAGTAAATGCTCTTCCTCTACAATCGGCCTAATATAATTATTTAAATGTGTTCATTATATTGTTGAAGCCTACAGTTTAGCCTATTGATTAATGTTAAAATGTAGGCTATATGACTGTTTTGATCTGTAATGAAATTAAGCATTTAACATAGCTGAGGACTTCATTTTGTTTTCCCTTTGATGTGAACTGGAGCGTTACGTTCACTGCTGTGAGCGGAAGTCAGGCGCGTGGAAAAAAAACCCTCCAATATTTGAATCTTAATTTGAAAATCGAATGTTTACCCAACAATGAAATATTCAGGTTCAGCCCTAGTCGTTTCCACTTCTAAAAGTGCAGTGTTGTCCTTGCTATATATTTAAACCATTTTAATGCCACATGTCTGTTTTATTGAAAAATATGAAGATTAAGTGTGGTTTTCCAATGTTTTTGAAATACCATTTGATGTACATAGGTATACATTTATGTATGTGTGTTGTCATTCATATCTTATGTCTTTCTTTGATGTTCTATAGTGCTCACACGATCCAGAACCCTTACCTTCAATGAACAAAGTTGGAATGAATCCTTCCCTGGTAGACTACACAGATTCTGGTGAATCTCAGAGTCCAAGCACAAATCATGACCAGTTTAATTCAAGCTGCCAGGTATTGTTTTTTTGAGCATTTGCATGTATTTGTACAGGAATGGGTACCGAAATATAGTATCAATAAGCTCAGACATTATTGGTTCTGCTTTCAGTACCTATTTTTCCCTTGTCCTTGGGTTAAAATGTTAATTACATATCTTTTCAACACTCTAGACATGGTGTCCGACTTCTGAGTTCGAACTAAGCCTCACCCACCAGGACAGAGATTATATTCCAAGGCTGAGGAGGACCAAAAGCATACAGGTAAGCAACTCAAAATGTAGAAGATGGATGTACATACTTAACATACTTAGCATCTTGTACGTAACAGAAAAGTAATGTTTAATCAGTGTGCTGACTTTGACTTCACTTTTTCTTTTCTGAAGATGAACGGAAAGGTTGAGTTTGCTTCAGATGAGCTTTTTGACCTCAGCTCAGGCAGCAGTGGAGAGGAATATATTCCTCAGAGTAGTGAGGATTCATCTGAAGGTACAGACACAAGCGAAGTCATTCAAGGTACAGACACAAGCGAAGTCATTCAACCAGTCAATCATAAAGAGAGCAAGCTTAGATTTCCAATCCTAGGGAAGTATGCTGACATCCGAGAACTGCACGATGCGCCTTCAAAGCAAATCCTTAACAGAGGACGCTCACCTTCAAGAAAAGCGGGCAAATCTGGTATGAGACGTAAAAGGCGATGTTCAAGCAGTTCAAGACGTGCATCCTACCCTACAACACAAGCAAGTAGTGGTCACTCAACAAAACGGAGTGGAGGGGGAGACCCTGAATCTGTATTACAGAATACAACACCTGATCTGGAGAAAGATCTTCCTGACAGTGCCTCTTCCCTCCATACAGAAGAAGTAGCTGATGGTTCACTTTCCATATCTGCTGTCTGTAAAAAGGAGGATGGGTCAAGAATGTACAACAAAAAGCAATACTGTTTGTACTGTAGGGAGGGATTCGTAAAAATGGCAAGGCATTTGGAGCGTGCTCATAAAGATAATCCAGAGGTTGCACAGGCTCTGTCCTTTCCAAAAGGCTCCAAAGAAAGACGAATGCATATGGAATATTTGAGAAACAGGGGCAACTTTGCACACAATGTGGATGTATTAAATGCTGGTGTTGGAAATCTTGTTCCTCGCAAGCAACCAAGGAAGGATTGTCAAGCACAGAATTTCCTGCATTGTATACATTGTCATGGTTTCTTCACAAAGAACGTTCTTTGGCGGCACATGATGACCTGCAAGTTCAAGCCGAGTGTTCGACAAAAACCTGGCAAAACTCGTGTCCAGGCCCTCTGCGCATTTGCTGCACCTCCACCACCTGGTGTCAAGGTGGAATTTTGGAAGCTGCTAAACAACATGGTTCAAGATGAAGTTTATTCTGTACTGAAATCGGATGTCTGTATCATGGAGTATGGTGAGCATTTGTATAACAGGCTTGGATATGATGTTGGCAAACATGAATACATCCGTCAGAAAATGAGAGAGCTAGGAAGGCTTCTGATATGCTCAAGAAAAACCACTTCCTTGAAGACCATTAAAGATCACATCAAACCTGCCAATTTTATGCAAGTTGTGGAATCAGTAAAACACCTAGCAGGCTATGACAGTAAAACCCATGCATACAGGTGCCCAAGTCTAGCTCTCAAAATTGGACACAACTTGACAAAGATTTCAATGCTTCTTGAAAGCCGTGCAAATCTACAGAACGACTACAGTGCTGCAAAAGATGCTCGTACATTCCGCAGAGTGTATGAAACCAGATGGAATGAACTGATATCAGCTGCATCACTGAGAACACTTCAGGAGTCTAAGTGGAATACTCCTCTGTTGCTTCCATTCACAAAAGATGTCCAGACTCTCCATTCGTATTTGGATGTGCAACAACAAGATCTTCACAGTAAACTGTCCACAGAGGCATCCCCCCAGACGTGGGCAAAACTGGCAAAGGTCATTTTGGCACAAGTCATTTTGTTCAATCGACGAAGAGCTGGGGAGGTGTCAAAAATGACCCTTTCTGCATATGTATGTCAAAATCCATCAGACCCACATGAAGATGTGAATGAAGCCCTCTCAGATCTAGAGAAGAAACTCTGTCAGCATTTCAGCAGGATTGAGATAAGAGGAAAAAGGGGAAGAAAAGTTCCTGTGCTTTTGACCCCAGTGATGAAGCAAGGACTGGATCTGCTTGTCGGCACACGGCAGGAATGTGAGGTTCCTCAGGAGAACGTATACCTATTTGCAAGACCATCCGCTTTGACCTGTTACCGTGGGTCTGATTGCCTTCGACACTTTGCCAAGGTCTGTGGTGCAAAAAGTCCTGAAAGTCTCACTTCTACAAAACTACGCAAACAAACAGGAACACTGTCTCAAGTTCTCAACCTCAGTAATACAGAGCTGGATCAGTTAGCGGATTTTCTTGGCCATGACATTAGAGTGCACCGGCAGTTCTATAGACTTCCTGAAGGCACCCTCCAACTTGCAAAAATTAGCAAAGTCCTCATGGCTCTGGATCAGGGACGCCTGGCAGAATTCAAGGGCAAGACACTGGATGACATTAACATTGATCCGGAAGGTACTTATTATTAGGACTGTCAATTAATTAAAATATTTATTGTCCATAATTCACTCACGATTATTTGCAGATTAATAGTGCATTTTTTTATCTGTTCTAAATAAACCTTAAAGGGATATTTTTCAGCATGACATGTTTTTATGTTTCTGCTTGTCAAGTTGCTAGCAGCTGGTTTTAGAACAAAGATGTGACCTGTTTCAACTGCAATTCAGCTTGTCAAAAGAGTCACAAAGTTATCTTGCACACGAACTCTGTTTCTGATTCTATACAAAAAGCCACGGTCAGAACAGATGCATGAAGAGTCGTTGCTATGGAACGCTGTCTGGTACTGTTGCAGCAGTGTAGGTTTTAGAAAGTTGCAGACCGGTACGTTGCCTGGAGTTGCAAGTCACGAATCTTTGGTGTGAACTGGCCCATTTCTGCTCAAGGAGATTTGTTTCTGCTCGCCATACACAGCGGTACTGCTGCACCTCTTCGACGGTCATAATTACTGAACGCGCATGCATTAATCATGTGTGGGGCCGCAGCTAAAATAATTTTAGTAATCAAGTATTCTATAGATTATTACATCGATTTGTTGAGTAATCGTATAAGAAATACTTTTGCTTGGCAGCAACACAAACTCACCGCCCAACCAGGCGGAGAACAATAACAATAAACGTACATGTATACAAAAAAATTGTGCCTTTAAAAGAAATTTGCGTTAATTCGTTATCACGTTAACTTTGAATACCCTACTTATTTAATTTTTCTTGTCAGATTTCAACATGAACACTTAATGTCTCATACATGTTTTTCTTTGCCGTAATTGGGAGCGTGTCAGGATCGAATGAATTACATTGTGCTTTCACTAACAGTCATTCTTTTCCCTCCTACCTCCCCCCCCCAACCCCCCACAGAAAATGTGCTCATGGACAGCGAACATGAGTCAGAGTCAGGTATGTATTTTACATATGATCCTAAATCTGACCATGTTTATGTGTTAATGGATAACCACAAATGTCGATTTACTATATGGATGTCCCAAACCAGGCTTTTTTTCTCTTAAATATTATCTGCTAATGTCTAGTCCAATCTGATACTTTTACCTAAATATTGATTAAATATGTATCTGAAACAATGGGAAATAACAGCTATAGAATACTGACTCTGACACACCTTTTTTCTAGCTACTTGATCCAAATACTTAAGGTCCTTGTTCAAAAATCTTAATTTGATAAACTGTAATTACTGATGTAATATGAATGATTAACTTGGAGAATGTCATTCACCCAAATTGTGAATGTGAATTTTTCACATACATTTTCTCACTTTTGCATCACTAGCAGACTGTTGGATAAAACAGAGTTCAGTCAACAAACACAGTACAGTTATGAAAGTGTCAGAGTTTGAAATCTCCAATAAAAAAATGCCCAGATTGGCCTTGATACCGATTATATATTTAGGATCCGCTTGGGCCATCTCTAATATACTGTTGTATGACTAATACGTCTTAATTGTTATTTTCTGCATTTTGTGTTTTTCTGGTTTTCAGAGAGTCAGGTTACAACTACTCAGAGGGAAGAGAATGACACAGCAGTGCCAGATGTCAGTCATAGCAAGTCCCAAAAGAGGGATAAAGGTTAACTTTTTAGATCTCAATTATTTACATTTTGATCAATATGCCCTTTGTCTGTTTCATGTCAAACTTTGTTACTGTATCTTAAAGATTGACTGCTAAAAACTGTAATGTTTATGTGCCACATTCTTTTTGTTATAACCAACCTGTACAGGTCGTCAGCCTTTCAAGAGAAAGATGTGGGAGAAAGAGGAGATCCTTGCTGTTGAGAAGCACATGATGTCCTTCATCACTTCATGCCGTGTTCCGGGAAAAAGTGACTGTGATAAGTGCCTTGAACTGGAGAAAGTAGCACTTAAAAACAGAAATTGGCTGGCCATTAAGTTCTACATTAAGAATCGAATCACAGCTCTCAAGAACAAAGTTTAAAATGTTTAAACTTGTTATCCTTGTTATGTCACGTTTAAATTATAACGTGTTGTTCATTTAAGACGTTGTTGAACTTTGGAATTAGTTAGATGGGTCTTACCCAGCACTAAGAAATGTTAAAGGGATAGTTCACCCAAAAATGAAAACTCTGTCAGTAATTACTCACCCTCATGTTGTTCCAACCCCGTAAGACCTTCGTTCATCTTCAGAACACAAATGAAGATATTTTTGATTAAATCTGAAAGCTGTCTCACTCCTCCGTAGGCTTCTAAGGGATTGAAACTTGCCAGCCCAGAAAAGTTATTAAAGACATCGTTAGTATAGTCCAAGTGACTACAGTGGCTTAATCTTAAGTTTGTAAAGCGACAAGAATACTTTTTGTGTGCAAAAAACCCCAGACTTTATTCCACTATTCATTTCCTTCTCTCTGGGCCTCGAGTGAGTTCACATAGTATAACATCGTAGCGCTTCTGTGTTGTACATCACACACATGACCAGCGTCGGCCAATAGTGTGATGTATAAAACAGAAGCGCTGCGCTAAAACACTACGTGAACTCACTCGAGGCCCAGAGAGAAGGAAATGAATAGTTGAATAAAGTCGTTATTTTTGTTTGTTTTTTGCTCACAAAAAGTATTCTCGTCGCTTTATAAACTTAAGATTAAGCCACTGTAGTCACTTGGACTATATTAACGATGTCTTTAATAACTTTTCTGGGCTGGCAAGTTTCAATCCCTTAGAAGCCTACGGAGGAGTGAGACAGCTCTCAGATTTCATCAAAAATATCTTCATTTGTGTTCTGAAGATGAACGAAGGTCTTACGGGGTTGGAACAACATGAGGGTGAGTAATTACTGACAGAGTTTTCATTTTTGGGTGAACTATCCCTTTAAGATGTTGCTTGTAAAAAAAGCCTGTGAGTGTTTAATGGAGTTAAGACGACTCAATATTCCAGCAGTTGAAATAAAAATTTTGCAGTCAGTCTATTGTTGTTACTATTCGTTGTTACTATTTGTTGGGATTTGTGTCCTGTAAAATGCTGACCTTAATTGTGACCTTTGTGTTACAAGGCTTCATATTGCACTATTGCTAATCACAAACAATCTCAGACATCCTGAAGAAAGGGACTTATTTTCTGACAAAGGGAGTATGGAAACAGTTTACTTCGGTTGCACTTAGCAACTACACAACAGCATGTTGACTAATAATATAATAATATAATAATACTCTACCGGCCAACCTTTTCAACCTTACCAGTATATAATTAGGTTGTATAATTACATAACACCAATTTTGCCAGAAATTGTTTTTTTTTATTTTTTTTTTAGGCATTTATATAGCGCTTTCATATGTACTACTGTACACCCAAAGCGCTTTACAATCATATCAGGGGATCTCTCCTCAACCACCACCAGTGTGCAGCATCCACTTGGATGATGCGACGGCAGCCACAGTACAACGGCGCCAGTGCGCTCACCACACACCGGATATAGGTGGAGAGAGAGTGATAGAGCCAATTCAATGTAAGGGGATTATTAGGAGGCCATGATTGGTAAGGGCCAATGGTGGAATGTGGCCAGGACACCGGGGTTACACCCCTACTCTTTACGAGAAAATGCCATGGGATTTTTAATGACCACAGAGAGTCAGGACCTCGGTTTAACGTCTCATCCGAAGGACAAAAATCCAAATTATGCTCCAGCAAATATCTTGGCACATGACAGTTGTAATTGGCTCTCAAAGTAAGTTTAACCTGAATGTGTGTCAAGTGGTACCCAGAAGACTGAAAAACCAGATAGTGTGTATATATGGACCCCATTAATAACTAAATACCTGACAAGTCCCCAGGAATCGGTTCTTAGTCAGGGCATGGAACTCTACTTGGTCTGAATCATCATTTGATGTGACATCTGTGTTTATGACCACTCCAGTGTGCTTCCTGATTTTTTTTGCTGCTGTACAACCTTCAGAAAGGGTGGTTCCCAGAATGCATGATCCTGTCAGGTGGCCACACAATGCCATAAAGACAAGGATGTGTGTGTGTGTGTGTGTGTGTGTGTGTGTGTGTCTGTGTGTGTGAGAGAGACCTCCCTCCTCAAAAAAGATTCGGCAACGAATCTAAAAAAAAACAAAGAAAGGAGGCCTGGTCTGTGTAACGTTATGTGTGTGTGTGTGTCTAAAATGTAACCGACCGTTTTACTTGCCTTTTGTTAAATAATCACTCGTTATTAAAATTTAGATATTTCGATAATACCTCAATTGTATGGAACGTATGCTTAATTTGTGCAAAGCATGTCTGTCTGTCTGTCTGTCTGTCAGTATGTCTGTCTGTCTGTCAGTATGTCTGTCTGTCTGTCTGTCTGTCAGTATGTCAGTATGTCTGTCTGTCTGTCTGTCTGTCTGTCTGTCAGTATGTCTGTCTGTCTGTCTGTCTGTCAGTATGTCAGTATGTCTGTCTGTCTGTCTGTCTGTCTGTCAGTATGTCTGTCTGTCTGTCTGTCAGTATGTCTGTCTGTCTGTCTGTCAGTATGTCTGTCTGTCTGTCTGTCTGTCTGTCTGTCTGTCTGTCAGTATGTCTGTCTGTCTGTCAGTATGTCTGTCTGTCTGTCTGTCTGTCAGTATGTCTGTCTGTCTGTCTGTCTGTCAGTATGTCAGTATGTCTGTCTGTCTGTCTGTCTGTCAGTCTGTCAGTATGTCTGTCTGTCTGTCAGTATGTCTGTCTGTCTGTCTGTCAGTATGTCTGTCTGTCTGTCTGTCTGTCTGTCTGTCTGTCAGTATGTCTGTCTGTCTGTCAGTATGTCTGTCTGTCTGTCTGTCAGTATGTCTGTCTGTCTGTCTGTCTGTCTGTCTGTCTGTCTTTCGCATATCTCTCGAACCGTTAGTGCGATGGACTTCTAACTCGACAGGTGCCTCGCTATGGGCACGAGTAAGTGCACAAAAAACTTGTGACTGGCCTAACCAGTCGAGAACCACTGCATTAGAGCACAGGCAAAGTTATCATTACCTATCCATATAGCAATGTTTATTATGGAAATATATTACAGTAATCAGTATTGTTACATAACAAATTGTGCTGCAATAAAGAAGGTCTAATTTAACACTGTTTATCCTCCAGAACAGAGAGTGTAGAATGGCCAAAAGGTTTGGGCAAAATCCGTTAGATATATTTCTTTAAAAAAAAAGCCTAAATTGAAAGATGAGGAAGACGGATATGAGGACAAGGAGGAGAGCAACTGAGAGGAAGGGTTAGAGATCACATGAGATGACAAAAGAATGTCTGCATTTGGAAGTTTAGGCTGTATAGTGGAAATAATGAGTTGCATTTGTGGGTGTTCTTACAGCTCACCCCGGACCGCACTCATGTTCTAACCCTGGTTACGGCCTCGTCATCAATTACTTTTAAAAGGAACTTTCCCATAATGTTTGGAGAATTCCCAAATGAAATGAAAAATAAATAAAAAACATTTTAAAGGTTGTCGACACTTTGAATGTTTAGAGAACATTCGAAAATAACATTTATATGTTAATTGGAACGCTAGCAAAAGGTTGTTCGAGCATGTTGTTGTCAGCTGTGTGTGCACTGAAGCATAGATGACTTCTCCTTACTGTAGTCTCCAGCTCTCCGAGACGGCCAGGCGGTCTCGTCTCCTACACAGGGCGTTCTGCTGATCCCGCTGGACCGCCTGCTCTTCCCTGCGAGCCCTTTCAGCAAAGAACTCTCTGTCTGCTTCTCTGCTGGCCTTCAGCCTCATGCGCTTCAGCTCGACCTGAGCCTCCCTATCCTTCTGGACCTCCGTCAGCATCAGAGCGCTCTATAAAACAAGAGGATCGTTTCTACAACACTTCACCACAGAAGAAGATTTGTGATCTGATACCGTAAGACACGCACATGGAAGGCTCTCACTCGGCCGGTCTGGTAGAACCGCAGGGTTTGAGCTCTCTTGATGGCCTCCTCTCGTCTCTGGGCCTGGTGTTCTGCTTCTTGCAGGTCCAGCTGTTTCCTCCTCTCTTCGATCAGCGCCTCTCGCATGGCTTTCGCCTCGAGCTTTTTACTTTTCTTGAGAAGTAAGATCGACACTGAAGCGTTCGGCGATTTGCACTAACTGCTCCTTTGTACAACTCTCAAGCAAAGCTTCTGACGGACACGCAAAGAAATCTTCGACCACCGAAGACATTTTGTTCGTATATGTATACGCGCAATAACACAAACGACACTACTACACATGAGACGCTGTTTACCCGAAATACAACTCCCATAAGCCACTACTTCAAAAAGGAACTACGTCACCATATTACGCAACCTATGCTCATTCACAAAAACTCCCGAAGACTTCCCACAAGTCAAAACACAGTGTAAGCGCCAGAATAAACCGCACTATACACACGAACACAATGATTTACCTTTACTTATTTTTGTTGAATGGATTTACCGTTTACAATATGAGAAAACTCCAGCTCCTAACTCAGAAAACACTAACTAAATCCTACCTGGTCTTCAGAGATGTACCGGGCTCGGGGCGGCATTAAACGCTGAGCTCCGCGACAATCAGTCAGACTGAAGGTCCGGAAGCGTACCCCCTACAGAGAGTGAATCTCCACCCAGGATAACCTCCAAAAACAAGAAAGGCAAAATAACAAAACAAAACAACAAACAGTGCTCCGTCGGAAGGGTTGTATTCACAATCCAGCTGGAAACACTAACTAACCAGAGTTCTCATTTATAAAGGTAACCATTCACAAAAACATACACACATACAACCCATACTTACCAACGTTTCCTACCCCCATAGGATCGCGGACGAGACACCCAATTTATGTTACGGCCAGCTCGTTCTCCACCGTACATAAAATATACAAGTACACTTCAGTAATGACTTGCAAGATTTTATTAGTCTTCAAACAAACAGATAACTTAATATAACGAAGTCTAGGGTTCAAAATCAAAGGGGAAAAATCATAATCCAGATGGGGAGGAGAAAAGGTTGGTATGGGCTGTAGACAAAATAAAGGTTCGCAACAAGTGACTTCTCCAGAGGCTGTCAATCCCCTGGACGAAGTAAAGAAGAGTGGTGGAGGCCAATGTTTTATCCTCTCCTTGATTAAGTGGTGAACAGGGAACAGGTGTGTGCAATCTCCTGCGCTCTCATGGAAGAACAACGCCACCAGCAGGCGAGCAAGTAAAACGCAGGGTCGTAACATGCGGTCCCCGAGGACTTTTCTATCGCTTCAGAGGTGTGTGTGTGTGTGTGTGTGTGTGTGTGTGTGTGTGTGTGTGTGTGTGTAACGTTATGTGTGTGTGTGTCTAAAATGTGACCCTGACCGTTTTACTTGCCTTTTGTTAAATAATCACTCGTTATTAAAATTTAGATATTTCGATAATACCTCAATTGTATGGAACGTATGCTTAATTTGTGCAAATTTCTGTCACTGTCCATCTGTATTATGTGGGTTTAGGGGGCGCGTAGATCTAGGCTATGTATGTTTGTTTTTTTTTAAGCGAATTTTTATTTTATTTTCAAATATATGCATTTATAGTGTGTATATAAACAAATATATATTTTATAATGACATAATTATACATATACATGTGCATTTATATGTTTTAAATACAATTATAAGGTGTCAGTGTATTTCATTAGACTTTAACTTTGCCAGCTATAAAAAAATCTAGCATTTCCTCTCGTTTTACCACTGATTTTTAGTGACAGTCGATATGCATGCATGGGCCACTGGCGATGACAGTTCCCCCCCCTCCCCTCTCCCCTGCCGTGCCATACCACACCCACTCCCCGCCCTTCTTCTCACAGCCACCACGCCCAATTAAGTTGCATTTTTCAAAAAGATTGTGAGCTAGACTTGAGCTGAAAGAGGGGGGTGTCATGACCCTTTAAGCGCAACGGAGCAACTGTGTCTAAAGTGCTGGAAAAGAGAGAGTTAAAAGTTTCTGTCGTAATATCGAGTTCTGCTAAGCTATCTGGGATGCTGAGGAGATGAAACTGATCAGGAAGATTATTAATAAAGCAATCTTTAGTGGCAGAAGTGATAGGTCTAACATATTTGTAACACGGAGTCTGCTTTGCAGCTTTGGCTAAATGAAGTTTACACGAGACTAGATAATGATCTGAGATGTCATCGCTCTGCTGCAGAATTTCAACGGCATCAACATTGATGTGATAATATTAGATTTAGACTAGAGTATGATTACGACAATGAGTAGGTCCTGACACGTGTTGTCTAACTCCAATAGAGTTCTGAATGTCTTTAAATGCCAATCCCAATGCATCTTTTTCATTATCTACATGTATATTAAAATCACCAACAATTATGACTTTATCTGCAGCCAAAACTAACTCTGATAGAAAGTCAGCAAATTCTTTGATAAGCAGAGAATCGAAAATAGCCTTACCTTGAGTCAAATAGTAAAGTGACCAACAGGAGAACTGGATATTAAGAAGAAAATACTTGCGTGCTCTTGCCGTTTCCATGAAGTGACCGCTTGTTCTTCAGGAGAGGGGAGACGTCTCTCTCGGCCTTCTGGGCTGTTTCGATGACTTGTTTGGCATATTTCTGGAACTGGTTTTCCTCCTCAGCCATGAGAGCGATGTTCTTCGCCACCAAGTCTTCCTGTTCTTTTCTCGTACGGAGATCACTTGCACGTTTTTCAGCCTTTACAAAACCAGTGTTGCATTAGAGAGAAATTATGACTTCAATGCATAAAATAAAACATATTAAAATAATACCCACCATTTGTTGTATGTAGCTGTCTTGCAGTGCTTTTCCTTTAGCTTTAGCTTTTTGAGCTTTAAGTTGTTCCTTTTCCCTGAAGAGTTTATCTGCTTCCTTCAGTGCATTCAGCATCTCCAGAGATTTCTGTTTTTCATCCTCTGCCTTTTGTTGCAGCTCTCGCCTCTGATATAGAGTTGAGAAAAATGTTTAATTCAATAAATGCATTTCAAATGTATAAATGCATTTCATAACAGTGTGATGCTCTAACCCAGCATCACTGTGGTAAAATGAAGCCATAAGGCCCAGCACAGCCGTGTGTTACAGTGGAGCGGCTGAGGGGCGATGTGAGGCACGACGCGGAGCGCAGATTTAAACATGTTTACATGTATACAGATGGTGGACAACCAGAATGAGACTTTTACCGCCGCCGTTCCCGCGGCGGCAAAATTGGGATGTGTATTTGCTGCCTTTTACCGCTGAGTGGCGCTGTAATCACAGACTTTGAAAAGTGTCAGTTTATTCTCTTTATGACGTAATCTGCCGCGGCAGTAATCTGAGCTGAGAGGCCACAGATAAATTCAAGATAAATATTGTGGTTAAACGAATTCAAATGCATTAAATTTAAACAAAGTAGACACGTTAAAATTGTGTGCCCAGTTTTTCTATAATTTAGAAAGGCTATGTCAATAGGTTACTTGTCATTTACTTACATAAAATTAAAACATTTTCAGGACTTGCAGTTACTAACCGATGTTAGTCGGCTTAAGCATTCTTTGTTATATTCAGAATTAAATAGGCTTACATGTTGTTATGATTATCAATTGAATTATTTAATAAATAATCAACCACAATGCCTATTACTGCCGCAGCAAAAATAAACCAGTCCAATTTCAAAGTCGTTCGCGAAATGACTAGGCTATACCGGGTGGCGCAAGTGACAGGGCAAAACAGCAGCAACTGCGGCATTTTAAAAGGTAAGTTTCCTATCTGTTTATTTTAAAAAAAAAATTGAAAAAAAAGAAACATGGCGCAAGATCTTGTAAAAAAAACAAAAAAAAACTTTTTTCATTATTTGAACAAAAATGAGACTGATTGAATATGTAAAAATATAAACAAACAAAGCAGAGAATAAAACAAACTTTTAGGGAAAAAATATAGGCCTATTATGCTACAACAGAATTGGTTAATTTGCAGAATTTTAACAAGCAAAATATGTAAAAATACATTTAAAACAAAATAAAACAAAACAAATCCGTGGCCGAATTCAAATCGGTTCAACTACCGAACAAACAGTAGTAGACCTAGGCTATTCAGACCATAGCTCTGTGGTCAATGCATTAACAATAGCCTTTCGGAGCTTCAAACGATCTGAGATCGAATCTCAGTGTAGCTGACAGTGTTTATGTTTTTCCGTTCTTGATGCTTAAATATGCATCTGTTTATTAAAGTCAATCGTCTTGTTTAATCATCAATTGTACATTACAACATAAATTTGCAACATTCCAGTTGTGCCGCTGCAAAGACGACACTGATGAAGGAAGAGGAAGACTATCAGCCGATTGCACCAGAAAATGAAGATGATGAAGCTCGTCTTTAATCTGCTAAATTATTTTTTTTGTGTGTGTGAATCATTCACGAGATTGAGATGACTGACAGTGATACCCGGCCATAGCAACGGAAGACATTTTTCAAAACAGATCGAACAAATCAGAAAAATACTTTCAATACAGTATTACTTTCAATTAAAAAATAAACAATGAAAATGAAAATGTAAAAGAAAAAGAAAATTAATTAAGTTTGAAAACCCATCGCACATTTCAAGGTATGAATAAAGTGTCGGGACAGTTTATTTATTTAACCCTCTGAGGTCTAGGGGCATTTTTTCACTTTTTCTTCGATTTTACATATCTTATTAAATTCACCTTTAAAAGGCAATTACATAACATAATCCCATGTGTTTTATATCAAAATGTGCAGAGAAAACCCAGCTCTTTCTCTGATGAGCTCACCACTTGTCCTAGAGCATTGTTTAAAGAGAGAGAGAGGGATAATTTGGCTCTAAAAGGTGAAAAATATAAGTCTGATTTTTGAAATTCTTCAAATCTCTTGTGGAAACATACCATTACTCATGTGGACGAATTATTTTGGCCCTTGATATGGGTTCCCCAAAGTCTTAGGGTCACAAAAGTAGTGTAATATATGAATAAAATAGTAGATAATGAATAATAATTGTCTAAAGTGACATTTTGAAAAATCGTTTTTTAGTACAAGTTTTGTCTGTGACTCTACCTTCACCAAATGTTAGAGGGACTGAGATAAAATAGGACTAAAATAACTTCCTACTACATATCAAGCTTTATGGGATGTGTGCAAATGAAAAAGTAGCATTACAACAGGTCTTTCTTTCAAGCAAAACGTTTACTTTGTGAGAAAAGCTCACTACTAACAATATTCACAAAATGTAAAAATGTTCATGTTTTCTTGTCAACGTTTCAACATTTTTTTTTTTCAAACCAAAGCTGAACTATATATTAGATATTAGAAATAGTGCTGGTTGATGCTGGGGGGGTACGGGACCTCTTGGCTGGCCGGGTTGGTGATGATGGTTGCTGTGTAAGGGCTGGTGGTGACCTGGTGGCGGGCCGGGCACAGGTGAGGCTGCCTGTGTTGCACTGGGCCCTGGTAGCTGTGAATCCTCTCTGAAAAAAACACAAAAACAAATAAGTTAGGACTTGCATTATCAATTTGGCCAAAACATATTGATTCATCACTACAAGAGATAATGTTATTCAAATTGTGAATTGAGGTGAAGAAATATTACATTAGTTATCAAAAGTAGACCACCAAAAACAGCCTACATGCCTACAACGTTACTATTTGTAAGTGTACGTTACCTCAGTTTTACACAAGAAAATAACTTTTACATAAAGTAAACACTTTGCTAAAGGCACAGTCAATTTGTCAAAGTTCAGATACACCAAGCAGTACAGCGCAGCTTATTTTAGCCAAGATGGTCACAGTTAGTCTAGCACAAAGTGCACCATGCGAACAAGGTTTTTATAAAATAAATATGCTTACCCGTCTTCAACTGGATCTCTTCTGTGATCATAATCCTCATCATCTAAAGTTACATCAGAAGAAAATCCATCAGGCTCGGGAACTCGTTCATCCTCGTCGCTGCTCTCCAAAACCGCCGCAAGTACGTCTTTCAATACCAATGTCTTCGCCATTATCTCTCATCGTCTTCTTCTTACTTTTCCTCTTCTTTATATATGTTTTTGCCATGTTTTTTTCGCGGTCTTTTTCTTTCGCGGACTTTTCTACTCTTTCTCTCTCCATGTCAGCTTTGTATTTTCATCACTGTGAGGAGATGGGAGGGTACTTAGGGATTTCAACCGCATCTATTGGTTAGTTTCACACAAAATGCAGACAGGCAAGCTAGCCCACCAATCACGCAAGGTGAACGGTCAATTTTTTTTTTTTTTTTTTGAACGGTCATCTTGTCTTCCCTCTTGCTCTCTGTGTGAGTCACGTACGATTTCGCGAGAATAAGGACGTTGAAGCTGAGAATCTATAGATTACGGCAAAATCAGAACCATTTATGTGTGCTGCACAATCGCGGAGATATTAATAGAAACATTTAGTAACATCGAGTTGACGCGCCCGCGCGTCACCCGACCTCAGGGGGTTAAACAGGGTTGCATCGATAGAGTTTATTCCCTTTGTGATGCAAAATAAGAAACACAGAATCTTATTCTTGCAACATTTTAAATTTCTATTGTCAAAGAAATTGCAGCTAAATTAAAAAATTAAAACGGTACAAAACGAAAAAAGTTCAAAGCAACATAAATTAAGAACAGGCGTTTTTCTTTGCCTCTCTCGCGCTGGATATTTTTTTACTAAGTTTGGTCTCCCTCACTGCGCGCGGCGGGTCTTTCTCGAAATTAAGCATTAATAATACAGCTGATAATACTGTATATGTCGCTGTGTGTCATCCACACAAATCACGAAAGAAAAAATTTGTTAATTTAATTTTTAGAGGATTTTTTTTTAACTCAAACATTAACACTGAAATAAATGAAACTAAATTATTGTAATTTTTTTGGCACACCACGACGAGTGGCGCTATGCATTGTTCTAAAGCCAGGTTTTATTCTGGCATGTTGAATTAGTGTTGGACAAACGCGGCGGCGCGTTCATTTGAATGAAGAGCGTTTGAGCGAACACACACTGGAACGTTAGGCCATGTCGCAACGAGTGAATCGTGGCCGAGTGGTTGAACTTACGTTATGATCATATAGATGACACGGGTTCGAATCCCGAACTAACTTGGACAACTGATATTTTTATATTAGCCTATTAATGCGTTTAAACGACAAACAATAAAATCAGAACCAGTATTCTGTTGCGTTCATGGTTTCAGTGGCAGTAACAAATAGCTTTTGTTCCTTCAAAGATACAACATGCCTTGCTGAATTCACCTTACAATAAAACGAGGTGGGTCGCGAATTAAAGAGCTCTGTATCTGCTAAATTGAAATTGTGTGTGGAAACCCTTTAAATACAATCAATAAAACTACAATATATAATTTAATAAGATATAGGGCCTACTGTACATAGGCTATGGACTTTTGGAGATTTTGAGATTAATCCTTAAAAGAATTTAGCCTTTGCCTGCTCATCAGGCTGGCTCCGACACTCTCCATATGAAAGACGGAACATTAACACCTCTGTCCTGCACCCCCACGATAAAGCAACTATTGCCTTCTCCAAACCCCCCACAGGCTAGCTGAGTTTGCAAAACAAAACAAAGAGTTTGCCACTCGGCGTGGTGTGCCAAAACACTTAATTATAAACTTCAATATTTCATTCAAAACAATCTCAAAACGCTTTGTGACATTTTGAAAAGCCGTGGATGCATTACTGCCACTGGAACCATGAACGCAACAGAATACTGGTTCTGATTTTATCGTTTGTCGTTTAAACGCATTAATGCATTAATAGGCTAATATAAAAATATCAGTTGTCCAAGTTAGTTCGGGATTCGAACTCGTGTCATCTATATGATCATAACGTAAGTTCAACCACTCGGCCACGATTCACTCGTTGCGACATGGCCTAACGTTCCAGTGTGTGTTCGCTCAAACGCTCTTCATTCAAATGAACGCGCCGCCGCGTTTGTCCAACACTAATTCAACATGCCAGAATAAAACCTGGCTTTAGAACAATGCATAGCGCCACTCGTCGTGGTGTGCCAAAAAATTTACAATAATTTAGTTTCATTTATTTCAGTGTTAATGTTTGAGTTAAAAAAAATCCTCTACAAATTAAATTAACACAAAGTCGGCTATAAGAATCCTTTATAGGCTACGTAAAAAAGCAAAGGGCTTACAGTCTTAACATTTAGGCTACTTTGCTTAAATTCGATACATTTATTTTCAGTAGGGCCTAATAAATTTGTAGGGATGTAATTTCAGTATGCTTTACCAACGCTATGTATTCAATTAAAGTTCCAAGAGGTCTGGTCTCTATATTTCCTTCCCAGCTGACACTAATATGCAAGTGCACAGCAAAATTCTATTCTAAAAAAAAGAAAGTCTATAGGCCTACTATACTGTTGTAGCCATTAAATAATCTCATTTAGTATCATATTTGTTAAAATATTATAATGTTATTTTTTTCCATCTATGTTGAATATGAAAAGTGAACAGCACGAGTAAGATAGGATGCATTATATCGAGAGATGGATATGGAGTGGGTCAGACATGATTTTGACCACTTCATTACGTTTTGTTTAGTAGAAAACCTTTCTTTAAAGTGAATTTCGTTTTCTATAAATTGTATCATAATTTTAATCAATTTTTCATCAACCAATTGCCTGGATTTAAAGTTTTAAGTAAGAGAAAACTTTTAAGTAAGAGAAGCAAATATAACAGACACTAATCATGGAGGCGCCCGCGCGGTCACTTGCGTTGCACGTCAGCTGGAGCGCATCTCATCCTCCTAACTTAACGAAACTCAGCGTATGCCTCACACAGACATGATAAATACATCAAATACACAAAGCTTGAAATGTCTTCAAACGAAATAATTCAAAACGAAAAGAAAAAGGCTACTCTCTGATTATGTCTATATGTGCATAATTGTGATAATTCAAATAATTGAAAATTAAATATTTAGTGGCCAAGTTTTGCTAATTTATTATATAGGCTATTATGCCTATTGCCTATATTAAGTAGGTCATATTAAGACAAGGCATATATTAGTTATTTTAGCTGTTATGAGAAAAATAAATCTAACGAAATCTAAAATCTAAATCTAATAAATCAAAAAAAAAAAAATCTAACGCCAATTCAACATGCCAGAATAAAACCTGATTTTTGAACAATGCGTAACGCCACTCGGCCTGGTGTGCCAAAACACTACATTTTAAACTTCAATGTTTAATTCAAAACAATCTCAAAACGCGTTGTGACATTTTTTTTAAAGCAGTAGCCTAGCCTATATACATTAAGGGCATTGAAACCAGGATCTTAACTAAAACGCGTTCCGAGTAATCTCTCAAAAATTATGCCACACTACTCAATGTATTATTTTTTTTTAAGGACTGCTTTTGAAATCACTATAAATTACTATGCAATTGTATCGCTCACGAGAGCTCTTCATTTATCTAATTCCTCAATAGAATAGTAAAAATATTCCGCGTCATTGCTCCTAATATCGTCTCTATTTTTAACTTTTGATTCTATTTTTTTCAGTTCAAAAATTTATTCTATCTTTGGTTCTATTCTGTTGTAGCCTAATAGGCCTATTTATATATATGAAAAATATGCCTATTAGGCTTAGGGTTTTATATTTAACCCACTTACATTTTAAAATGCGGCAATTGCTGCTGTTTTGCACAATGTCCCTTTGCGCCACCTGGCGGTCATTTCGGGAACGACTTTGAAATGCGGCTGGTTTATTTTCGCCGCGGTGATTTCGGCGCGGCGGTAATAGGCAGTTTGGTTGTCCACCATCTGTAAAAACATTAGGAATAGGTCATTTACCTTGGATTCTCTGTGTGCAGCGATAGATTCCCACATGGCTGCATGTTTTTCTCCTCTCTCACTTTGCACTCGGGCCTGTTTGGCCTCACGTTCAGTCACTGCTTTTGCAATGCTCTGTTCCTCATTCTTCCTCAGAAGATTGATTTCTTCCATCTTCTGCATGTCTAACTTCTGTATAACAGTGTCTCTGGGTCTTTGACGCTCTCTAAAGCAAACATAAAGTCAAATACAAGCCCAGTTCTGAGACAAAGCAAGCAGTGGAAAGAAGTATACTTTCTCTTCAGGCTTCCCACACTGATTTCAATAACCTTCCCAGTTAGATGTGATTCATGAATGAGCAAGCTGTAAGAATGTGGATGTCAAATGGTAGCAATCTTTTGAATTAGTTTATTTTGAATTTAGGTTTATACACTAATTTATTTACATTTGTATAAATGTTCCCAAAAGACCTTTCACAGACAAATGAAAGATTGGAACTGGTTTGCAAGCAAGTTTGAATTTGAAACTAACACTCAGAAAGAGCAGTTTCTAGTTGGTTAAATACACTGTAAACCCGAATAAAGTTGGCAAAACTCACATAATTTGAGGTAATCAGTAACATCAAATTGTTTAAGTTAAGAAATTGAATGTTTAAGTAAGCAGAGCTTGCAGATTTTTGTTTTGTAATCATACATTTTAATTGCTCTTAACTTAAAATATTTGAGTAAGATCATTCATACACAACTTAAAATTGTCATGTAATCTTCAGTGTTTTTAGTAGTGGAAACTTGGCTAGATTTAACCAGCTAATTCAACAAGTGCTACCTTGCTAATTGGTGACACGATGCTTTGACAGCATCAGCATATCATAGCACTTGTGGAATGAGTACAGCAACTTAAAACATTTAACACACACTGTTCTCAAAGCAAGCTCATGCTCCACTCGTCACCAGCCATGATGGCGACTCAAAAAACCCAACATAACAGAAACTCTTCTAAACTAGCATAGCAAAACATTAAACACTACTAAATCTCCCACAAAAAATCCCAGCCTAGTTTCAGTTAAATTTAAGTTTGTCAAAATTAAAAGAAACAAGTACATAGAACTCAAAACAACAAAACAATTCAACGTACTTAAAATGTGTCAGTTTTGTGAACTCAAAAGAAAAAAGAAAGTTTTAAATACTCGTAACATTTTAAGTATCTTTTGTTAATTTGATGGAACTAATTTGTATAATTTGAGTTGGCCCTACTCAATACAATGAATTATTTTGAGCGTTAGGGTTTACTGTGTTGTGAAGCTAAAAATAAAAAATACAAATATTAGATGAGACATTAGATGAAAAACTTAAACCTTAAAGGAGAACTCGGTAACTCTAGCGAACTCTAGTCACTTCTTCGCTGATTTTCCCTTTTGTTGTCGTGTGTTTTCCCCACGAGCTCCCCCTACAGCTGTGGGAGGGCGTATATTTCACAACACAGTCGTAAATAACTCCCTTGCGGCGCCTCCTCCCCCTCTCTACCGCTGCTCATGTGCGTGTGTTTTGATCGGAGCAAGCCAACTGTATCGTGTGGAGCTAGGTCTACCGAGGTGGGTAATCTGGTAATACATCATACATGCGTGTGTGTTTATGTCGAATTGCCGTAAAGCAATTTGTGTTTCGCGCTCGTTCTCGTTCTAGTTCTCGCTTCTCACGAGACTTCCCATTTCTATCTTGCCGGGACGGTAGTGCCCAAGTTGCAAGGTTGGTTTTCCGCCTGGGAACGCTGGGGGGAGCAGGGAAAGTCACCAGTATCACCAGAACAGGTTGTTTAACCATCCAACAGGGTTTATGCAGGAATCATAGAGATGAATTTACTACCTTTTACTACCTCCACAATATTTTTTACTACCAACACGACATCAAGCAGCAGCCCTTTTTTTGGGGGTGTGGGAGGGGTATGCAAAGCACCACTTACTACTTACTATAAGGTATAAGTGTGACACTGTCACACCCATCATACATATTAGTTTTATCCTTGCCACACGCAAAACTTTTGGCTATATTGGAGTCAGTGAACATGTTTTCGAACAATTCCCCAATGCCCTCATTCGAATTATATTAATGATGGTTGGCTGCGATGTTCAGGCACCAGAGAACCCTGAGGGCTGATGTTTGTGACGGTAAGGTCTGCTGTCTGGCTATCGCTGCCGTGGTGGTGCAGGTGGCACTGGTTTACGACAGCTGACCTCAAATTAGGGCTGGGCGATATGGACCAAAAGTCATATCCCGATATATTTAGGCTGAATATCGATATACGATATATATCCCGATATTTTTTCCGCAAACTGAGGGCAAATGTTCAGTCAAAGTCAAAGCCAAATATGACATATCACAAGTAGTTTTATTGAAACCAGCTATTTCAGTGAACAGTTGCAAAATCAAATGAATAAATAATAAACAGGTTTCTTCACCTTAGGGCTGCACGATTATGACAAAAATCATAATTGCTGATTATTCCCTTGGAATTGGAATTGTGATTTATTAATTATGATTATCAAAGTTTACATTGAATATATATAAACAAATTTTGTGTAAACATGTTATAATTTGCCTATATATACACATACATACATATACACACACACACACACATATACATATATATATATGAATATATATATATATATATATATATATATACATATATATATATGAATATATATATATATATATATATATATATATATAAAAACACACAAGTACTGTCCCCCTTTACTTAACATAAATTGTAAGAATATGACTAATAGTAAACTAGTATTAATAAATAAACATTAGGCCTATGCTAAAGCTATTAAATAGCAGTCCCAAACTAGTTTTTGTTAATATAATGTTGGTATGAGCCACTACAGTCATTTAAAAATATAAAAAAATAACACAAAGAAAAATAAATTGGTATTTTGGGGTTAATATGGAAACGACAGTTGCCATGGTGAATACACAATATTAACAATAACTGTTAATGAAACATGGAAACTGCTCCTGGTGAATAGAATGAAAATCATACCTGCATTACTTTTAATTCGTGTAATTTACAACGTAACGGCGTTGCATGCTCGTAGTTTCTTTTGCACTTTATATACAGTGAGGCGATACACAGCGCGCGCCGCCGCATTTGCGTGTTCAATTGAAGAGTGTGCGCTACGAGGATAACGGCTGACAGGACAAGAAAGTCCGTGTTTCTGAGGTGAAAAACTTTATTTCAGCGTACACTTATGTCACTGCCTGGTAGTTCCTATTGTGCTGGGTTTTCTGAAGTAGTCATGATTCGCCTCTCATAACATAACGCTCTAAACACGCAGGCAGAGTGGAAAAGGAGGGGCGGGGACGCGGGGAGCAAGGATCACAGCGCAAGTTTGAACTATATCGATATATGCGATATGGTCTAATTCCATATCGCATTTCAAAAATATATCGAAAAATGGAAACTCATATATTGAGGTGGTGATGAAAAATTTACCGCCAAGCTAAGGTACCAGCTTGAACCGCCCAACGTACACATCGCGTGACGTCATTCCGTTCACTCAGGTCCGATCTTTCTTTTCCCTGTCTTTGGGTCCGACTCAAAATAAAAATAAATTCATGGAAGTTTAGTAAGGAAATAGGCCTGCACACGTAAGTTACCCTAAATGAAAACCATATAGACCCAGTTAGATGGGGCTTCGAAAATTTACTACCTCGTCAGATGACGTTTACTACTTTTTACTGGCCTTAATTTGGCAAAATTTAATTTACTACCTTTTACTACCTTTTACAACCCCGCGGAAACCCTGATCCAAATGATTTCTAGACAGTTTTATTAAGTTAAAAAAGTTACCAAGTTCTGCTTTAAACTTACAAATGTTGCCTTGGCAACTAACTGAAATAACATTTCAATTTGTAAGTTGAAGTACTAAAATTACTAAAACTAAAACTGAAATAAATATAAAATAAAGCTCAAAAGAAAAAGACGAAAAAAACGAATAAAAAAAAAATGACAGAAGCACATACTCACAATTCCTAAAACTTAAACAGAAAACATAACAATAAAAGGTCATTCAAACCATTGCTAAATACTGTATACTATAAATAATACTAAAATAACAGCCCATGATCTCTAGAGATTCACAGTTTTTAAGTAACAAAAATGCCTAAAATGCGCCCAAAGTTATTTTATCTGTTGTCTAGCATTTAATATATCAAGTTTAGTATGGATTGGAAGTGTTTAACATAAATAATCAGCATGCTGTGTGTTTTATACGTGCTAGCCCTCATACATGTAAAATTTAGCAGGAAGCAAAATAAAGAAGTTAATTTCTGGCACTAATGAGAATCCTGTAATCTCCAGCACAGGACGCATTTGTCTGATGTAGAGTACCTGAGTATTCCCTCCTGCTTCTCCTTCCACACTCTCTTCTCTTCCTCTCTCTGGCTGGTGATCTGCTTTTTTCTCTCCTCCTCTTCCTCCTGCCTCCGAGCCTCCGCTGCTCTCTTCAGCTCTCTTTCGGTCAGAAGGTCCTGATGGAAGACAGAAGAAGGGATTTCTAAACCGCATCTGATTCAGTCTGCTTTCACAGTGTGAATGTTGTCCAACAACCGCCTTACCCGAAAAGCTTTCGTCGAGCTCCTCTTCTCTTCGTGTTTCTTGCGCTCTTTCATGGCCCGTTCCATCAGAGCACACTCTCTAATTCGCTCTATTTCTACAGCCTCCCTCCTGATCTCCTGCCTCTTCTGCTCTTTCTTCATCTCATGATCCTGACACCTAATAAAGCGGGAGACGTCAGACACCTTGTGCTTTAAGGGAATTCCCAGCTGACAGGGAATGTTGTCAGAACCTCAAAGTTACGAACAAACGGTCTTCTAGTAACGTTAATAGAATGTTCGTTCAAAGTTATCAAAGTTAATCATGTCCTCAAAACATTCACACAAAAACATTATTTATACATCATTCCTGGAGTGTTTTTTTCTTTAATGAATTGCTTTAGTTGGACAATCGTCTAACATTTCTTGAATGTTACTAATTATTTCAGCGCGTTCAGAGAACATTCACAAGCAGTGTTCGGGGTATCGCATTACTTTATCAGATTACTTTTTTCAAGTGACGAGTTACTTTACATTTACATTACTTTTAAATTTACCACAAAATATCCGAGTCACTCTTTCAAATAAGTAACACAGGTTTTCCCATTTCCGGACGGATAGCTCTCCTGTCCCCATGTTGGGAGAGATCGGCAGTAAGTGCAGAGGCGTTTGTGTGTGAACATGAGGGTTATTGCATCTCACTTGCACAAAAACATATTCAGCATTCCTCAAAATGAATAAAAAACTCAGAATATGGTAATATCTATCTATTAGGGCTGTGCCATATCATACCGTCCACGATAATACCGGTATATTTTTTTACATGATAAAAAAGTGTCATATCGCGATATCAATAGCGACGCGATGACGTATGGCGCATTTCCCTTGCGACAACAACACCTGTCTGAAAGTAAGTCAGCAGTAAATGAATCAACACAGATTATAAAGTCAAATCAATCATTTTAAAACTATCTGAGAGACACAATTTCACAAACAGCTTGAGTGTTCAGCGGTGCTGCGTCATCTTCTCTCTCTCTCTCTCTCTAAATGGGTTGAACAAGGCAAACGTCAAGCGCGCTGCAGGCGCCGATACTAGACTCTTGCATTTAAGAGTCGGGACATGACGGAATTGGCACAATCGGGCCAGCATTGTATCCTAACAAAAGTTTATAATTTTAACGTCTTTTTAAGTCTTATCAGTTTAAACATTCAAGCGATTTTAAACTATCCAGTACTCGCGCGCTCTCTGAGAGATGGTTTTCTCTGCGTGCATACATAGGCCTACAGTAAAGCCGCCTCACAAACAGCTCGCGAGTAACAAAAGTTATTTTTCGCGGATTATATGTGTCAAAATTCCGGTATTGGTTAGTATACTCGTAAACACAGACGGTTATGTATAAAACTCATGTGACAGTGTGACAGGCATGAAAACAGTAATGGATCCATGCACTATAGCTCTAAAAGTGACAATATGTGTCTGACTGTCATTAATGTTGTCGTCAAAACAACAAAACATAGCATTAATTATAAGGAATCAGAATTAATAGCAGCATATGTATTTAATTTAGTCAGGACTCAGGACTAAAAGACATTTAGGACTAAAAGACTATCAGATTTATTTTACATTTGATTAGTTTATTCAGTTTCTGTAGTAGTTTTTCTGAATACTAGTGTTATACCTACCCAAAAACTTTTGTCTTTATTTGCATCTTTATTATTTTGTGTACATTTTTGTTACTTTTTTCAATTTAATTCAAAGATTGAAATCAAGCTTCCATGTGTTGTGTAAACTCTTAACAACAAAATTACCACATTGTAAAAATGTAATGAATGAGCAAACATTTAGGTGAGATAAATGTAACAAGAACATTTCCCCCCCCAAAAAAACCCTATATTGTCATAAATATCATTATCGCAAATGTTCTTGAAATATCGTGATACAATTTTGAGGCTATATCGCCCATCCCTACTATCTATAAATTACAGAAACGTTGGTCTGTCTGTCTGTATGTCTGTCTGTCTGTCTGTATGTCTGTCTGTCTGTCAGTATGTCTGTCTGTCTGTCTGTCAGTATGTCTGTCTGTCTGTCTGTCAGTATGTCTGTCTGTCTGTCAGTATGTCTGTCTGTCAGTCTGTCAGTATGTCTGTCTGTCAGTATGTCTGTCTGTCTGTCTGTCTGTCAGTATGTATGTCTGTCAGTATGTCTGTCTGTCTGTCTGTCTGTCAGTATGTATGTCTGTCAGTATGTCTGTCTGTCTGTCAGTATGTTTGTCTGTCTGTCTGTCAGTATGTCTGTCTGTCTGTCAGTATGTCTGTCTGTCTGTCTGTCTGTCAATCAGTCTGTCAGTATGTCTGTCTGTCTGTCTGTCTGTCAGTATGTCTGTCAGTATGTCTGTCTGTCAGTATGTCTGTCTGTCTGTATGTCTGTCTGTCAGTATGTCTGTCTGTCTGTCTGTCTGTCAGTATGTCTGTCTGTCTGTCTGTCTGTCAGTATGTCTGTCAGTATGTCTGTCTGTCTGTCTGTCAGTATGTCTGTCAGTATGTCTGTCTGTCTGTCTGTCAGTATGTCTGTCAGTATGTCTGTCTGTCTGTCTGTATGTCAGTATATCTGTCTGTCTGTCTGTCTGTCTGTCTGTATGTCTGTCTGTCAGTATGTCTGTCTGTCAGTCTGTCAGTATGTCTTTCAGTATGTCTGTCTGTCTGTATGTCTGTCAGTATGTCTGTCAGTATGTCTGTCTGTCAGTATGTCTGTCTGTCTGTCTGTCTGTCAGTATGTCTGTCTGTCTGTCTGTCTGTCTGTCAGTATGTCTGTATGTCTGTCTGTCTGTATGTCAGTCTGTCAGTTTGTCTGTCTGTCTGTCAGTATGTCTGTCTGTCTGTCTGTCAGTATGTCTGTCTGTCTGTCAGTATGTCTGTCTGTCTGTCAGTATGTCTGTCTGTCTGTCAGTATGTCTGTCTGTCAGTATGTCTGTCAGTATGTCTGTCTGTCTGTATGTCTGTATGTCAGTATATCTGTCTGTCTGTCTGTCTGTCTGTCTGTATGTCTGTCTGTCTGTATGTCTGTCTGTCAGTCTGTCAGTATGTCTTTCAGTATGTCTGTCTGTCTGTATGTCTGTCAGTATGTCTGTCAGTATGTCTGTCTGTCAGTATGTCTGTCTGTCTGTCTGTCAGTATGTCTGTCTGTCTGTCTGTCAGTATGTCTGTCTGTCTGTCAGTATGTCTGTCTGTCTGTCTGTCTGTCAGTATGTCTGTCTGTCTGTCTGTCAGTATGTCTGTCTGTCAGTATGTCAGTCTGTCAGTATGTCTGTCTGTCAGTATGTCAGTCTGTCAGTATGTCTGTCTGTCAGTATGTCTGTCAGTATGTCTGTCTGTCTGTCTGTCAGTATGTCTGTCTGTCTGTATGTCTGTCTGTCAGTATGTCTGTCAGTATGTCTGTCAGTATGTCTGTCAGTATGTCTGTCTGTCTGTCTGTATGTCTGTATGTATGTCAGTATATCTGTCTGTCTGTCTGTCTGTCAGTATGTCTGTCTGTATGTCTGTCAGTATGTCTTTCAGTATGTCTGTCTGTCTGTCAGTATGTCTGTCAGTATGTCTGTCTGTCAGTATGTCTGTCTGTCTGTCTGTCTGTCAGTATGTCTGTCTGTCTGTCTGTCTGTCAGTATGTCTGTATGTCTGTCTGTCTGTATGTCAGTCTGTCAGTTTGTCTGTCTGTCTGTCAGTATGTCTGTCTGTCTGTCTGTCAGTATGTCTGTCTGTCTGTCAGTATGTCTGTCTGTCTGTCAGTATGTCTGTCTGTCTGTCAGTATGTCTGTCTGTCTGTCTGTCAGTATGTCTGTCTGTCTGTCTGTCAGTATGTCTGTCTGTCAGTATGTCAGTCTGTCAGTATGTCTGTCTGTCAGTATGTCAGTCTGTCAGTATGTCTGTCTGTCAGTATGTCTGTCTGTCTGTCTGTCAGTATGTCTGTCTGTCAGTATGTCTGTCTGTCTGTCAGTATGTCTGTCTGTCTGTCTGTCAGTATGTCTGTCTGTCAGTATGTCTGTCAGTATGTCTGTCAGTCTGTCTGTCTGTCTGTCTGTCTGTCTGTCTGTCTGTCTGTCTGTCTGTCTGTCTGTCTGTCTGTCTGTCTGTCTGTCTGTCTGTCTGTCTGTCTGTCAGTATGTCTGTCAGTATGTCTGTCTGTCTGTCTGTCTTTCGCATATCTCTCGAACCGTTAGTGCGATGGACTTCTAACTCGACAGGTGCCTCGCTATGGGCACGAGTAAGTGCACAAAAAACTTGTGACTGGCCTAACCAGTCGAGAACCACTGCATTAGAGCACAGGCAAAGTTATCATTACCTATCCATATAGCAATGTTTATTATGGAAATATATTACAGTAATCAGTATTGTTACATAACAAATTGTGCTGCAATAAAGAAGGTCTAATTTAACACTGTTTATCCTCCAGAACAGAGAGTGTAGAATGGCCAAAAGGTTTGGGCAAAATCCGTTAGATGTATTTCTTTAAAAAAAAAAGCCTAAATTGAAAGATGAGGAAGACGGATATGAGGACAAGGAGGAGAGCAACTGAGAGGAAGGGTTAGAGATCACATGAGATGACAAAAGAATGTCTGCATTTGGAAGTTTAGGCTGTATAGTGGATATAATGAGTTGCATTTGTGGGTGTTCTTACAGCTCACCCCGGACCGCACTCATGTTCTAACCCTGGTTACGGCCTCGTCATCAATTACTTTTAAAAGGAACTTTCCCATAATGTTTGGAGAATTCCCAAATGAAATGAAAAATAAATAAAAAACATTTTAAAGGTTGTCGACACTTTGAATGTTTAGAGAACATTCGAAAATAACATTTATATGTTAATTGGAACGCTAGCAAAAGGTTGTTCGAGCATGTTGTTGTCAGCTGTGTGTGCACTGAAGCATAGATGACTTCTCCTTACTGTAGTCTCCAGCTCTCCGAGACGGCCAGGCGGTCTCGTCTCCTACACAGGGCGTTCTGCTGATCCCGCTGGACCGCCTGCTCTTCCCTGCGAGCCCTTTCAGCAAAGAACTCTCTGTCTGCTTCTCTGCTGGCCTTCAGCCTCATGCGCTTCAGCTCGACCTGAGCCTCCCTATCCTTCTGGACCTCCGTCAGCATCAGAGCGCTCTATAAAACAAGAGGATCGTTTCTACAACACTTCACCACAGAAGAAGATTTGTGATCTGATACCGTAAGACACGCACATGGAAGGCTCTCACTCGGTCGGTCTGGTAGAACTGCAGGGTTTGAGCTCTCTTGATGGCCTCCTCTCGTCTCTGGGCCTGGTGTTCTGCTTCTTGCAGGTCCAGCTGTTTCCTCCTCTCTTCGATCAGCGCCTCTCGCATGGCTTTCGCCTCTAGCTTTTTACTTTTCTTGAGAAGTAAGATCGACACTGAAGCGTTCGGCGATTTGCACTAACTGCTCCTTTGTACAACTCTCAAGCAAAGCTTCTGACGGACACGCAAAGAAATCTTCGACCACCGAAGACATTTTGTTCGTATATGTATACGCTAGGGGTGGGCGATATGACCTAAAATTAATATCACGGTATTTTTCATCTTTTGAACGGTGACGGTATAATATCACGGTATAACTTTTTTTTGGTACATTTTGGGAGGAGTAGCCTGTCCTGTCTCTCTTTAGTATGTGAATAAAGTTAATATTTTTATAATATAATAAGTAAATGGTAGGTATCCTTATCAAAAAGAGACATGGGAGAGTATTATGCATTCTCAACATTTATTTTGCAAAAAACCTAAAGATCTTACTTAACAGTGTACAACAAAACAAAAATTAGCAGTGTAATAACACAAGAACAGTGTAATAATGTAATTGCCCTTGAGCCAAAAAGTTTGCCCACCCCTGCTATATAGGCTACAGGCCCGACCTTTCTTCACGATGTTTCACCAGTCGTTTAATGGCCACTCCGCTTTTACCTACCACGTGCAAGGCTGATACAAATGTGTTTTACTTTTTTATTTACAACAAGATATATAGTATAAGGACAGGTATTCAGACCACAACTGAACGTTTGAAGAAAATTTAATGCCTTATTATTTAGAATTAGATATTATTGATGTAAATTAGGGCTGTCAACTTTAGTCGTTTAGTCGACTAATCGGTCGATGCCGTCTTGGTCGACTGACATTCTCATTGGTCGACCAGTCGCATAATTATTATTTTTTTTTTTTCACCAATAAAGAAATTTTCATTGATTTACTCCTTGATATTTATTCCTTTATAAGCAGTTATATATTACTGTATTCTAAATATAATTAGCCTATGTTTTATCCACAACTTTAAATGCTTTAATTTAGGCTATTTTGTAACAGCGCCACAGTTTAGCGCACCACGTAGAACACTCGGGAACCGCACCTGTGGCTGGCTGCACTGCTGCTTCGCGCTCAGTAAGGAATATAGGTAGTAATCTCTATGTGTCTGTCCGTCCGTTTGCATTTTGATTATTTCGAGAACCGTTCATCCAATCGACTTCACAAGGGAGTGCAGTGTCGCATTTGGTGCAATATAGACAGACACGTGAGACGCGACACGTTCAGAATTAATAGTAAACTACAGAACAGCGCAAGCGGGAAGCGGCGCACCTCACGCGAGCAGGGCTTAGGCTATATTCTCCGAGAACGGACACTGCACTAGTGATATAAAACGCACACAGTCTGTTAATTAAGCAATACTTTTAAGGTAGTCTAATATTTTTCTGACTAACAAATTACTGACACAGTAAAGGGTAGATTTAAATAAAGAAAAACGAAATTTAAATAAAGAAAAACGAAATTTAAATAAAGAAAAACGAAATTTAAATAGGCCTAAAGAAAAACTAAATTTAAATAAAGAAAAAACGAAATTTAAATAAAGAAAAACGAAATTTAAATAGGCCTAAAGAAAAACTAAATTTAAATAAAGAAAAAACGAAATTTAAATAAAGAAAAATGAAATTTAAATAAAGAAAAAAACGAAATTTAAATACAGAAAAAATGAAATTTAAATAAAGAAAAACGGAATTTAAATAAAGAAAAACGAAATTTAAATAAAGAAAAAACAAAATTTAAATAAAGAAAAACGAAATTGAAATAAAGAAAAAACAAAATTTAAATAAAGAAAAACGAAATTTAAATAAAGAAAAAACGGAATTTAAATAAAGAAAAACGAAATTAAGTTTGCCTAAATTAAAAACGAGATTAATTTAGATTGATAATAACGGGTAAAAAGTCTAATACATTTTGTTTATTCTATTTTCCACAATGTCAAAGCAACAGCAGCAATACAAGCTCAGGCATGCACTTCGGTTCATACAAACTCCGCTGTTCTGCGCTCTAGCCAGAGAACACTCTTGTTGCAGGAACACTCAGGCGTCGGTTCTATTTCTAGCATGAACGCGTTTTCCGCGTGGCTCGAGCCGCGCCTGAGACGCGTGTCTCACGCAGGCAGTGTGTAAACTCCAACCTTTTAACATGGGAGCCGAAATAAAAACAGACACCCAACGCAGCTGAGACTCTCACGCCAGCAGCCAGTGTGTCGCCGGCCTTATTCAAGCGCGAATGAGAACCGTTTCGCGGGGGATCCCAGGTGTCAATAAAACAAAAACAAAAACGTTTTTTCGTTGTTGTTTTATAAATGCTCTGACAATTGTTTAATAAATGTTCAATCAAAATGCAAAACATCGCGTCTTTTTTTTATTTTTATTTTTATTTTTTTTAGTCGACTAATCGTTGTGCAGGACAGGACTTTGGTCGACTAAGCATTTCTTTGGTTGACTACAGCCCTAATGTAAATGCAGCCGTTCAAGGAACATAATTGATTTATTACGGTATTGACGGTATTAGAAAATCCATGTCGTGGCGCAATGTCACACCGGTGATGACTATGACACCGGTGTACCGCCCACCCCTAGTATACGCGCAATAACACAAACGAAACTACTACACGTGAGACGCTGTTTACCCGAAATACAACTCCCATAAGCCACTACTTCAAAAAGGAACTACGTCACCATATTACGCAACCTATGCTCATTCACAAAAACTCCCGAAGACTTCCCACAAGTCAAAACACAGTGTAAGCGCCAGAATAAACCGCACTATACACACGAACACAATGATTTACCTTTACTTATTTTTGTTGAATGGATTTACCGTTTACAATATGAGAAAACTCCAGCTCCTAACTCAGAAAACACTAACTAAATCCTACCTGGTCTTCAGAGATGTACCGGGCTCGGGGCGGCATTAAACGCTGAGCTCCGCGACAATCAGTCAGACTGAAGGTCCGGAAGCGTACCCCCTACAGAGAGTGAATCTCCACCCAGGATAACCTCCAAAAACAAGAAAGGCAAAATAACAAAACAAAACAACAAACAGTGCTCCGTCGGAAGGGTTGTATTCACAATCCAGCTGGAAACACTCTAACTAACCAGAGTTCTCATTTATAAAGGTAACCATTCACAAAAACATACACACATACAACCCATACTTACCAACGTTTCCTACCCCCATAGGATCGCGGACGAGACACCCAATTTATGTTACGGCCAGCTCGTTCTCCACCGTACATAAAATATACAAGTACACTTCAGTAATGACTTGCAAGATTTTATTAGTCTTCAAACAAACAGATAACTTAATATAACGAAGTCTAGGGTTCAAAATCAAAGGGGAAAAATCATAATCCAGATGGGGAGGAGAAAAGGTTGGTATGGGCTGTAGACAAAATAAAGGTTCGCAACAAGTGACTTCTCCAGAGGCTGTCAATCCCCTGGACGAAGTAAAGAAGAGTGGTGGAGGCCAATGTTTTATCCTCTCCTTGATTAAGTGGTGAACAGGGAACAGGTGTGTGCAATCTCCTGCGCTCTCATGGAAGAACAACGCCACCAGCAGGCGAGCAAGTAAAACGCAGGGTCGTAACATGCGGTCCCGAGGACTTTTCTATCGCTTCAGAGGTGTGTGTGTGTGTGTGTGTGTGTGTGTGTGTGTAACGTTATGTGTGTGTGTGTCTAAAATGTAACCCTGACCGTTTTACTTGCCTTTTGTTAAATAATCACTCGTTATTAAAATTTAGATATTTCGATAATACCTCAATTGTATGGAACGTATGCTTAATTTGTGCAAATTTCTGTCACTGTCCATCTGTATTATGTGGGTTTAGGGGGCGCGTAGATCTAGGCTATGTACGGAAAGTTCAGGGCTCCAGACTAACTTTTTTATTTGGGTGCACCTAAATTTTTCCTCGGATGTATCACCTTTAACGCCACAATTTTAAGGTCACCTTTTTATCACGCTCTATACCGTATTTTCCGCACTATAAGGCGCACTTAAAAGCCTTTATTTTTTTCAAAAAACGACAGTGCGCCTTATAATCCGGAGCGCCTTATATATGGATCTGGCGCCTTATGTTAACGTCTGTTAAACAACCGCTGACTTAAACCTTGTTTATACTTTCGCCTGACACCGGAGCGCGAGCCTCCGCTGACTGCGCGCGCACCTCCCCAAACAGACGAGGCATTTATACTTGACGCAACTGTTTTGTTTTAGACTGAACACCAGACCATACAACTGATTTAGACGCGCAAACTGGGTGCCGGTGTGATGAGATGTACTACTAATATCCGTCTGCTCGGGCAGATTCGGCTCAAAGTCATGCATCTTCGGATTCAGAGGCGCGCGCGCTGTTAAGCCGAATCTGCCTGAGCAGACGGATATTATTTTTTTTATTAACTTCGCGCTCATGCGGACGCGTCGAGTATAAACAAGGTATCTTGGTTTACATTTGGACTTTGGATGTGATCTTAGGCTTGAAAAGGTTGGTGACCACTGCATAACGCAAATCCAGTCAAACGTTTGACTGCAGTATCTTCTATTCTATATGCGCCTTATAATCCGGTGCGCCCTATATATGAAAACAGTTCTAAAATAGGCCATTCATTGAAGGTGCGCCTTATAATCCGGTGCGCCTTATAGTGCGGAAAATACGGTACACATTCCTATATATTATGTAAATGAATTTAAACAAGAAGGTGTAAGTAAAAACTTTTATTTATTTTTTGAAGCACAATTATTAACGGTATTCCTACTCTTACCGATACTGCTTATCGATACAGTACTTTAACTGTATTCTTATGGTTCTTTTTGTTTTATATATAATAAACAAAGATAAACAATAGATAAACAAAAGATAAACAATTAAACAAAGATACACTTTATATAGGCCTACACAGTGCTTTAATTTCAGGAAGGCCTACTACTGTTCAGGCATGGTCTAAAAAGAAATCTAATAAAGTAATAAAATGTAAAATAACACTGTAAAATTTATCATAAATAGATTAATGCTTATTAACCCTCTGGGGTCTGAGGTGTTTTTGGGGTCCTTGAGATGTTCTGACACGCCCTGACATTTGTGCTTTTTTCAGTTGCTTATAAACATATTAATGGCAAAAAAAAATTACACACTATTTAGCACAAACAGGGCTACCATAATATGTGAGCAACAAGAATGTACATGTCTGCATTTTTGAGAGAATAATGTTTATGCGTGGTTATTGAAAAAACTAAAAACTAAAGTTTCTGAAATAAGGCCATAAAACACATACTAAATATGTGCCAATAAGACTTTTGTCTAATAGATGTCATCGCCTAGTGTTTTTTCTTCAAAATGATGTGAAAATCACCCTGCCTAATCCTTCACATAACACAATACATTGATTTGAATTTTGCAAAGCACTTTCTGTTTGGAAAGGCAATATGCGGAGTGGGCGTCACCGATCATGCATATTTAGCGGTTCACACCTCAGGAGACAATGGGGCCTGCATACTTAATTAGCCATTCATTCAGGTGAGTCACTGAGCCACAAGAATGCAAGAGCAACAGTTGGAAGCATCTCAATTCTTTTTTATTTTTCCACATATTGTGCTTGCAATTTGGCCTATAATATCCAAGGAAAACATGTCTAGTAATTGTGCAGTTAATTCTCATACTGTATTTTCAGTTTTGGAATATTTATCCTCTCCCCAAATTTGTCACTAATAAAACACAATAAAAATTATTTAAAGAAAAGGCTTATATTTACCTTTTAATAGTTTGTTTACATCTACCTTGTAAATATATTTTTTTATTAAAAAGGTTACAATTACAACAACAATTCAAGTGTAATCTTTCTTTGTAAAAACTAAAGTATACATTTTATCATACATATTTCAAAGTTAAAAAGGTTACAACAACAATAATTACAATTTCAACAATATTTCAAGTGTACTCTTTTTTTGTAAAAAAAAAAAGATTATAGGCCTACATTTTATCTATGTATTCATTACTTTGAATATAGCCAACATTGGAACAGCTAACATCTTAGTTGATGACTTTATTTTTGACAAAAATAGTAGGCTATTTTATATATAGAAATTGCTAAACAAAAGCTTATTTGATGTGGCAGTATATTCTACAGTAAAAACTGTACCCAAATCTAAACAAAATGTTGTCTTTCATATTTCGCCTGACTGTAACGTTGTTTTCATGAAATATTAGTGCATATTGTTAATTTGCCGTTTAATACGTTGCTTATACAAATAGCCTACATTTTATTTAAACATATTTCAGTTGATTTTTACTCATCTCAGTATAGCAATACAGTTTGCTAAAACAACATAATTCATTCACACACGCGATTTAAATTTAACTTCTGGCAAAGATGAAGTTGATGATTGACTCGCGATCTTCGCAGTAGGCTAGTGAACGCACCGGAGAAATGCACATTTATTAGGCTACATAGTTTTTTTTGTTTTGGATGGTTTTGTTTAGAACCAGCTTTCTGTAAATATATTTAAATTTTTTTAGACATGTGAGGCGAGTAGGCTACGGGTTCATGATGATCTCCAGTTCAGACCTTATGTTGTGATTGCTAGCCTATATTTACTTTAAATCCAGGAAATTTGTTAATGAAAAAATTATTAAAATTAAGATACAATTGATACAAAACGAAATTCGTTTTAAAGAAAGGATTTGTACTTTCTGTTTTGAGGTCTCTGTGAATGTTTTAAAGTCTTTTAGTGCTTAGAGCGCTCGCGTCCATAATGGAGAACTGTCACGTAATATTGTTTTTTTCCTCATAAATGCGAACACGAAAAATAAAAGACAAAAGACTTTAAAGTAAAACTTACTCCGAAATTGTGTCCTCGGCGGAATTCGCTCTTCAATATGCTGCCGTTCGTCGTCTGTTACAATCTTCCTCTGAGGAAACAACCCGGTATCGTGCATTCTTCCTCGCTGTCCAGAATCATCTGAAGGGCGTCTTTATTACCGGAGAAGCGTGCCATACTCAAAACGCGATGAACTATCAGTAAGTCTGATAGAAACTGTGTTTTTATGGCATTGATGCGATGCATACTAGATCACCTAAACTATTTACATGTGAATCGCGCCGGGGGCGGGGCGGCCGCAGCTGATTATAAAGATAATGAGGCAGAAGGAAAAACGGTACTTCTCCTTGCTTTCAAACGGATTACATGAGTTGAAAACATTTGTGTTTTATATAAATTACTTCATTTAAAAGAAGAGATTTCAAGCTTCATAAAGACATAACTCACATGCCTGTGTGAGAAGTATTCGCTGAGTTATGATTCATTTTCGGATGCGTTTCAGAATGGACTACACGGACAGAGAGAAGGCAGAACCTAGCTTCCAGTTTATTTTTCTTTATTTGGCAAAAAGCACCACACTTTGTTTTTATTGTGAGTATACACAAAAATAATACACATTTAACAGAATCGATTGATGTATGAAACTCCTATGGAAAATCAAAGTCAACAGAGTATTTATGAGTTTCTTTTACACTGATAAAAAAAAAGCGAGCTGGTATCGCCGGCGATACCGCCGACCTCAGGGGGTTAAAGCTGAAGTTATTCTTTCGAGAGCTGTGAGTGATTTTTCTCTTGTTGTTTGATTTGCAGTAATGGCGCAATCGTCAGCATGTTTATTAGACTGCGGCCCCTTTAAGACCGGGTGCAGATCTAATAGGCTACTGATGCACCATATTCTCCCAACTATTTCCATAACTACGTAGCCTGACGTCGTCATACTCAGATTCTAGACAGAATGTGAGTCTGAAACTGCTCCATAGAGATTTGATTATGGGGTGTGTCTCAACCGAACCAGGAAAAAAAAAAACTCTGCACTCAATTGGATAGACCTACAACCAATCAGAGCAACGGAGTAAATGACGCATGTTCTTCATTCATATTTTCAACCAACAAAATGTCGCGGCTCTCTGTTCCTCTTTTAAAATGAATGCGCTGCCGATATCTTCTATAACAGACGCGATGGCGGAATCTACACACGATGTTTCATAAACAAAGTTCGGGAGGAGCTCGTACAAATAATCAATCCAATATCAACTTGTCATCAAACAATACCATGTCTAACGTTACCCTATCTATCAGCATGAGGAAGCATATTCACTCTGTCAACTTACCTAACACTCCTTGACAGTTTTTCAGCATCCCTCCACCACCCCGAATCCTCACTCTTGTCTTGTTCTCTCACAACCAGGAATACGGGGGAGCATGGCTACCGAGCCCACAGCCCTCTCCTCGGACAGCACGTCATATACGCATTTATTCTATCGACTTATTTGTGTGAAATCTTATATACGCATTTATTCTATCTGAAATGTGAACTCGTGAAATCTCAATTCTCCAGCAGCAGTCGTCTTTGTTGTAAACTAATTCAAATCAAGCGCTCTTTGGTGACGTGGATGATTACGTTACCGTTGCTCATCTGTCCATCATTGTATAAAGCCCGCCCTGACAATTTTATTGGTCCGAACAATTTTTGTTCGGGCATAATAGCTCCTCAACGGAGCGAGTCCAGACCGAACTTCCCGACCAAAAAAATTTGTGGGCGGGGTTCGGGCTGGCACCCAGGCTAATAACTACGTCCATTTAAGACATAAACTGTTTTTAGTGAATCTCAAAGCCGGTAATTTTGACACGCTTTTGTGTACAATTGATCGTTTAGACGCGCACAATCTGCACATGAAACCGAAAGTATAATTTGCTTGTCTCGGACTGTTTCGGAGCGCGCGCCGCCATGCGAACAACATCTCTTGCGCAGATTTTTGTGTTTTTAATAGCTCGTCCCGCAATTTAGCAACAGTAGCTAGACTGCATTTACAACAATCACCGATCATGCTGATTCTGATTCTGAGTTTTAGGGAGAAATGACAGCGTAATGCTGCGAAGGGAAGAAGTTGCGCGTAGTTAGATAGTTTTTAATGGTTTTACCTCAATATATTATTTTTTATAATCTTTGGAAGCCGAAATTTAAAATAAAATCAGACTAATATAACAGACCTTAAGTGTAACCAGGCTACGTTTGAATGTTTAATTCTGTCCTCCGTCGTCACTCATTAAGCAGGGCTGTCGTGTTGTGCGAGCTGTGGCATCGCGTGAGAGAAGAGTGTGAGTTCCGTCAAAGGAGAACAAACGCCAACAAACGTTCGTGGAGAGGCAGCGGATGCGAGGACGTTAGGTGCACCGGTGCGACCTAGGAAAAATGTTAGTCGCACACTTACAAAATTTGGTCGCATATGCGCATATGTGCATTTATATGTTTTAAATACAATTATAAGGTGTCAGTGTATTTCATTAGACTTTAACTTTGCCAGCTATAAAAAAATCTAGCATTTCCTCTCGTTTTACCACTGATTTTTAGTGACAGTCGATATGCATGCATGGGCCACTGGCGATGACAGTTCCCCCCCCTCCCCTCTCCCCTGCCGTGCCACACCACACCCACTCCCCGCCCTTCTTCTCACAGCCACCACGCCCAATTAAGTTGCATTTTTCAAAAAGATTGTGAGCTAGACTTGAGCTGAAAGAGGGGGGTGTCATGACCCTTTAAGCGCAACGGAGCAACTGTGTCTAAAGTGCTGGAAAAGAGAGAGTTAAACGTTTCTGTTGTAATATCGAGTTCTGCTAAGCTATCTGGGATACTGAGATGATGAAACTGATCAGGAAGATTATTAATAAAGCAATCTTTAGTGGCAGAAGTGATAGGTCAAACATATTTGTAACACGGAGTCTGCTTTGCAGCTTTGGCTAAATGAAGTTTACACGAGACTAGATAATGATCTGAGATGTCATCGCTCTGCTGCAGAATTTCAACGGCATCAACATTGATTCTGTGTGATAATATTAGATTTAGACTAGAGTATGATTACGACAATGAGTAGGTCCTGACACGTGTTGTCTAACTCCAATAGAGTTCTGAATGTCTTTAAATGCCAATCCCAATGCATCTTTTTCATTATCTACATGTATATTAAAATCACCAACAATTATGACTTTATCTGCAGCCAAAACTAACTCTGATAGAAAGTCAGCAAATTCTTTGATAAAGTCTGTATGGTGCCCTGGTGGCCTGTATACAGTAGCCAGCACAAATCTCAAACGTGATTTTTCATTTACACTATATATTGCTATATTAAGCACCAACACTTCAAAAGAATTATATTTGAAACTAGACTTCTTAGTAATTCTAAAAATATTACTATAAATTACAGCAACACCTCCCCCTTTGCCTTTCAGATGAGGTTCATGTTTATAACTGTAATCTTGCGGGGTGGACTCATTTAAAGTAATGTAATCGTTTGGTTTTAGCCAGGTTTCTGTCAAACACAGCACATCTAGATTATAGTCTGTAATCATATCATTAACAATAAGTGCTTTTGAAGTAAGGGATCTAATATTCAGCAACCCAAGCTTTATCATTTGCTCATTTGTATTATATCTGTTTTTTATTTGTTTGAACATCCAATTAAATTTTTACCCTTAGATGGGTTTAGGAGTTTTTTGTATGTCCTAATTCGGGGAACAGACACAGTCTCTATATGATGATATCTAAAACTAACTCTGATAGAAAGTCAGCAAATTCTTTGATAAGCAGAGAATCGAAAATAGCCTTACCTTGAGTCAAATAGTAAAGTGACCAACAGGAGAACTGGATATTAAGAAGAAAATACTTGCGTGCTCTTGCCGTTTCCACGAAGTGACCGCTTGTTCTTCAGGAGAGGGGAGACGTCTCTCTCGGCCTTCTGGGCTGTTTCGAGGACTTGTTTGGCATATTTCTGGAACTGGTTTTCCTCCTCAGCCATGAGAGCGATGTTCTTCACCACCAAGTCTTCCTGTTCTTTTCTCGTACGGAGATCACTTGCACGTTTTTCAGCCTTTACAAAACCAGTGTTGCATTAGAGAGAAATTATGACTTCAATGCATAAAATAAAACATATTAAAATAATACCCACCATTTGTTGTCTGTAGCTGTCTTGCAGTGCTTTTCCTTTAGCTTTAGCTTTTTGAGCTTTAAGTTGTTCCTTTTCCCTGAAGAGTTTATCTGCTTCCTTCAGTGCATTCAGCGTCTCCAGAGATTTCTGTTTTTCATCCTCTGCCTTTTGTTGCAGCTCTCGCCTCTGATATAGAGTTGAGAAAAATGTTTAATTCAATAAATGCATTTCAAATGTATAAATGCATTTCATAACAGTGTGATGCTCTAACCCAGCATCACTGTGGTAAAATGAAGCCATAAGGCCCAGCACAGCCGTGTGTTACAGTGGAGCGGCTGAGGGGCGATGTGAGGCACGACGCGGAGCGCAGATTTAAACATGTTTACATGTATACAGATGGTGGACAACCAGAATGAGACTTTTACCGCCGCCGTTCCCGCGGCGGCAAAATTGGGATGTGTATTTGCTGCCTTTTACCGCTGAGTGGCGCTGTAATCACAGACTTTGAAAAGTGTCAGTTTATTCTCTTTATGACGTAATCTGCCGCGGCAGTAATCTGAGCTGAGGCCACAGATAAATTCAAGATAAATATTGTGGTTAAACGAATTCAAATGCATTAAATTTAAACAAAGTAGACACGTTAAAATTGTGTGCCCAGTTTTTCTATAATTTAGAAAGGCTATGTCAATAGGTTACTTGTCATTTACTTACATAAAATTAAAACATTTTCAGGACTTGCAGTTACTAACCGATGTTAGTCGGCTTAAGCATTCTTTGTTATATTCAGAATTAAATAGGCTTACATGTTGTTATGATTATCAATTGAATTATTTAATAAATAATCAACCACAATGCCTATTACTGCCGCAGCAAAAATAAACCAGTCCAATTTCAAAGTCGTTCGCGAAATGACTAGGCTATACCGGGTGGCGCAAGTGACAGGGCAAAACAGCAGCAACTGCGGCATTTTAAAAGGTAAGTTTCCTATCTGTTTATTTTAAAAAAAAAATTGAAAAAAAAGAAACATGGCGCAAGATCTTGTAAAAAAAAAAAAAAAAAAACTTTTTTCATTATTTGAACAAAAATGAGACTGATTGAATATGTAAAAATATAAACAAACAAAGCAGAGAATAAAACAAACTTTTAGGGAAAAAATATAGGCCTATTATGCTACAACAGAATTGGTTAATTTGCAGAATTTTAACAAGCAAAATATGTAAAAATACATTTAAAACAAAATAAAACAAAACAAATCCGTGGCCGAATTCAAATCGGTTCAAATCCCGAACAAACAGTAGTAGACCTAGGCTATTCAGACGATAGCTCTGTGGTCAATGCATTAACAATAGCCTCTCGGAGCTTCAAACGATCTGAGATCGAATCTCAGTGTAGCCGACAGTGTTTATGTTTTTCCGTTCTTGATGCTTAAATATGCATCTGTTTATTAAAGTCAATCGTCTTGTTTAATCATCAATTGTACATTACAACATAAATTTGCAACATTCCAGTTGTGCCGCTGCAAAGACGACACTGATGAAGGAAGAGGAAGACTATCAGCCGATTGCACCAGAAAATGAAGATGATGAAGCTCGTCTTTAATCTGCTAAATTATTTTTTTTGTGTGTGTGAATCATTCACGAGATTGAGATGACTGACAGTGATACCCGGCCATAGCAACGGAAGACATTTTTCAAAACAGATCGAACAAATCAGAAAAATACTTTCAATACAGTATTACTTTCAATTAAAAAATAAACAATGAAAATGAAAATGTAAAAGAAAAAGAAAATTAATTAAGTTTGAAAACCCATCGCACATTTCAAGGTATGAATAAAGTGTCGGGACAGTTTATTTATTTAAACAGGGTTGCATCGATAGAGTTTATTCCCTTTGTGATGCAAAATAAGAAACACAGAATCTTATTCTTGCAACATTTTAAATTTCTATTGTCAAAGAAATTGCAGCTAAATAAAAAAATTAAAACGGTACAAAACGAAAAAAGTTCAAAGCAACATAAATTAAGAACAGGCGTTTTTCTTTGCCTCTCTCGCGCTGGATATTTTTTTACTAAGTTTGGTCTCCCTCACTGCGCGCGGCGGGTCTTTCTCGAAATTAAGCATTAATAATACAGCTGATAATACTGTATATGTCGCTGTGTGTCATCCACACAAATCACGAAAGAAAAAATTTGTTAATTTAATTTTTAGAGGATTTTTTTTTAACTCAAACATTAACACTGAAATAAATGAAACTAAATTATTGTAATTTTTTTGGCACACCACGACGAGTGGCGCTATGCATTGTTCTAAAGCCAGGTTTTATTCTGGCATGTTGAATTAGTGTTGGACAAACGCGGCGGCGCGTTCATTTGAATGAAGAGCGTTTGAGCGAACACACACTGGAACGTTAGGCCATGTCGCAACGAGTGAATCGTGGCCGAGTGGTTGAACTTACGTTATGATCATATAGATGACACGGGTTCGAATCCCGAACTAACTTGGACTACTGATATTTTTATATTAGCCTATTAATGCGTTTAAACGACAAACAATAAAATCAGAACCATTATTCTGTTGCGTTCATGGTTTCAGTGGCAGTAACAAATAGCTTTTGTTCCTTCAAAGATACAACATGCCTTGCTGAATTCACCTTACAATAAAACGAGGTGGGTCGCGAATTAAAGAGCTCTGTATCTGCTAAATTGAAATTGTGTGTGGAAACCCTTTAAATACAATCAATAAAACTACAATATATAATTTAATAAGATATAGGGCCTACTGTACATAGGCTATGGACTTTTGGAGATTTTGAGATTAATCCTTAAAAGAATTTAGCCTTTGCCTGCTCATCAGGCTGGCTCCGACACTCTCCATATGAAAGACGGAACATTAACACCTCTGTCCTGCACCCCCACGATAAAGCAACTATTGCCTTCTCCAAACCCCCCACAGGCTAGCTGAGTTTGCAAAACAAAACAAAGAGTTTGCCACTCGTCGTGGTGTGCCAAAACACTTAATTATAAACTTCAATATTTCATTCAAAACAATCTCAAAACGTTTTGTGACATTTTGAAAAGCCATGGATGCATTACTGCCACTGAGAACGCAACAGAATACTGGTTCTGATTTTATCGTTTGTCGTTTAAACGCATTAATGCATTAATAGGCTAATATAAAAATATCAGTAGTCCAAGTTAGTTCGGGATTCGAACCCGTGTCATCTATATGATCGTATCGTAAGTTCAACCACTCGGCCACGATTCACTCGTTGCGACATGGCCTAACGTTCCAGTGTGTGTTCGCTCAAACGCTCTTCATTCAAATGAACGCGCCGCCGCGTTTGTCCAACACTAATTCAACATGCCAGAATAAAACCTGGCTTTAGAACAATGCATAGCGCCACTCGTCGTGGTGTGCCAAAAAAATTACAATAATTTAGTTTCATTTATTTCAGTGTTAATGTTTGAGTTAAAAAAAATCCTCTACAAATTAAATTAACACAAAGTCGGCTATAAGAATCCTTTATAGGCTACGTAAAAAAGCAAAGGGCTTACAGTCTTAACATTTAGGCTACTTTGCTTAAATTCGATACATTTATTTTCAGTAGGGCCTAATAAATTTGTAGGGATGTAATTTCAGTATGCTTTACCAACGCTATGTATTCAATTAAAGTTCCAAGAGGTCTGGTCTCTATATTTCCTTCCCAGCTGACACTAATATGCAAGTGCACAGCAAAATTCTATTCTAAAAAAAAGAAAGTCTATAGGCCTACTATACTGTTGTAGCCATTAAATAATCTCATTTAGTATCATATTTGTTAAAATATTATAATGTTATTTTTTTCCATCTATGTTGAATATGAAAAGTGAACAGCACGAGTAAGATAGGATGCATTATATCGAGAGATGGATATGGAGTGGGTCAGACATGATTTTGACCACTTCATTACGTTTTGTTTAGTAGAAAACCTTTCTTTAAAGTGAATTTCGTTTTCTATAAATTGTATCATAATTTTAATAAATTTTTCATCAACCAATTGCCTGGATTTAAAGTTTTAAGTAAGAGAAAACTTTTAAGTAAGAGAAGCAAATATAACAGACACTAATCATGGAGGCGCCCGCGCGGTCACTTGCGTTGCACGTCAGCTGGAGCGCATCTCATCCTCCTAACTTAACGAAACTCAGCGTATGCCTCACACAGACATGATAAATACATCAAATACACAAAGCTTGAAATGTCTTCAAACGAAATAATTCAAAACGAAAAGAAAAAGGCTACTCTCTGATTATGTCTATATGTGCATAATTGTGATAATTCAAATAATTGAAAATTAAATATTTAGTGGCCAAGTTTTGCTAATTTATTATATAGGCTATTATGCCTATTGCCTATATTAAGTAGGTCATATTAAGACAAGGCATATATTAGTTATTTTAGCTGTTATGAGAAAAATAAATCTAACGAAATCTAAAATCTAAATCTAATAAATCTAAAAAAAAAAAATCTAACGCCAATTCAACATGCCAGAATAAAACCTGATTTTTGAACAATGCGTAACGCCACTCGGCCTGGTGTGCCAAAACACTACATTTTAAACTTCAATGTTTAATTCAAAACAATCTCAAAACGCGTTGTGACATTTTTTTAAAGCAGTAGCCTAGCCTATATACATTAAGGGCATTGAAACCAGGATCTTAACTAAAACGCGTTCCGAGTAATCTCTCAAAAATTATGCCACACTACTCAATGTATTTTTTTTTTTAAGGACTGCTTTTGAAATCACTATAAATTACTATGCAATTGTATCGCTCACGAGAGCTCTTCATTTATCTAATTCCTCAATAGAATAGTAAAAATATTCCGCGTCATTGCTCCTAATATCGTCTCTATTTTTAACTTTTGATTCTATTTTTTCAGTTCAAAAATTTATTCTATCTTTGGTTCTATTCTGTTGTAGCCTAATAGGCCTATTTATATATATGAAAAATATGCCTATTAGGCTTAGGGTTTTATATTTAACCCACTTACATTTTAAAATGCGGCAATTGCTGCTGTTTTGCACAATGTCCCTTTGCGCCACCTGGCGGTCATTTCGGGAACGACTTTGAAATGCGGCTGGTTTATTTTCGCCGCGGTGATTTCGGCGCGGCGGTAATAGGCAGTTTGGTTGTCCACCATCTGTAAAAACATTAGGAATAGGTCATTTACCTTGGATTCTCTGTGTGCAGCGATAGATTCCCACATGGCTGCATGTTTTTCTCCTCTCTCACTTTGCACTCGGGCCTGTTTGGCCTCACGTTCAGTCACTGCTTTTGCAATGCTCTGTTCCTCATTCTTCCTCAGAAGATTGATTTCTTCCATCTTCTGCATGTCTAACTTCTGTATAACAGTGTCTCTGGGTCTTTGACGCTCTCTAAAGCAAACATAAAGTCAAATACAAGCCCAGTTCTGAGACAAAGCAAGCAGTGGAAAGAAGTATACTTTCTCTTCAGGCTTCCCACACTGATTTCAATAACCTTCCCAGTTAGATGTGATTCATGAATGAGCAAGCTGTAAGAATGTGGATGTCAAATGGTAGCAATCTTTTGAATTAGTTTATTTTGAATTTAGGTTTATACACTAATTTATTTACATTTGTATAAATGTTCCCAAAAGACCTTTCACAGACAAATGAAAGATTGGAACTGGTTTGCAAGCAAGTTTGAATTTGAAACTAACACTCAGAAAGAGCAGTTTCTAGTTGGTTAAATACACTGTAAACCCGAATAAAGTTGGCAAAACTCACATAATTTGAGGTAATCAGTAACATCAAATTGTTTAAGTTAAGAAATTGAATGTTTAAGTAAGCAGAGCTTGCAGATTTTTGTTTTGTAATCATACATTTGAATTGCTCTTAACTTAAAATATTTGAGTAAGATCATTCATACACAACTTAAAATTGTCATGTAATCTTCAGTGTTTTTAGTAGTGGAAACTTGGCTAGATTTAACCAGCTAATTCAACAAGTGCTACCTTGCTAATTGGTGACACGATGCTTTGACAGCATCAGCATATCATAGCACTTGTGGAATGAGTACAGCAACTTAAAACATTTAACACACACTGTTCTCAAAGCAAGCTCATGCTCCACTCGTCACCAGCCATGATGGCGACTCAAAAAACCCAACATAACAGAAACTCTTCTAAACTAGCATAGCAAAACATTAAACACTACTAAATCTCCCACAAAAAATCCCAGCCTAGTTTCAGTTAAATTTAAGTTTGTCAAAATTAAAAGAAACAAGTACATAGAACTCAAAACAACGAAACAATTCAACGTACTTAAAATGTGTCAGTTTTGTGAACTCAAAAGAAAAAAGAAAGTTTTAAATACTCGTAACATTTTAAGTATCTTTTGTTAATTTGATGGAACTAATTTGTATAATTTGAGTTGGCCCTACTCAATACAATGAATTATTTTGAGCGTTAGGGTTTACTGTGTTATGAAGCTAAAAATAAAAAATACAAATATTAGATGAGACATTAGATGAAAAACTTAAACCTTAAAGGAGAACTCGGTAACTCTAGCGAACTCTAGTCACTTCTTCGCTGATTTTCCCTTTTGTTGTCGTGTGTTTTCCCCACGAGCTCCCCCTACAGCTGTGGGAGGGCGTATATTTCACAACACAGTCGTAAATAACTCCCTTGCGGCGCCTCCTCCCCCTCTCTACCGCTGCTCATGTGCGTGTGTTTTGATCGGAGCAAGCCAACTGTATCGTGTGGAGCTAGGTCTACCGAGGTGGGTAATCTGGTAATACATCATACATGCGTGTTTGTTTATGTCGAATTGCCGTAAAGCAATTTGTGTTTCGCGCTCGTTCTCGTTCTAGTTCTCGCTTCTCACGAGACTTCCAATTTCTATCTTGCCGGGACGGTAGTGCCCAAGTTGCAAGGTTGGTTTTCCGCCTGGGAACGCTGGGGGGAGCGGGGAAAGTCACCAGTATCACCAGAACAGGTTGTTTAACCATCCAAATGATTTCTAGACAGTTTTATTAAGTTAAAAAAGTTACCAAGTTCTCCTTTAAACTTAAAAATGTTGCCTTGGCAACTAACTGAAATAACATTTCAATTTGTAAGTTGAAGTACTAAAATTACTAAAACTAAAACTGAAATAAATATAAAATAAAGCTCAAAAGAAAAAGACGAAAAAACGAATAAAAAAAATGACAGAAGCACATACTCACAATTCCTAAAACTTAAACAGAAAATATAACAATAAAAGGTCATTCAAACCATTGCTAAATACTGTATACTATAAATAATACAAAAATAACAGCCCATGATCTCTAGAGATTCACAGTTTTTAAGTAACAAAAATGCCTAAAATGCGCCCAAAGTTATTTTATCTGTTGTCTAGCATTTAATATATCAAGTTTAGTATGGATTGGAAGTGTTTAACATAAATAATCAGCATGCTGTGTGTTTTATACGTGCTAGCCCTCATACATGTAAAATTTAGCAGGAAGCAAAATAAAGAAGTTAATTTCTGGCACTAATGAGAATCCTGTAATCTCCAGCACAGGACGCATTTGTCTGATGTAGAGTACCTGAGTATTCCCTCCTGCTTCTCCTTCCACACTCTCTTCTCTTCCTCTCTCTGGCTGGTGATCTGCTTTTTTCTCTCCTCCTCTTCCTCCTGCCTCCGAGCCTCCGCTGCTCTCTTCAGCTCTCTTTCGGTCAGAAGGTCCTGATGGAAGACAGAAGAAGGGATTTCTAAACCACATCTGATTCAGTCTGCTTTCACAGTGTGAATGTTGTCCAACAACCGCCTTACCCGAAAAGCTTTCGTCGAGCTCCTCTTCTCTTCGTGTTTCTTGCGCTCTTTCATGGCCCGTTCCATCAGAGCACACTCTCTAATTCGCTCTATTTCTACAGCCTCCCTCCTGATCTCCTGCCTCTTCTGCTCTTTCTTCATCTCATGATCCTGACACCTAATAAAGCGGGAGACGTCAGACACCTTGTGCTTTAAGGGAATTCCCAGCTGACAGGGAATGTTCTCAGAACCTCAAAGTTACGAACAAACGGTCTTCTAGTAACGTTAATAGAATGTTCGTTCAAAGTTATCAAAGTTAATCATGTCCTCAAAACATTAACACAAAAACATTATTTATACATCATTCCTGGAGTGTTTTTTTCTTTAATGAATTGCTTTAGTTGGACAATCGTCTAACATTTCTTGAATGTTACTAATTATTTCAGCGCGTTCAGAGAACATTCACAAGCAGTGTTCGGGGTATCGCATTACTTTATCAGATTACTTTTTTCAAGTGACGAGTTACTTTACATTTACATTACTTTTAAATTTACCACAAAATATCCGAGTCACTCTTTCAAATAAGTAACACAGGTTTTCCCATTTCCGGACGGATAGCTCTCCTGTCCCCATGTTGGGAGAGATCGGCAGTAAGTGCAGAGGCGTTTGTGTGTGAACATGAGGGTTATTGCATCTCACTTGCACAAAAACATATTCAGCATTCCTCAAAATGAATAAAAAACTCAGAATATGGTAATATCTATCTATAAATTACAGAAACGTCAGTCTGTCTGTCTGTATGTCTGTCTGTCTGTCTGTCAGTATGTCTGTCAGTATGTCTGTCTGTCTGTCTGTCAGTATGTCTGTCTGTCTGTCTGTCTGTCTGTCTGTCTGTCAGTATGTCTGTCTGTCTGTCTGTCTGTCTGTCAGTATGTCTGTCTGTCTGTCTGTCTGTCAGTATGTCTGTCTGTCTGTCTGTCTGTCAGTATGTCTGTCTGTCTGTCTGTATGTCTGTCTGTCTGTTTGTCTGTCTGTCAGTATGTCTGTCTGTCTGTCTGTATGTCTGTCTGTCTGTTTGTCTGTCTGTCAGTATGTCTGTCTGTCTGTCTGTCTGTCTGTCTGTCTGTCTGTCAGTATGTCTGTCTGTCTGTCTGTCTGTCAGTATGTCTGTCTGTCTGTCAGTATGTCTGTCTGTCTGTATGTCTGTCTGTCTGTCAGTATGTTTGTCTGTCTGTCTGTCTGTATGTCTGTCTGTCTGTCAGTATGTCTGTCTGTCTGTCTGTCAGTATGTCTGTCTGTCTGTCAGTATGTCTGTCTGTCTGTCTGTCTGTCTGTCTGTCAGTATGTCTGTCTGTCAGTATGTCTGTCTGTCTGTCTGTCTGTATGTCTGTCTGTCTGTCTGTCTGTCAGTATGTCTGTCTGTCTGTCTGTCAGTATGTCTGTCTGTCTGTCTGTCTGTCTGTCTGTCTGTCAGTATGTCTGTCTGTCTGTCAGTATGTCTGTCTGTCTGTCAGTATGTCTGTCTGTCTGTCAGTATGTCTGTCTGTCTGTCAGTCTGTTTGTCTGTCTGTCAGTATGTCTGTCTGTCTGTCAGTATGTCTGTCTGTCTGTCAGTATGTCTGTCTGTCTGTCAGTATGTCTGTCTGTCTGTCAGTATGTCTGTCTGTCTGTCTGTCTGTCTGTCAGTATGTCTGTCTGTCAGTATGTCTGTCTGTCTGTCTGTCAGTATGTCTGTCTGTCTGTCAGTCTGTCAGTATGTCTGTCTGTCTGTCTGTCTGTCAGTATGTCTGTCTGTCTGTCTGTCTGTCAGTATGTCTGTCTGTCTGTCTGTCTGTCTGTCTGTCTGTCTGTCTGTCTGTCTGTCAGTATGTCTGTCTGTCAGTATGTCTGTCTGTCTGTCTGTCTGTCTGTCAGTATGTTTGTCTGTCTGTCTGTCTGTCAGTATGTCTCTCTGTCTGTCAGTATGTCTGTCTGTCTGTCAGTATGTCTGTCTGTCTGTCTGTCTGTCTGTCAGTATGTCTGTCTGTCTGTATGTCTGTCTGTCTGTCAGTATGTCTGTCTGTCTGTCTGTCTGTCTGTCTGTCTGTCTGTCAGTATGTCTGTCTGTCAGTATGTCTGTCTGTCAGTATGTCTGTCTGTCTGTCTGTCAGTCAGTATGTCTGTCTGTCTGTCTGTCAGTATGTCTGTCTGTCAGTATGTCTGTCTGTCAGTCTGTCTGTCTGTCTGTCTGTCTGTCTGTCTGTCTGTCTGTCAGTATGTCTGTCTGTCTGTCAGTATGTCTGTCAGTATGTCTGTCTGTCTGTCAGTATGTCTGTCTGTCTGTCTGTCAGTATGTCTGTCTGTCTGTCTGTCAGTATGTCTGTCAGTATGTCAGTATGTCTGTCTGTCTGTCTGTCTGTCAGTATGTCTGTCTGTCTGTCTGTCAGTCTGTCTGTCTGTCTGTCTGTCTGTCTGTCTGTCTGTCTGTCTGTCAGTATGTCTGTCTGTCTGTCTGTCTGTCTGTCAGTATGTCTGTCTGTCTGTCTGTCTGTCAGTATGTCTGTCTGTCAGTCTGTCAGTATGTCTGTCTGTCTGTCTGTCTGTCTGTCTGTCTGTCTGTCTGTCTGTCAGTATGTCTGTCTGTCTGTCTGTCTGTCTGTCTGTCTGTCTGTCTTTCGCATATCTCTCGAACCGTTAGTGCGATGGACTTCTAACTCGACAGGTGCCTCGCTATGGGCACGAGTAAGTGCACAAAAAACTTGTGACTGGCCTAACCAGTCGAGAACCACTGCATTAGAGCACAGGCAAAGTTATCATTACCTATCCATATAGCAATGTTTATTATGGAAATATATTACAGTAATCAGTATTGTTACATAACAAATTGTGCTGCAATAAAGAAGGTCTAATTTAACACTGTTTATCCTCCAGAACAGAGAGTGTAGAATGGCCAAAAGGTTTGGGCAAAATCCATTAGATGTATTTCTTTAAAAAAAAAGCCTAAATTGAAAGATGAGGAAGACGGATATGAGGACAAGGAGGAGAGCAACTGAGAGGAAGGGTTAGAGATCACATGAGATGACAAAAGAATGTCTGCATTTGGAAGTTTAGGCTGTATAGTGGATATGATGAGTTGCATTTGTGGGTGTTCTTACAGCTCACCCCGGACCGCACTCATGTTCTAACCCTGGTTACGGCCTCGTCATCAATTACTTTTAAAAGGAACTTTCCCATAATGTTTGGAGAATTCCCAAATGAAATGAAAAATAAATAAAAAACATTTTAAAGGTTGTCGACACTTTGAATGTTTAGAGAACATTCGAAAATAACATTTATGGGCCATTCTACAGAATTGGTGCAAACTGCTGTCCCTCATCCAAAAAACACATTTGAAAAGCATTTAATTATTAAAATCTTAGATGTTTACTAAGATCCTTCAATTATCTATTGAAACCCACAATAATATTTAAGATATCAGTAAGCTTTATATATATAAAATCATAATTTATGGGCTACTTTCAATTAGGAGGTGGCTGTCCCAAACCCTAACCCCTAAATTTCAACTTGTGAAAATGATATTGAAAAAAATTTAGCAAATTTTTCCATTCTTGTTTTAAAAAAAATGTTTTTGTTTTTTTAAAAAAAATGAAGTTAAAAAAAAAAAATTATTTAATATTTTATTTTTAAATCATGAAACTTTATCAAAAAAAAACATGTCCCGCATTTTCATGTCACTACCAAAACAGTGAATGTTGTAGTCCATTGGCTGAGACTGATTTTAACCACACTCCTACATTTTTGATCAGGAAATATTCCTGTGTCCCTCTCTCTCATGTGCTATATGGTGAGTAGATTGATCCCATCATTTTGAGGTAAATGTGTTCTAAAGTCTAAAAATCTGTGTGTAACTTTAAGGAATGTCACTACCAAACTCATTTTTTCTGCTATTGAGAATTTTTTTTTGGATGTTATTCCATAAAATTTAGTTGTTATATGTGTTCAACTGTTCTGACCAGTGATTGCTAACCATGTGCTGATTAGCATCTTCGAGCTAGGCTCAAAAGTATCTAAAATTGTCACTACCAAAACAGTCACAACCGAAACATTTTCTTGAAGTTTCGGTTGTGACATTATTGTTTTGGTAGTGACAAAAGGGAACACATAATCCTTTATTTGGAGGAATAAACTACATTTTAGTACAGTTATGCAAATAATTACTACTGTAGTATGTTTTAGTAGTGTTTTAGTATGCAATATTCTGTTAAAATTCTGTAATGTGATGAGGTTACAATTACTTAAGGTTGCAGTCCATGATACTAGCTTAGGTGTAAGGTTGTTGTCAGTAATGTTAATTTATATGATTAACTTGACAGGGAGAATGACATAAAACACCAACATGCCTAAAAAAAATAGAAAAACTACAACAGAGAGACAGAGAGAATACAAACAAAGGTTGAGGGAAGACCCAGTGAAGTACGAGGAATACTTAAGGAAAGAAAGAGAAAGAAATAAGAAACGAAGGGAAGAAGGAAAGTTGAAGAGTATCAGTGAATTACCTGACAGGGAGCAAAGAGATGTCAGAAAAGCATGGAGGAAAAGACACAGGATGATGGTGAAAAGACAAAAAGAGGTGGAGACATTTTGCAGGGCTTCCACACCACCTAGCACTTCCAGTGAGGGTGATCAGACACCAGTACACACACACACACACACACACACACACACACACACACACACACACACACACACACACACACACACACACACACACACAGTTCAGTGGTTCTGGAGATTTATCTGAATGAGGAAAATTATTCTGAAATTAATGTTTTATGTACACACACACACACACACACACACACACACACACACACACAGTTCAGTGGTTCTGGAGATTTATCTGAATGACTCAAACAAAATGTTGAAAATGTGCAAATAAAACAAAGTGGTTCTGAGTCTACATTGTAAGTTGTTGTTTTTTTGGGAAGAAAAATCTAGGAGCATACCTCTTCTCACTTGCACCTCAAGACCCAAAGTATAGAATAGCTCTAGGTGTTCTTATAAGATATTTACTGTCAGATGTGTGTCTGCTATATGTACTGACTGCATATGTGCATCATAGTTATTTATTTATATTAACATAAAATGTGGACAGTCTGATTCAGCCATGGCAAACTAATTATTGTGGTCACTACCAAAACATTACTGTCACTACCAAAAATGTGCAGTCACTACCGTAACATGGGATGTTTTGTCAAAAATAAAGTATATTGAATTATCAACTAAGATGTTATGATAGTGTTTGGTTCAATGCATATTCAAACTAATGAATCCTTAACTTTGAAATCAGTACGATAAACTTTATGCCTTCTACAAAGAAAGATTGGGTTCAAAATACAACAAATCTCATAAATCACACTTAAAATATTATTAAAATTATAATCTTTATTGATTTAACCAGTACAAATATTTTTTAAAAATAGAAAAAATATATATTTATAAGGTAGATGTAAACAAAATCTTAATAGGTCATTATAAGCCTTCTTAATAAATTATTTAATATTGTGTTTCGGTAGTGACAAATTTGGGGAGAAGGAAAATATTCCAGCATTTTCTGAAAATACAATATGAGAATTAACTGCACAATTACTAGAAAAGCGTACCTTGGATATTATACAATTTGCATACATGCAAAATTTGTGGGAAAAACAAAAAAATTTCAAGATGTTTCCAACTCTGACTTTGCACCAATTCTGTAGAATGGCCCTTATATGTTAATTGGAACGCTAGCAAAAGGTTGTTCGAGCATGTTGTTGTCAGCTGTGTGTGCACTGAAGCATAGATGACTTCTCCTTACTGTAGTCTCCAGCTCTCCGAGACGGCCAGGCGGTCTCGTCTCCTACACAGGGCGTTCTGCTGATCCCGCTGGACCGCCTGCTCTTCCCTGCGAGCCCTTTCAGCAAAGAACTCTCTGTCTGCTTCTCTGCTGGCCTTCAGCCTCATGCGCTTCAGCTCGACCTGAGCCTCCCTATCCTTCTGGACCTCCGTCAGCATCAGAGCGCTCTATAAAACAAGAGGATCGTTTCTACAACACTTCACCACAGAAGAAGATTTGTGATCTGATACCGTAAGACACGCACATGGAAGGCTCTCACTCGGTCGGTCTGGTAGAACTGCAGGGTTTGAGCTCTCTTGATGGCCTCCTCTCGTCTCTGGGCCTGGTGTTCTGCTTCTTGCAGGTCCAGCTGTTTCCTCCTCTCTTCGATCAGCGCCTCTCGCATGGCTTTCGCCTCTAGCTTTTTACTTTTCTTGAGAAGTAAGATCGACACTGAAGCGTTCGGCGATTTGCACTAACTGCTCCTTTGTACAACTCTCAAGCAAAGCTTCTGACGGACACGCAAAGAAATCTTCGACCACCGAAGACATTTTGTTCGTATATGTATACGCGCAATAACACAAACGACACTACTACACATGAGACGCTGTTTACCCGAAATACAACTCCCATAAGCCACTACTTCAAAAAGGAACTACGTCACCATATTACGCAACCTATGCTCATTCACAAAAACTCCCGAAGACTTCCCACAAGTCAAAACACAGTGTAAGCGCCAGAATAAACCGCACTATACACACGAACACAATGATTTACCTTTACTTATTTTTGTTGAATGGATTTACCGTTTACAATATGAGAAAACTCCAGCTCCTAACTCAGAAAACACTAACTAAATCCTACCTGGTCTTCAGAGATGTACCGGGCTCGGGGCGGCATTAAACGCTGAGCTCCGCGACAATCAGTCAGACTGAAGGTCCGGAAGCGTACCCCCTACAGAGAGTGAATCTCCACCCAGGATAACCTCCAAAAACAAGAAAGGCAAAATAACAAAACAAAACAACAAACAGTGCTCCGTCGGAAGGGTTGTATTCACAATCCAGCTGGAAACACTCTAACTAACCAGAGTTCTCATTTATAAAGGTAACCATTCACAAAAACATACACACATACAACCCATACTTACCAACGTTTCCTACCCCCATAGGATCGCGGACGAGACACCCAATTTATGTTACGGCCAGCTCGTTCTCCACCGTACATAAAATATACAAGTACACTTCAGTAATGACTTGCAAGATTTTATTAGTCTTCAAACAAACAGATAACTTAATATAACGAAGTCTAGGGTTCAAAATCAAAGGGGAAAAATCATAATCCAGATGGGGAGGAGAAAAGGTTGGTATGGGCTGTAGACAAAATAAAGGTTCGCAACAAGTGACTTCTCCAGAGGCTGTCAATCCCCTGGACGAAGTAAAGAAGAGTGGTGGAGGCCAATGTTTTATCCTCTCCTTGATTAAGTGGTGAACAGGGAACAGGTGTGTGCAATCTCCTGCGCTCTCATGGAAGAACAACGCCACCAGCAGGCGAGCAAGTAAAACGCAGGGTCGTAACATGCGGTCCCCGAGGACTTTTCTATCGCTTCAGAGGTGTGTGTGTGTGTGTGTGTGTGTGTGTGTGTGTGTGTGTGTGTGTGTAACGTTATGTGTGTGTGTGTCTAAAATGTGACCCTGACCGTTTTACTTGCCTTTTGTTAAATAATCACTCGTTATTAAAATTTAGATATTTCGATAATACCTCAATTGTATGGAACGTATGCTTAATTTGTGCAAATTTCTGTCACTGTCCATCTGTATTATGTGGGTTTAGGGGGCGCGTAGATCTAGGCTATGTACGGAACGTTTGTTTGTTTTTTTAAGCGAATTTTTATTTTATTTTCAAATATATGCATTTATAGTGTGTATATAAACAAATATATATTTTATAATGACATAATTATATATATACATGTGCATTTATATGTTTTAAATACAATTATAAGGTGTCAGTGTATTTCATTAGACTTTAACTTTGCCAGCTATAAAAAAATCTAGCATTTCCTCTCGTTTTACCACTGATTTTTAGTGACAGTCGATATGCATGCATGGGCCACTGGCGATGACAGTTCCCCCCCCTCCCCTCTCCCCTGCCGTGCCACACCACACCCACTCCCCGCCCTTCTTCTCACAGCCACCACGCCCAATTAAGTTGCATTTTTCAAAAAGATTGTGAGCTAGACTTGAGCTGAAAGAGGGGGGTGTCATGACCCTTTAAGCGCAACGGAGCAACTGTGTCTAAAGTGCTGGAAAAGAGAGAGTTAAAAGTTTCTGTCGTAATATCGAGTTCTGCTAAGCTATCTGGGATGCTGAGATGATGAAACTGATCAGGAAGATTATTAATAAAGCAATCTTTAGTGGCAGAAGTGATAGGTCAAACATATTTGTAACACGGAGTCTGCTTTGCAGCTTTGGCTAAATGAAGTTTACACGAGACTAGATAATGATCTGAGATGTCATCGCTCTGCTGCAGAATTTCAACGGCATCAACATTGATTCTGTGTGATAATATTAGATTTAGACTAGAGTATGATTACGACAATGAGTAGGTCCTGACACGTGTTGTCTAACTCCAATAGAGTTCTGAATGTCTTCAAATGCCAATCCCAATGCATCTTTTTCATTATCTACATGTATATTAAAATCACCAACAATTATGACTTTATCTGCAGCCAAAACTAACTCTGATAGAAAGTCAGCAAATTCTTTGATAAGCAGAGAATCGAAAATAGCCTTACCTTGAGTCAAATAGTAAAGTGACCAACAGGAGAACTGGATATTAAGAAGAAAATACTTGCGTGCTCTTGCCGTTTCCATGAAGTGACCGCTTGTTCTTCAGGAGAGGGGAGACGTCTCTCTCGGCCTTCTGGGCTGTTTCGATGACTTGTTTGGCATATTTCTGGAACTGGTTTTCCTCCTCAGCCATGAGAGCGATGTTCTTCGCCACCAAGTCTTCCTGTTCTTTTCTCGTACGGAGATCACTTGCACGTTTTTCAGCCTTTACAAAACCAGTGTTGCATTAGAGAGAAATTATGACTTCAATGCATAAAATAAAACATATTAAAATAATACCCACCATTTGTTGTATGTAGCTGTCTTGCAGTGCTTTTCCTTTAGCTTTAGCTTTTTGAGCTTTAAGTTGTTCCTTTTCCCTGAAGAGTTTATCTGCTTCCTTCAGTGCATTCAGCGTCTCCAGAGATTTCTGTTTTTCATCCTCTGCCTTTTGTTGCAGCTCTCGCCTCTGATATAGAGTTGAGAAAAATGTTTAATTCAATAAATGCATTTCAAATGATATATAAACAGTGTGATGCTCTAACCCAGCATCACTGTGGTAAAATGAAGCCATAAGGCCCAGCACAGCCGTGTGTTACAGTGGAGCGGCTGAGGGGCGATGTGAGGCACGACGCGGAGCGCAGATTTAAACAGGTTTACATGTATAAAAACATTAGGAATAGGTCATTTACCTTGGATTCTCTGTGTGCAGCGATAGATTCCCACATGGCTGCATGTTTTTCTCCTCTCTCACTTTGCACTCGGGCCTGTTTGGCCTCACGTTCAGTCACTGCTTTTGCAATGCTCTGTTCCTCATTCTTCCTCAGAAGATTGATTTCTTCCATCTTCTGCATGTCTAACTTCTGTATAACAGTGTCTCTGGGTCTTTGACGCTCTCTAAAGCAAACATAAAGTCAAATACAAGCCCAGTTCTGAGACAAAGCAAGCAGTGGAAAGAAGTATACTGTCTCTTCAGGCTTCCCACACTGATTTCAATAACCTTCCCAGTTAGATGTGATTCATGAATGAGCAAGCTGTAAGAATGTGGATGTCAAATGGTAGCAATCTTTTGAATTAGTTTATTTTGAATTTAGGTTTATACACTAATTTATTTACATTTGTATAAATGTTCCCAAAAGACCTTTCACAGACAAATGAAAGATTGGAACTGGTTTGCAAGCAAGTTTGAATTTGAAACTAACACTCAGAAAGAGCAGTTTCTAGTTGGTTAAATACACTGTAAACCCGAATAAAGTTGGCAAAACTCACATAATTTGAGGTAATCAGTAACATCAAATTGTTTAAGTTAAGAAATTGAATGTTTAAGTAAGCAGAGCTTGCAGATTTTTGTTTTGTAATCATACATTTTAATTGCTCTTAACTTAAAATATTTGAGTAAGATCATTCATACACAACTTAAAATTGTCATGTAATCTTCAGTGTTTTTAGTAGTGGAAACTTGGCTAGATTTAACCAGCTAATTCAACAAGTGCTACCTTGCTAATTGGTGACACGATGCTTTGACAGCATCAGCATATCATAGCACTTGTGGAATGAGTACAGCAACTTAAAACATTTAACACACACTGTTCTCAAAGCAAGCTCATGCTCCACTCGTCACCAGCCATGATGGCGACTCAAAAAACCCAACATAACAGAAACTCTTCTAAACTAGCATAGCAAAACATTAAACACTACTAAATCTCCCACAAAAAATCCCAGCCTAGTTTCAGTTAAATTTAAGTTTGTCAAAATTAAAAGAAACAAGTACATAGACCTCAAAACAACAAAACAATTCAACGTACTTAAAATGTGTCAGTTTTGTGAACTCAAAAGAAAAAAGAAAGTTTTAAATACTCGTAACATTTTAACCCTCTAGCCGCCACAGTCGAGTTTACTCGACAAGATGCGGCACTGAATAAAACGGCCGATTTTGTCAAACAGGGTGTCAAATTTCGTTCGACCTCCCCTCCACTAGTTAGCATACATGTCATACTTCATCCCCGCCTTAAAAAAATGTCATGTTTCTATACAAAATCTTCGAGCTAGAGCGCATTGAATCAGTGCGAACAAAAGCGGAGCTAGTGTGCGAGTGAGCCATTTTATCAGATCAATATTGTCAACGTCAGCGAGTATTTGCATTAGATTATTATTATTATTATCATCTAATGGCATCAATAAAGCTTACCCGCAATGAAGTGTTGGGTGTTCTATTCGCGGACCCTGATTCTGAAGGGGAATAACGTTATCTGCCTTCAGAAAATGACGGTGATTCTGAAAGTGAAAGTATAGCCCTACACCAAGCACAAACGGTGAATCATTTGCCCAATATATATGGTCCTTTGCCCAATGTCAGTGGTGGGAACAATGTTTCCCGGGGTCGGAGTGTTCATTGCGAAGTTAGCAGGCGTGTTAGTGTTGTGGGGAACGAGGCGGGAGATGTTTACCGCGCTCGCCATGGTGACCGCGTGCCTCTCCGCAATCGCGGCGACAGTATTGTGGTGGAGGCTTTGTCTAATGCCACTGGGTATGTTAGACGAGGTCGAAGTATTCATAGGACAGTTAGGGGGCAACGTGGAGGCAGGGTGGGGAGTCGCAATGACAAAGACAGTAGTCCGAGCTGTGCACACTCGGCGCGCGCGCGAGACAGATCTGGCCGCGCCCGCGCTGCTCGTAGCAGGAGCAGAGGCGGTGTGACACGGAGCAGAGGGGCTATTAGTCTATCGCAAGACCACACCATGAAACACTACAAGAAATGTCACCTGGATGGATAGGGAGTCATTATCTCTACAGCAAAAGCTCTGCAACATAAATTCTTTTTTTTTTTTTTTTGTCTGCCATTTATTAGTAATGATTTACACTGTTGATTTACTATCTATTTCCCTGACCATTTTAGTGTACAATATGTGTTCTTTTTTGTGTGTTCATGTCCTTATGATGTGTGCGTCTATGTCAGCTAAAACAACAACAACCAAAAAAAAAAAAAACACACACACACACAAAAAAAAAAACTAACATTGTCTCTCGTCTTGTCTCGTCATCTCACTCATGATCTGTGGCATGCCATGGCGAGTGAGCTTTTGAACTAAACAGGTTTTGTCTACTTGTGTTTGTGTGTCATATGAATAATATGTGCACCATACATGGAATCAGAGTGCCTACTGTATGTAGTAAATGGAAAATCTCTACAGCAAAAGGCCAATCGCTACATGCATTCAGTTTGTTTCTATTATTAGTAATGATTTACACAGTTTGTTCACTACTTACTATTTACCTGAGCATTCAGTATTGTGCAATATAGCATACAGAAGGTGAGGGACATTTTTGGGGGAAAGAAGTGCTGCATTTTATCTTTTAAACATGTGACTTTTCATGAAAATTCTATAATCCAAGATGGCCGCCACTATATGACGTCATAATATGCAAATTAGATGGGAAAATGTAATTCCTACATAAACTTTGGGTCATCCTTAATATTTCTCTAATTTACAGAAAGTCTCTATCTTTTATCACTTTTAATATATAGCCTTTTGAAATTAAGATGTCAAAATCGAACGTTTTAGGAAAAAACCTCTGGCGCCTAAAGGGTTAAGTATCTTTTGTTAATTTGATGGAACTAATTTGTATAATTTGAGTTGGCCCTACTCAATACAATGAATTATTTTGAGCGTTAGGGTTTACTGTGTTATGAAGCTAAAAATAAAAAATACAAATATTAGATGAGACATTAGATGAAAAACTTAAACTTAAACCTTAAAGGAGAACTCGGTAACTCTAGCGAACTCTAGTCACTTCTTCGCTGATTTTCCCTTTTGTTGTCGTGTGTTTTCCCCACGAGCTCCCCCTACAGCTGTGGGAGGGCGTATATTTCACAACACAGTCGTAAATAACTCCCTTGCGGCGCCTCCTCCCCCTCTCTACCGCTGCTCATGTGCGTGTGTTTTGATCGGAGCAAGCCAACTGTATCGTGTGGAGCTAGGTCTACCGAGGTGGGTAATCTGGTAATACATCATACATGCGTGTGTGTTTATGTCGAATTGACGTAAAGCAATTTGTGTTTCGCGCTCGTTCTCGTTCTAGTTCTCGCTTCTCACGAGACTTCCCATTTCTATCTTGCCGGGACGGTAGTGCCCAAGTTGCAAGGTTGGTTTTCCGCCTGGGAACGCTGGGGGGAGCGGGGAAAGTCACCAGTATCACCAGAACAGGTTGTTTAACCATCCAAATGATTTCTAGACAGTTTTATTAAGTTAAAAAAGTTACCAAGTTCTCCTTTAAACTTAAAAATGTTGCCTTGGCAACTAACTGAAATAACATTTCAATTTGTAAGTTGAAGTACTAAAATTACTAAAACTAAAACTGAAATAAATATAAAATAAAGCTCAAAAGAAAAAGACGAAAAAACGAATAAAAAAAATGACAGAAGCACATACTCACAATTCCTAAAACTTAAACAGAAAATATAACAATAAAAGGTAAATCAAACCATTGCTAAATACTGTATACTATAAATAATACTAAAATAACAGCCCATGATCTCTAGAGATTCACAGTTTTTAAGTAACAAAAATGCCTAAAATGCGCCCAAAGTTATTTCATCTGTTGTCTAGCATTTAATATATCAAGTTTAGTCTGGATTGGAAGTGTTTAACATAAATAATCAGCATGCTGTGTGTTTTATACGTGCTAGCCCTCATACATGTAAAATTTAGCAGGAAGCAAAATAAAGAAGTTAATTTCTGGCACTAATGAGAATCCTGTAATCTCCAGCACAGGACGCATTTGTCTGATGTAGAGTACCTGAGTATTCCCTCCTGCTTCTCCTTCCACACTCTCTTCTCTTCCTCTCTCTGGCTGGTGATCTGCTTTTTTCTCTCCTCCTCTTCCTCCTGCCTCCGAGCCTCCGCTGCTCTCTTCAGCTCCTTTTCGGTCAGAAGGTCCTGATGGAAGACAGAAGAAGGGATTTCTAAACCACATCTGATTCAGTCTGCTTTCACAGTGTGAATGTTGTCCAACAACCGCCTTACCCGAAAAGCTTTCGTCGAGCTCCTCTTCTCTTCGTGTTTCTTGCGCTCTTTCATGGCCCGTTCCATCAGAGCACACTCTCTAATTCGCTCTATTTCTACAGCCTCCCTCCTGATCTCCTGCCTCTTCTGCTCTTTCTTCATCTCATGATCCTGACACCTAATAAAGCGGGAGACGTCAGACACCTTGTGCTTTAAGGGAATTCCCAGCTGACAGGGAATGTTGTCAGAACCTCAAAGTTACGAACAAACGGTCTTCTAGTAACGTTAATAGAATGTTCGTTCAAAGTTATCAAAGTTAATCATGTCCTCAAAACATTCACACAAAAACATTATTTATACATCATTCCTGGAGTGTTTTTTTCTTTAATGAATTGTTTTAGTTGGACAATCGTCTAACATTTCTTGAATGTTACTAATTATTTCAGCGCGTTCAGAGAACATTCACAAGCAGTGTTCGGGGTATCGCATTACTTTATCAGATTACTTTTTTCAAGTGACGAGTTACTTTACATTTACATTACTTTTAAATTTACCACAAAATATCCGAGTCACTCTTTCAAATAAGTAACACAGGTTTTCCCATTTCCGGACGGATAGCTCTCCTGTCCCCATGTTGGGAGAGATCGGCAGTAAGTGCAGAGGCGTTTGTGTGTGAACATGAGGGTTATTGCATCTCACTTGCACAAAAACATATTCAGCATTCCTCAAAATGAATAAAAAACTCAGAATATGGTAATATCTATCTATAAATTACAGAAACGTCAGTCTGTCTGTCTGTCTGTCAGTATGTCTGTCTGTCTGTCAGTATGTCAGTATGTCTGTCTGTCTGTCTGTCTGTCAGTATGTCTGTCTGTCAGTATGTCTGTCTGTCTGTCAGTATGTCAGTATGTCTGTCAGTATGTCAGTATGTCTGTCTGTCTGTCTGTCAGTATGTCAGTCTGTCAGTATGTCAGTATGTATGTCTGTCAGTATGTCTGTCTGTCTGTCAGTATGTCTGTCTGTCTGTCAGTATGTCTGTCTGTCTGTCAGTATGTCTGTCTGTCAATCAGTCTATCAGTCTGTCAGTATGTCTGTCAGTATGTCTGTCAGTATGTCTGTCTGTCTGTATGTCTGTCTGTCATTATGTCTGTATGTCTGTATGTCTGTCTGTATGTCAGTCTGTCAGTATGTCTGTCTGTCTGTCAGTATGTCTGTCTGTCAGTATGTCAGTCTGTCTGTCTGTCTGTCAGTATGTCAGTATGTATGTCTGTCAGTATGTCAGTATGTCTGTCTGTCTGTCAGTATGTCTGTCTGTCAGTATGTCTGTCTGTCAATCAGTCTATCAGTCTGTCAGTATGTCTGTCAGTATGTCTGTCTGTCTGTCTGTCTGTCATTATGTCTGTCTGTCTGTCTGTCTGTCTGTCTGTCTGTCTGTCAGTATGTATGTCTGTCTGTCTGTCAGTATGTCTGTCTGTCAGTATGTCTGTCTGTCTGTATGTCTGTCTGTCTGTCTGTCTGTCAGTATGTCTGTCTGTCTGTCTGTCAGTATGTCTGTCTGTCAGTATGTCTGTCTGTCTGTCTGTCAGTATGTCTGTCAGTATGTCTGTCTGTCAGTATGTCTGTCAGTATGTCTGTCTGTCAGTATGTCTGTCTGTCAGTATGTCTGTCAGTATGTCTGTCAGTCAGTATGTCTGTCAGTATGTCTGTCTGTCAGTATGTCTGTCTGTCAGTATGTCTGTCTGTCAGTATGTCTGTCAGTATGTCTGTCTGTCAGTATGTCTGTCTGTCTGTCTGTCTGTCAGTATGTCTGTCTGTCTGTCTGTCTGTCTGTCTGTCTGTCTGTCTGTCTGTCTGTCTGTCTGTCAGTATGTCTGTCTGTCTGTCAGTATGTCTGTCAGTATGTCTGTCTGTCTGTCTGTCTGTCTGTCTGTCTGTCAGTATGTCTGTCTGTCTGTCTGTCAGTATGTCTGTCTGTCTGTCTGTCAGTATGTCTGTCTGTCTGTCAGTATGTCTGTCTGTCTGTCAGTATGTCTGTCTGTCTGTCTGTCTGTCTGTCTGTGTCAGTATGTCTGTCAGTATGTCTGTCTGTCAGTATGTCTGTCAGTATGTCAGTCAGTATGTCTGTCTGTCTGTCTGTCAGTATGTCTGTCTGTCTGTCTGTCTGTCTGTCTGTCTGTCTGTATGTCTGTCTGTCTGTCTGTCTGTCTGTCTGTCAGTATGTCTGTCTGTCTGTCTGTCTGTCAGTATGTCTGTCTGTCTGTCTGTCTGTCAGTCAGTATGTCTGTCTGTCTGTCTGTCTGTCTGTCTGTCTGTCAGTATGTCTGTCTGTCAGTATGTCTGTCAGTATGTCAGTCAGTATGTCTGTCTGTCTGTCTGTCTGTCAGTATGTCTGTCTGTCTGTCTGTCTGTCAGTATGTCTGTCTGTCTGTCTGTCTGTCAGTATGTCTGTCTGTCTGTCAGTATGTCTGTCAGTATGTCTGTCTGTCAGTATGTCTGTCTGTCTGTCAGTATGTCTGTCTGTCTGTCTGTCTGTCAGTATGTCTGTCTGTCTGTCAGTATGTCTGTCTGTCTGTCTGTCTGTCTGTCTGTCTGTCAGTATGTCTGTCAGTCAGTATGTCTGTCTGTCTGTCTGTCTGTCAGTATGTCTGTCTGTCTGTCAGTATGTCTGTCTGTCTGTCTGTCTGTCTGTCTTTCGCATATCTCTCGAACCGTTAGTGCGATGGATTTCTAACTCGACAGGTGCCTCACTATGGGCACGAGTAAGAGCACAAAAAACTTGTGACTGGCCTAACGAGTCGAGAACCACTGCATTAGAGCACAGGCAAAGTTATCATTACCTATCATATAGCAATATTTATTATGGAAATATATTACAGTAATCAGTATTGTTACATAACAAATTGTGCTGCAATAAAGAAGGTCTAATTTAACACTGTTTATCCTCCAGAACAGACAGAACAGAGAGTGTAGAATGGCCAAAAGGTTTGGGAAAAATCCGGATATGAGGACAAGGAGGAGAGCAACTGAGAGGAAGGGTTAGAGATCACATGAGATGACAAAAGAATGTCTGCATTTGGAAGTTTAGGCTGTATAGTGGATATAATGAGTTGCATTTGTGGGTGTTCTTACAGCTCACCCCGGACCGCACTCATGTTCTAACCCTGGTTACGGCCTCGTCATCAATTACTTTTAAAAGGAACTTTCCCATAATGTTTGGAGAATTCCCAAATGAAATGAAAAATAAATAAAAAACATTTTAAAGGTTGTCGACACTTTGAATGTTTAGAGAACATTCGAAAATAACATTTATATGTTAATTGGAACGCTAGCAAAAGGTTGTTCGAGCATGTTGTTGTCAGCTGTGTGTGCACTGAAGCATAGATGACTTCTCCTTACTGTAGTCTCCAGCTCTCCGAGACGGCCAGGCGGTCTCGTCTCCTACACAGGGCGTTCTGCTGATCCCGCTGGACCGCCTGCTCTTCCCTGCGAGCCCTTTCAGCAAAGAACTCTCTGTCTGCTTCTCTGCTGGCCTTCAGCCTCATGCGCTTCAGCTCGACCTGAGCCTCCCTATCCTTCTGGACCTCCGTCAGCATCAGAGCGCTCTATAAAACAAGAGGATCGTTTCTACAACACTTCACCACAGAAGAAGATTTGTGATCTGATACCGTAAGACACGCACATGGAAGGCTCTCACTCGGTCGGTCTGGTAGAACTGCAGGGTTTGAGCTCTCTTGATGGCCTCCTCTCGTCTCTGGGCCTGGTGTTCTGCTTCTTGCAGGTCCAGCTGTTTCCTCCTCTCTTCGATCAGCGCCTCTCGCATGGCTTTCGCCTCGAGCTTTTTATGCCGTTGTCCCTGTAAGGATGAAATCAGATTTGTTTGTTGTACTTTGTTACTGTACACATCAAGTCTCATATTAACCCTCAGAGACACAGGTATAGTTTTTTTTTCAAATGAATATCACATCAAGATGACATTCAAATTACAATTTAACATTATACTAAATTGTAACAAACTTAATATTATAATAGGGGCACAGACACGAGAAGTATAAACAAGGCTATATAATTAAAATAAAAAACAAAGTATCTGCTCAAAAGAATAAACAATGGTAACATTTGTTTGTATTGTGTATGTTCTTTTAGGTGTAGTTTGTGTTTTAGTTCTGTTCCCGTTAGCTTCCCAGTGTGTTTGACTAATCATTCCTCTCACCTGTTGTACAGTTAATCAGCTCTTTTGTGTGCTATGTGTATCTAAGCCCTCAGTCTGAGGTCGTTCCCTGTCCAGGATAGTCCGGATTGAGTGTAATGATTCTGTTTCTCCTGCATGTTCCCATCGGTGATTAAAGCACTCTTAGTTTATCTCTGACTCGAGCGTGTGGAACTCCATGTGACAGTCGTATAGTAAGTTCACCATTAGTTAAGCTAACCTAACCCTAACCCTAACCCTAACGACGGCTAACAGGAACTAACAATGAAAAATAATTCTAAAACATTTATTGATCTTAGTTAATGTTAATTTTATTAATACATTTTTTAAATCAAAAGTTGTCAGTCTGTTAATATTTAATAGACCTGAGCTAACATGAACTAACAATAAACAGCTGTATTTTAATGATTAACATTAACAAGGATGTAAGATATACTGTAACAAATGTGAATCTCAAATTAGTTTTACTTAATGCATTAACCAATATTGTAAAGTGTAACCTGAAAACATTCTAAACACAAACGGCATACAAAATAAACAGGAGTATTAACAAAATATTATAATACATTATACATACGAGCTAAAAAAGCCAATTTTTTAATAAATGATTCTTATTTCTTAATAAAGACTTATAGAAAGGCCTATTTTCTTCCTTAAAAGTGTTTAGTGTTTAGGTTAGATTGTGTGCACGATTTACTGATTCGCTCCCTCGATTTAGCCTAACGTTACTATTTCTGTCTTCCTGCGTGTCATGTAATTAAGAGAGCTAACTTAATGCAGTAATCCCAGTGCTCCCACTCACCTCGATGGTGTTGGGCCAGTGTGCGACGGCCTCTTTAGAGCGCATGTGCAGCGCCTCCCGCTGTTCAGCTGCTGTTAGGACACTTCTGCTCTGGGGATCCACACCGTTCACACTGTCCTGCACGCGCTGCCATTTCACTTCCGGACAACACTAACCCTTGACGAAGGTCTGCTTCGGGTTTCTCCATCTCCAGACTGCCAGCTGTATGCATTCGACAACATATTTCCAAGTTATTAAAAAAGCTCTAATTATTATACATTATTTTCAGATGTTTTTTTTTTTATAACAGTTTTTATACAAACACAAAACAAACAAAGTTGCACAAAATGTATACAAAAAGTATGTTGTACATAAAATAAACAAATCTTCTGATCTCAGAATGACCACATGATTTACCCTGATCTCAGAATGACCACATGATTTACCCTGATCTCAGAATGACCACATGATTTACCCTGATCTCAGAATGACCACATGATATACCCTGATCTCAGAATGACCACATGATATACCCTGATCTCAGAATGACCACATGATATACCCTGATCTCAGAATGACCACATGATTTACCCTGATCTCTGTGTAACACATCGAACAGGGTCTCTGAGGTGCTTTAGCCAGTGTGTAACACGTCGAACAGGGTCTATGAGGTGGTTTAGCCAGTGTGTAACACATCGAACAGGGTCTCTAAAGTGCTTTAGCCAGTGTGTAACACGTCGAACAGGGTCTCTGAGGTGCTTTAGCCAGTGTGTAACACATCGAACAGGGTCTCTGAGGTGCTTTAGCCAGTGTGTAACACGTCGAACAGGGTCTATGAGGTGCTTTAGCCAGTGTGTAACACGTCGAACAGGGTCTCTAAAGTGCTTTAGCCAGTGTGTAACACATCGAACAGGGTCTCTGAGGTGCTTTAGCCAGTGTGTAACACATCGAACAGGGTCTCTGAGGGGTTTTAGCCAGTGTGTAACACACCGAACAGGGTCTCTGAGGGGCTTTAGCCAGTGTGTAACACGTCGAACAGGGTCTCTGAGGTGGTTTAGCCAAACGCCAGTGTGTAACACGTCGAACAGGGTCTCTGAGGGGCTTTAGCCAGTGTGTAACACATCGAACAGGGTCTCTGAGGGGTTTTAGCCAGTGTGTAACACATCGAACAGGGTCTCTGAGGTGGTTTAGCCAGTGTGTAACACATCGAACAGGGTCTCTGAGGTGGTTTAGCCAGTGTGTAACACATCGAACAGGGTCTCTGAAGTGCTTTAGCCAGTGTGAAACACATCGAACAGGGTCTCTGAGGGGTTTTAGCCAGTGTGTAACACATCGAACAGGGTCTCTGAGGGGCTTTAGCCAGTGTGTAACACATCGAACAGGGTCTCTGAGGTGGTTTAGCCAGTGTGAAACACATCGAACAGGGTCTCTGAGGGGTTTTAGCCAGTGTGTAACACATCGAACAGGGTCTCTGAGGGGTTTTAGCCAGTGTGTAACACATCGAACAGGGTCTCTGAGGGGCTTTAGCCAGTGTGTAACACATCGAACAGGGTCTCTGAGGGGTTTTAGCCAGTGTGTAACACATCGAACAGGGTCTCTGAGGGGCTTTAGCCAGTGTGTAACACATCGAACAGGGTCTCTGAGGTGGTTTAGCCAGTGTGAAACACATCGAACAGGGTCTCTGAGGGGTTTTAGCCAGTGTGTAACACATCGAACAGGGTCTCTGAGGGGCTTTAGCCAGTGTGTAACACATCGAACAGGGTCTCTGAGGGGCTTTAGCCAGTGTGTAACACATCGAACAGGGTCTCTGAGGTGCTTTAGCCAGTGTGTAACACACCGAACAGGGTCTCTGAGGGGCTTTAGCCAGTGTGTAACACATCGAACAGGGTCTCTGAGGTGCTTTAGCCAGTGTGTAACACATCGAACAGGGTCTCTGAGGTGCTTTAGCCAGTGTGTAACACATCGAACAGGGTCTCTGAGGGGCTTTAGCCAGTGTGTAACACATCGAACAGGGTCTCTGAGGGGCTTTAGCCAGTGTGTAACACGTCGAACAGGGTCTCTGAGGGGCTTTAGCCAGTGTGTAACACGTCGAACAGGGTCTCTGAGGGGTTTTAGCCAGTGTGTAACACATCGAACAGGGTCTCTGAGGTGCTTTAGCCAGTGTGTAACACATCGAACAGGGTCTCTGAGGTGCTTTAGCCAGTGTGTAACACATCGAACAGGGTCTCTGAGGTGCTTTAGCCAGTGTGTAACACATCGAACAGGGTCTCTGAGGGGCTTTAGCCAGTGTGTAACACATCGAACAGGGTCTCTGAGGTGCTTTAGCCAGTGTGTAACACATCGAACAGGGTCTCTGAGGGGCTTTAGCCAGTGTGTAACACATCGAACAGGGTCTCTGAGGGGTTTTAGCCAATGTGTAACACATCGAACAGGGTCTCTGAGGTGCTTTAGCCAGTGTGTAACACATCGAACAGGGTCTCTGAGGTGCTTTAGCCAGTGTGTAACACATCGAACAGGGTCTCTGAGGGGTTTTAGCCAATGTGTAACACATCGAACAGGGTCTCTGAGGTGCTTTAGCCAGTGTGTAACACATCGAACAGGGTCTCTGAGGTGCTTTAGCCAGTGTGTAACACATCGAACAGGGTCTCTGAGGTGCTTTAGCCAGTGTGTAACACATCGAACAGGGTCTCTGAGGGGCTTTAGCCAGTGTGTAACACATCGAACAGGGTCTCTGAGGTGCTTTAGCCAGTGTGTAACACATCGAACAGGGTCTCTGAGGGGCTTTAGCCAGTGTGTAACACATCGAACAGGGTCTCTGAGGTGCTTTAGCCAGTGTGTAACACATCGAACAGGGTCTCTGAGGTGCTTTAGCCAGTGTGTAACACATCGAACAGGGTCTCTGAGGGGCTTTAGCCAGTGTGTAACACATCGAACAGGGTCTCTGAGGTGCTTTAGCCAGTGTGTAACACACCGAACAGGGTCTCTCAGGGGTTTTAGCCAGTGTGTAACACGTCGAACAGGGTCTCTGAGGTGCTTTAGCCAGTGTGTAACACATCGAACAGGGTCTCTGAGGTGCTTTAGCCAGTGTGTAACACGTCGAACAGGGTCTCTGAGGCGCTTTAGCCAGTGTGTAACACACCGAACAGGGTCTCTGAAGGGCTTTAGCCAGTGTGTAACACATCGAACAGGGTCTCTGAGGTGCTTTAGTCAAACGCCAGTGTGTAACACGTCGAACAGGGTCTCTGTTTCATCAGAGCACACTCTCTAATTCGCTCTATTTCTACAGCCTCCCTCCTGATCTCCTGCCTCTTCTGCTCTTTCTTCATCTCATGATCCTGACACCTAATAAAGCGGGAGACGTCAGACACCTTGTGCTTTAAGGGAATTCCCAGCTGACAGGGAATGTTCTCAGAACCTGTCTGTCTGTCTGTCTGTCTGTCAGTATGTCTGTCTGTCTGTCAGTATGTCTGTATGTCTGTCAGTATGTCTGTCTGTCTGTCAGTATGTCTGTCAGTATGTCTGTCTGTCTGTCTGTCTGTCTGTCAGTATGTCAGTATGTCTGTCAGTATGTCTGTCTGTCTGTCAGTATGTCTGTCTGTCTGTCAGTATGTCAGTATGTCTGTCTGTCTGTCAGTATGTCAGTATGTCTGTCTGTCAGTATGTCTGTCTGTCTGTATGTTTGCTTATAGCCCCCCAGCTCAGCCGCCATGTGTTGGAGTTAACCCCGGTGAACGAGAGGGTCGCTTCCCTACGCCTTCGGGTCGGGGATAGGTCTCTCACTGTCGTTTGTGCTTACGGGCCGAACGGCAGTGCAGAGTACCCGGCCTTCTTGGAGTCTCTGGGAGGGGTGCTGGAAAGTGCTCCGACTGGGGACTCCATCGTTTTACTGGGGAACTTCAACGCCCACGTGGGCAGCGACAGTGACACCTGGAGGGGCGTGATTGGGAGGAACGGCCCCCCTGACCTGAACCCGAGTGGTGTTCTGTTATTGGACTTCTGTGCTAGTTACAGCTTGTCCATAACGAACACCATGTTCAAGCATAAGGGTGTCCATCAGTGCACATGACACCAGGACACCCTAGGCCGGAGGTCGATGATCGACTTTGTGGTCGTTTCATCCGACCTCCGGTCGTATGTCTTGGACACTCGGGTGAAGAGAGGGGCGGAGCTGTCAACTGATCACCACCTGGTGGTGAGTTGGATCCGATGGCGGGGGAGGGAGCTGGACAGACTCGGCAGACCCAAACGTACTGTGAGGGTCTGTTGGGAACATTTGGCCGAATCTCCTGTCAGAGAGATCTTCAACTCCCACCTCCGGCAGAGCTTCGACCAGATCCCGAGGGAGTCTGGAGATATTGAGTCCGAGTGGACCATGTTCTCCACCTCCATTGTCAACGCGGCCACTCGGAGCTGTGGCCGTAAGGTCTCCGGTGCCTGTCGAGGCGGCAATCCCCGAACTTGGCTAGATTTAACCAGCTAATTCAACAAGTGCTACCTTCCTAATTTGTGACACGATGCTTTGACAGCATCAGCATATCATAGCACTTGTGGAATGAGTACAGCAACTTAAAACATTTAACACACACTGTTCTCAAAGCAAGCTCATGCTCCACTCGTCACCAGCCATGATGGCGACTCAAAAAACCCAACATAACAGAAACTCTTCTAAACTAGCATAGCAAAACATTAAACACTACTAAATCTCCCACAAAAAATCCCAGCCTAGTTTCAGTTAAATTTGTCAAAATTAAAAACAAGTACATAGAACTCAAAACAACGAAACAATTCAACGTACTTAAAATGTGTCAGTTTTGTGAACTCAAAAGAAAAAAGAAAGTTTTAAATACTCGTAACATTTTAAGTATCTTTTGTTAATTTGATGGAACTAATTTGTATAATTTGAGTTGGCCCTACTCAATACAATGAATTATTTTGAGCGTTAGGGTTTACTGTGTTATGAAGCTAAAAATAAAAAATACAAATATTAGATGAGACATTAGATGAAAAACTTAAACTTAAACCTTAAAGGAGAACTCGGTAACTCTAGCGAACTCTAGTCACTTCTTCGCTGATTTTCCCTTTTGTTGTCGTGTGTTTTCCCCACGAGCTCCCCCTACAGCTGTGGGAGGGCGTATATTTCACAACACAGTCGTAAATAACTCCCTTGCGGCGCCTCCTCCCCCTCTCTACCGCTGCTCATGTGCGTGTGTTTTGATCGGAGCAAGCCAACTGTATCGTGTGGAGCTAGGTCTACCGAGGTGGGTAATCTGGTAATACATCATACATGCGTGTGTGTTTATGTCGAATTGCCGTAAAGCAATTTGTGTTTCGCGCTCGTTCTCGTTCTAGTTCTCGCTTCTCACGAGACTTCCCATTTCTATCTTGCCGGGACGGTAGTGCCCAAGTTGCAAGGTTGGTTTTCCGCCTGGGAACGCTGGGGGGAGCGGGGAAAGTCACCAGTATCACCAGAACAGGTTGTTTAACCATCCAAATGATTTCTAGACAGTTTTATTAAGTTAAAAAAGTTACCAAGTTCTCCTTTAAACTTAAAAATGTTGCCTTGGCAACTAACTGAAATAACATTTCAATTTGTAAGTTGAAGTACTAAAATTACTAAAACTAAAATAAATATAAAATAAAGCTCAAAAGAAAAAGACGAAAAAAACGAATAAAAAAAATGACAGAAGCACATACTCACAATTCCTAAAACTTAAACAGAAAATATAACAATAAAAGGTCATTCAAACCATTGCTAAATACTGTATACTATAAATAATACTAAAATAACAGCCCATGATCTCTAGAGATTCACAGTTTTTAAGTAACAAAAATGCCTAAAATGCACCCAAAGTTATTTTATCTGTTGTCAGAATCAGAATCAGAAAGAGCTTTATTGCCAAGTATGCTTGCGCATACGAGGAATTTGTCTTGGTGACAGTAGCTTCCAGTACACATACAATATAAAGTGACAAGACAAGTAACATAGGTATAAATAAAAAAAAAATAGAAAAAAATAAAATAAAATAAAAATAAAAAGATTATAAATTATAAATATATATAAAGTTATAAGGTGCTATAATGAAATGTCTGAGGGAAGTATTGCACATGTTTGTTCCACAGTAGCGGAACATTTAAGTGTTCATGAGGTAGATGGCCTGGGGAAAGAAACTTTTCCTGTGTCTGGTTGTTTTTGTGCTCGGTGCTCTGTAGCGTCGACCAGACGGTAACAGTTCAAACAGAAAGTGTGCTGGGTGTGACGGGTCCAGAGTGATTTTGCGAGCCCTTTTACTCACTCTGGATGAGTGCAGTACTTTGAGTGTGGGAAGGGTAGTGCCAGTGATTCGCTCAGCAGTCCGAACTATCCGCTGTAGTCTACGGAGGTCGGTTTTGGTAGCAGAGCCGAACCAGACGGTGATGGAAGTGCAGAGGATGGACTGGATGACAGCTGAGTAGAACTGTACGAGCAGCTCCTGTGGCAGGTTGAATTTCCTCAGCTGACGCAGGAAGTACAGTCTCTGTTGGGCTTTCTTCACAATAGAGTCTATGTGAGTGTCCCACTTCAGATCCTGAGAGATGGTGGTGCCCAGGAACCTGAATGACTCTACTGCAGTCACAGTGCTGTCCATGATGGTGAGTGAAGGGAGTGCAGGGGGGTTTCTCCTGAAGTCCACGATCATCTCCACTGTTTTGAGCGTGTTCAGCTCCAGGTTGTTATAACTGCACCAAAGAGCCAGCTGCTCCACCTCCTGTCTGTACGCAGACTCGTCACCGTTCCGGATGAGTCCGATAACAGTAGTGTCGTCCGCAAACTTCAGGAGCTTGACAGAGGTGTCTTTAGAGGTGCAGTCATTTGTGTACAGGGAGAAGAGCAGTGGTGAGAGAACACATCCCTGTGGAGCACCGGTGCTGATGGTGCAGCTGTCGGACGGGATTTTGCCCATTCTGACTAGCTGTTGTCTGTCTGTCAGAAAGCTTGTGATCCATTGACAGACGGAGCTAGGGACAGAGAGCTGGGTCAGTTTGGTCTGGAGCAGTGATGGGACGATGGTGTTGAAGGCAGAACTAAAGTCCACGAACAGAATCCTTGCATAGGTCCCTGGTTTGTCCAGATGTTGTAGGGTGTAATGCAGTCCCATATTGACCGCATCATCCACAGACCGGTTTGCTCTGTAGGCAAACTGCAGGGGGTCCAGCAAGGGTCCAGTGATGTCCTTCAGATATGTTAACACCAGTCTTTCGAATGACTTCATGGCCACAGATGTTAAGGCAACAGGTCTGTAGTCATTGAGTCCTGTGATCTTTGGTTTCTTCGGGATTGGGATGATGGTGGAGCGTTTAAAGCAGAAAGGGACTTTGCACTGCTCCAGTGATCTGTTGAAGATCAGTGAGAAGATAGAGGCCAGCTGGTCAGCGCAGGTTTTCAGACAGGCTGGTGAAACACCGTCTGGGCCTGGTGCTTTCCTTCTCTTCTGTTTCCTGAAGATCTGACGCACATTATCCTCACTGATCTGAAGTGCAGGGGGGGAGGGGAGGGGGATGGCTGGAGGTGTTGATGGCTGTGTAGAGAGATGGTCAGGGCGGGTATGGGGTGTCTGATCGGGGGTCTCAAATCTACAGTAAAAGACATTCAGCTCGTTCGCAAGATGCTTATTGCTGTCGATGCTGGGGGATGGTGTCTTGTAGTTGGTAATGTCTTTCAGGCCTTTCCACACTGATGCAGGGTCGTTGGAGGAAAACTGGTTTTCGAAGCTTTTTGGCATAGCTCTTCTTAGCCACTTCAATCTCCTTTGTCAATGTGTTCCTGGCCTGATTATACAAGATCCTATCCCCACTCCTGTAGGCATCTTCTTTGACCTGACGAAGCTGTCTGAGTTTTGGTGTGAACCATGGTTTATCATTGTTGAATGATAAGTAAGTCCTGGTAGGGATGCATAAATCCTCACAGAAACTGATGTATGATGTTACAGTCTCTGTGAGCTCGTCCAGATCGCTGGCAGCAGCTTCAAAAACACTCCAGTCAGTGCATTCAAAACAGGCTTGTAAGACCTGCTCTGTGTCGTTGGTCCATCTCTTTACAGTCCTTATTACTGGCTTAGCAGTTTTAAGTTTTTGCCTGTAAGTTGGTAGAAGATGAACCAGGCAGTGATCGGAAAGTCTGCATTTAATATATCAAGTTTAGTCTGGATTGGAAGTGTTTAACATAAATAATCAGCATGCTGTGTGTTTTATACGTGCTAGCCCTCATACATGTAAAATTTAGCAGGAAGCAAAATAAAGAAGTTAATTTCTGGCACTAATGAGAATCCTGTAATCTCCAGCACAGGACGCATTTGTCTGATGTAGAGTACCTGAGTATTCCCTCCTGCTTCTCCTTCCACACTCTCTTCTCTTCCTCTCTCTGGCTGGTGATCTGCTTTTTTCTCTCCTCCTCTTCCTCCTGCCTCCGAGCCTCCGCTGCTCTCTTCAGCTCTCTTTCGGTCAGAAGGTCCTGATGGAAGACAGAAGAAGGGATTTCTAAACCACATCTGATTCAGTCTGCTTTCACAGTGTGAATGTTGTCCAACAACCGCCTTACCCGAAAAGCTTTCGTCGAGCTCCTCTTCTCTTCGTGTTTCTTGCGCTCTTTCATGGCCCGTTCCATCAGAGCACACTCTCTAATTCGCTCTATTTCTACAGCCTCCCTCCTGATCTCCTGCCTCTTCTGCTCTTTCTTCATCTCATGATCCTGACACCTAATAAAGCGGGAGACGTCAGACACCTTGTGCTTTAAGGGAATTCCCAGCTGACAGGGAATGTTGTCAGAACCTCAAAGTTATGAACAAACGGTCTTCTAGTAACGTTAATAGAATGTTCGTTCAAAGTTATCAAAGTTAATCATGTCCTCAAAACATTCACACAAAAACATTATTTATACATCATTCCTGGAGTGTTTTTTTCTTTAATGAATTGTTTTAGTTGGACAATCGTCTAACATTTCTTGAATGTTACTAATTATTTCAGCGCGTTCAGAGAACATTCACAAGCAGTGTTCGGGGTATCGCATTACTTTATCAGATTACTTTTTTCAAGTGACGAGTTACTTTACATTTACATTACTTTTAAATTTACCACAAAATATCCGAGTCACTCTTTCAAATAAGTAACAGGTTTTCCCATTTCCGGACGGATAGCTCTCCTGTCCCCATGTTGGGAGAGATCGGCAGTAAGTGCAGAGGCGTTTGTGTGTGAACATGAGGGTTATTGCATCTAGCTTGCACAAAAACATATTCAGCATTCCTCAAAATGAATAAAAAACTCAGAATATGGTAATATCTATCTATAAATTACAGAAACGTTAGTCTGTCTGTCTGTATGTCTGTCTGTCTGTCTGTCTGTCTGTCAGTATGTCTGTCTGTCTGTCAGTATGTCAGTATGTCTGTATGTCTGTCTGTATGTCAGTATGTCAGTATGTCTGTATGTCTGTCAGTATGTCTGTCAGTATGTCTGTCTGTATGTCAGTATGTCAGTATGTCTGTATGTCTGTCAGTATGTCTGTCAGTATGTCTGTCTGTCTGTCTGTCAGTATGTCTGTCTGTCTGTATGTCTGTATGTCTGTCAGTATGTCAGTATGTCTGTCAGTATGTCAGTATGTCTGTCTGTCTGTCTGTCAGTATGTCTGTCTGTCAGTATGTCTGTCTGTCTGTCTGTCAGTATGTCTGTCTGTCAGTATGTCTGTCTGTCAGTATGTCTGTCTGTCAGTATGTCTGTCTGTCAGTATGTCTGTCTGTCTGTCTGTCAGTATGTCTGTCAGTATGTCAGTATGTCTGTCTGTCAGTATGTCTGTCTGTCTGTCTATCTGTCTGTCTGTCTGTCAGTATGTCTGTCTGTCTGTATGTCTGTCTGTCAGTATGTCTGTCTGTCAGTATGTCTGTCTGTCAGTCTGTCTGTCAGTATGTCTGTCAGTATGTCAGTATGTCTGTCTGTCAGTATGTCTGTCTGTCAGTATGTCTGTCTGTCTATCTGTCTGTCTGTCTGTATGTCTGTCTGTCAGTATGTCTGTCTGTCTGTCTGTCTGTCAGTATGTCTGTCTGTCAGTATGTCTGTCTGTCTGTCTGTCAGTATGTCTGTCTGTCAGTATGTCTGTCTGTCAGTATGTCTGTCTGTCTGTCTGTCAGTATGTCTGTCTGTCTGTCAGTATGTCTGTCTGTCTGTCTGTCAGTATGTCTGTCTGTCTGTCTGTCTGTCAGTATGTCTGTCTGTCTGTCTGTCAGTATATCTGTCTGTCTGTCTGTCTGTCAGTATGTCTCTGTCAGTATGTCTGTCTGTCTGTCAGTCTGTCAGTATGTCTGTCTGTCTGTCAGTATGTCTGTCTGTCTGTCTGTCTGTCAGTATGTCTGTCTGTCTGTCTGTCTGTCTGTCAGTATGTATGTCTGTCTGTCTGTCTGTCTGTCAGTATGTATGTCTGTCTGTCTGTCTGTCTGTCTGTCAGTATGTCTGTCTGTCAGTATGTCAGTATGTCTGTCTGTCTGTCTGTCTGTCAGTATATCTGTCTGTCTGTCAGTATGTCTGTCTGTCTGTCTGTCTGTCAGTATGTCTGTCTGTCTGTCTGTCAGTATGTCTGTCTGTCTGTCTGTCTTTCGCATATCTCTCGAACCGTTAGTCTGATGGACTTCTAACTCGACAGGTGCCTCGCTATGGGCACGAGTAAGTGCACAAAAAACTTGTGACTGGCCTAACCAGTCGAGAACCACTGCATTAGAGCACAGGCAAAGTTATCATTACCTATCCATATAGCAATGTTTATTATGGAAATATATTACAGTAATCAGTATTGTTACATAACAAATTGTGCTGCAATAAAGAAGGTCTAATTTAACACTGTTTATCCTCCAGAACAGAGAGTGTAGAATGGCCAAAAGGTTTGGGCAAAATCCGTTAGATGTATTTCTTTAAAAAAAAAAGCCTAAATTGAAAGATGAGGAAGACGGATATGAGGACAAGGAGGAGAGCAACTGAGAGGAAGGGTTAGAGATCACATGAGATGACAAAAGAATGTCTGCATTTGGAAGTTTAGGCTGTATAGTGGATATAATGAGTTGCATTTGTGGGTGTTCTTACAGCTCACCCCGGACCGCACTCATGTTCTAACCCTGGTTACGGCCTCGTCATCAATTACTTTTAAAAGGAACTTTCCCATAATGTTTGGAGAATTCCCAAATGAAATGAAAAATAAATAAAAAACATTTTAAAGGTTGTCGACACTTTGAATGTTTAGAGAACATTCGAAAATAACATTTATATGTTAATTGGAACGCTAGCAAAAGGTTGTTCGAGCATGTTGTTGTCAGCTGTGTGTGCACTGAAGCATAGATGACTTCTCCTTACTGTAGTCTCCAGCTCTCCGAGACGGCCAGGCGGTCTCGTCTCCTACACAGGGCGTTCTGCTGATCCCGCTGGACCGCCTGCTCTTCCCTGCGAGCCCTTTCAGCAAAGAACTCTCTGTCTGCTTCTCTGCTGGCCTTCAGCCTCATGCGCTTCAGCTCGACCTGAGCCTCCCTATCCTTCTGGACCTCCGTCAGCATCAGAGCGCTCTATAAAACAAGAGGATCGTTTCTACAACACTTCACCACAGAAGAAGATTTGTGATCTGATACCGTAAGACACGCACATGGAAGGCTCTCACTCGGCCGGTCTGGTAGAACTGCAGGGTTTGAGCTCTCTTGATGGCCTCCTCTCGTCTCTGGGCCTGGTGTTCTGCTTCTTGCAGGTCCAGCTGTTTCCTCCTCTCTTCGATCAGCGCCTCTCGCATGGCTTTCGCCTCTAGCTTTTTACTTTTCTTGAGAAGTAAGATCGACACTGAAGCGTTCGGCGATTTGCACTAACTGCTCCTTTGTACAACTCTCAAGCAAAGCTTCTGACGGACACGTAAAGAAATCTTCGACCACCGAAGACATTTTGTTCGTATATGTATACGCTAGGGGTGGGCGATATGACCTAAAATTAATATCACGGTATTTTTCATCTTTTGAACGGTGACGGTATAATATCACGGTATAACTTTTTTTTGGTACATTTTGGGAGGAGTAGCCTGTCCTGTCTCTCTTTAGTATGTGAATAAAGTTAATATTTTTATAATATAATAAGTAAATGGTAGGTATCCTTATCAAAAAGAGACATGGGAGAGTATTATGCATTCTCAACATTTATTTTGCAAAAAACCTAAAGATCTTACTTAACAGTGTACAACAAAACAAAAATTAGCAGTGTAATAACACAAGAACAGTGTAATAATGTAATTGCCCTTGAGCCAAAAAGTTTGCCCACCCCTGCTATATAGGCTACAGGCCCGACCTTTCTTCACGATGTTTCACCAGTCGTTTAATGGCCACTCCGCTTTTACCTACCACGTGCAAGGCTGATACAAATGTGTTTTACTTTTTTATTTACAACAAGATATATAGTATAAGGACAGGTATTCAGACCACAACTGAACGTTTGAAGAAAATTTAATGCCTTATTATTTAGAATTAGATATTATTGATGTAAATTAGGGCTGTCAACTTTAGTCGTTTAGTCGACTAATCGGTCGATGCCGTCTTGGTCGACTGACATTCTCATTGGTCGACCAGTCGCATAATTATTTTTTTTTTTTTTTCACCAATAAAGAAATTTTCATTGATTTACTCCTTGATATTTATTCCTTTATAAGCAGTTATATATTACTGTATTCTAAATATAATTAGCCTATGTTTTATCCACAACTTTAAATGCTTTAATTTAGGCTATTTTGTAACAGCGCCACAGTTTAGCGCACCACGTAGAACACTCGGGAACCGCACCTGTGGTTGGCTGCACTGCTGCTTCGCGCTCAGTGAGGAATATAGGTAGTAATCTCTATGTGTCTGTCCGTCCGTTTGCATTTTGATTATTTCGAGAACCGTTCATCCAATCGACTTCACAAGGGAGTGCAGTGTCGCATTTGGTGCAATATAGACAAGACACGCGAGACGCGACACGTTCAGAATTAATAGTAAACTACAGAACAGCGCGAGCGGGAAGCGGCGCACCTCACGCGAGCAGGGCTTAGGCTATATTCTCCGAGAACGGACACTGCACTAGTGATATAAAACGCACACAGTCTGTTAATTAAGCAATACTTTTAACCTGTTAAGCTGCAACCCCACTTTTGAAAAATCCCAAGAAATGACATACCCAAACTGAAACAGATACAGTTCATGTACCCTTTGTACTAAAAGCACAAGTATGATCTCATTTGAAAGCTGACACCTGGCAGTTTATTGTAAATGTAGAATTAATTATTGTCATAATGACAAAAATTGTTATAAATAGCTTCAAAGTTTTGTAAAGTTATTAGAAATTATTTTTTATGAAATATCCTCATGAAAATAAAATTGAAGTTGGCACTGGAGCAATCTAGAAATGCACTACAGCTAATGCCACATGTCTAAACATTTTATGTTTAAAATCTTAAGATAATAAGTCCAAAACTCTGTATTTAGTGAAATGTTTTTCAAGACCATGTCATGTGACTTTATTTTGATTTGACGCTAAGATGCTACTGATGTTTATTGCCATCTTCTAACCATCTATCCAGTATATTGTCTTTATTGTTTTGTGGTGCAAACGAGCCCCATTCAGTCTCAGTCTCCCCCTGCACACATTCACACCTCTCCAGCCTGGTTATGGCTCTAAATATGCATTTCTTTTGTCTGCATTATAGTTACTAATGACTGGCTATTCACAGGCTTATGGTTTCAGTCACTAATTTCTTTTCTCAAAGTTCACCCTTACATTTTAAACTGTATCTAATGCATTTCTTGAATAAAGAAACATTTCAGGTAGCATTCAAAAAATAATAAAAATATAACTTCTAGGTGGCAGGTGCACCTAGGGCTAGCTAGCGTGTTAGCTTAGCACACCATCAATACACGACAATTTATGAGATTAAAACCATGTTTGTGCTTATAACAGGGTTTCTGCAGGGTTTGGTCAGTCAAATTTAAGACTTTTTAAGACCTTTTTATGACCATTATGATTTAAATTTATGACCTACATGAATTATGAAAAATTAATTAAAATTCTTTTCAAAAGTTTTTTTTTTAATTGACTTTCATTGAAAGTAACAAGATGTATTATTTAAATGCCTAAAGACAGCTCCAATGCCTTCTTACCCAGTGTGCAATATGCTTGATACTGATTATTTGCAATGGGCTTGAGCCAACTACTAAACACACCATCATTGAGCCATGGCTCGTTAAATGTACACTTTCCCATTGTGATAGACCGGGAGATTTCAGTTCGGGCTGGGCAATATGGCCAAAAACAATTAACACGATAATTGTTTTATATTAGTCAATATCGATAATTATCACGATAAATGTCAAATCTTTATTTCTTTCAAGTTTAAAGGCAGACTGTTGCTTCTAAGTGAAAGTTGTAGAAACCAGAGCGTTAATTGTGGTTTTAAACTAACTTTACTCTTTATTGTCAGAAAATATAATGACAAACACTTGCTAAAACAGGTGAACATTTCACAAATCTGAGGTAGGACATTCAAACATTTGTCATTTGTCCTTAACAAAATAAATATCTTTATTGGGAAAATAATTACTTAGTTTCTGCATGTGCTAATAGGGGTCAAGTCTTGAAACTTGTCTTGGTTTGTGTTGCCTAACTTTGATGGCACGTATCTTCAGGAAATGTATGAAAAACAGTAGCCTAAATACATTATTAAATACTGTAAATATTCCATTAGTCCTTTAATACATTATCAGCACTAATAATATAATAAAATTCAATATGTATATCCCACATGGTGCAGTTAATATCACTAGGCTAACGTGACAGTAAATCCATGGTAAATGACGGGAGATTGTAGACGGAAAAGCCTTCTGACAGTTGTGCAGAGTTTCTCCTGTTGGTCAGCGCTGTTTCATCTGCCTTTAAACTGGTTTAAATCACTGAGACAGTGTGTTCTTCGCTGAATTCAAGCGCTTCTCACTGGATCTTGTGACTGAGACCGATCAGAGTAAACGCATCAGTTCTATTGAGCTCGCGCTGCGCTGCCGTTTGGACTTGGAGCCGAGCGGGTAAATGGTCCGTGTGGCGCGCGTTTCAAATGAGCGTTCCGCTTTTAGCGCATTTAACCTGTGCATTTAACATTATGCCGCCAGCGCATTTTCAGGGGGAAAAGGCAATGGTAGAACCAACGAATGAACGAGCATATCAATTTATGACGTGGCTAAATTAAATTTATGACCTTGTATGGAAAATCCGGACGTTTTTATGACTTTTTATGGCCTAAAATTCTTATTATTAAATTTAAGACGTTTTATGACTTTTTATGACTCCGCGGAAACCCTGTTATAAACTTACTTTATAAAGCAAATCGAGTATTTTAAATAATTTCCTGTGATTTAATTTGGCTTCAGATAAAAAATCAGACAGAAAATATAGCCTACTATTGGATAGTGTTCTGCACAACGATTCTATATAGATTAGCATTACATTATACATATAATCTATTATTATGGAAATACCTGGCATGGATTGAAAAACACAGGTAACTCAAATATCATAGCAAACATGTTTATTGTCTTCAAAATGTCTTTATCTGCATGTTACAGCCATAGTTACAGCGCGATCTGTTGTTAGCTGTGTGTGTGTTCGAGGCTTCCTGGATTGTCACATGATTATGGCACTTCTTCATGTTCTAATACTGTGCACAGGGCGGCGAGGGCGCCCTCAGGCTATTGGTATGAATTGAAAACACATTAACAGAGTATGCAAACGCTCATAATGATTACATCGACGCATTTGGGTATAAATTCAATAAATATTATTCCTGTCTATAGAAATATGATGTAAACCTATGAGAATATATCAATATTTCTCCAAATCTGCACATTTTTGAGCTAAAGCCCTGAAGGACGTTGTTTTGTGTATCGCTGTCATGACGACAGCACGGAGTTTTTTATGAATGAAAGCGGCTGACGCGCATAATTCATATCAAAGGTATCGACTCATTTTTTCATTTCATAACTCCTGACACAAATTAAGAAATAACTGTCGCTATAAGTTTCTCAGAATACAATAGTGGTCAAATTCTGAAACTTGAGTCTTATATCTTTTTAATGATGTATAGTTTGTCAAGATATAACATTAAATCTGATAGTAACTTTGAACTATATATAAATAAAACCGCTTCAGTGCGCCGACGCTCTGGCAACGGTTAACAGGTTAAGGTAGTCTAATATTTTTCTGACTAACAAATTACTGACACAGTAAAGGGTAGATTTAAATAAAGAAAAACGAAATTTAAATAAAGAAAAACGAAATTTAAATAAAGAAAAAAACGAAATTTAAATACAGAAAAAATGAAATTTAAATAAAGAAAAACGAAATTTAAACAGGCCTAAAGAAAAACTAAATTTAAATAAAGAAAAAACGAAATTTAAATAAAGAAAAACGAAATTTAAATAAAGAAAAAAACGAAATTTAAATACAGAAAAAATGAAATTTAAATAAAGAAAAACGGAATTTAAATAAAGAAAAACGAAATTTAAATAAAGAAAAAACGAAATTTAAATAAAGAAAAGCGAAATTTAAATAAAGAAAAAACAAAATTTAAATAAAGAAAAACGAAATTTAAATAAAGAAAAAACGGAATTTAAATAAAGAAAAACGAAATTAAGTTTGCCTAAATTAAAAACGAGATTAATTTAGATTGATAATAACGGGTAAAAAGTCTAATACATTTTGTTTATTCTATTTTCCACAATGTCAAAGCAACAGCAGCAATACAAGCTCAGGCATGCACTTCGGTTCATACAAACTCCGCTGTTCTGCGCTCTAGCCAGAGAACACTCTTGTTGCAGGAACACTCAGGCGTCGGTTCTATTTCTAGCATGAACGCGTTTTCCGCGTGGCTCGAGCCGCGCCTGAGACGCGTGTCTCACGCAGGCAGTGTGTAAACTCCAACCTTTTAACATGGGAGCCGAAATAAAAACAGACACCCAACGCAGCTGAGACTCTCACGCCAGCAGCCAGTGTGTCGCCGGCCTTATTCAAGCGCGAATGAGAACCGTTTCGCGGGGGATCCCAGGTGTCAATAAAACAAAAACAAAAACGTTTTTTCGTTGTTGTTTTATAAATGCTCTGACAATTGTTTAATAAATGTTCAATCAAAATGCAAAACATCGCGTCTTTTTTTTATTTTTATTTTTATTTTTTTTAGTCGACTAATCGTTGTGCAGGACAGGACTTTGGTCGACTAAGCATTTCTTTGGTTGACTACAGCCCTAATGTAAATGCAGCCGTTCAAGGAACATAATTGATTTATTACGGTATTGACGGTATTAGAAAATCCATGTCGTGGCGCAATGTCACACCGGTGATGACTATGACACCGGTGTACCGCCCACCCCTAGTATACGCGCAATAACACAAACGAAACTACTACACGTGAGACGCTGTTTACCCGAAATACAACTCCCATAAGCCACTACTTCAAAAAGGAACTACGTCACCATATTACGCAACCTATGCTCATTCACAAAAACTCCCGAAGACTTCCCACAAGTCAAAACACAGTGTAAGCGCCAGAATAAACCGCACTATACACACGAACACAATGATTTACCTTTACTTATTTTTGTTGAATGGATTTACCGTTTACAATATGAGAAAACTCCAGCTCCTAACTCAGAAAACACTAACTAAATCCTACCTGGTCTTCAGAGATGTACCGGGCTCGGGGCGGCATTAAACGCTGAGCTCCGCGACAATCAGTCAGACTGAAGGTCCGGAAGCGTACCCCCTACAGAGAGTGAATCTCCACCCAGGATAACCTCCAAAAACAAGAAAGGCAAAATAACAAAACAAAACAACAAACAGTGCTCCGTCGGAAGGGTTGTATTCACAATCCAGCTGGAAACACTCTAACTAACCAGAGTTCTCATTTATAAAGGTAACCATTCACAAAAACATACACACATACAACCCATACTTACCAACGTTTCCTACCCCCATAGGATCGCGGACGAGACACCCAATTTATGTTACGGCCAGCTCGTTCTCCACCGTACATAAAATATACAAGTACACTTCAGTAATGACTTGCAAGATTTTATTAGTCTTCAAACAAACAGATAACTTAATATAACGAAGTCTAGGGTTCAAAATCAAAGGGGAAAAATCATAATCCAGATGGGGAGGAGAAAAGGTTGGTATGGGCTGTAGACAAAATAAAGGTTTGCAACAAGTGACTTCTCCAGAGGCTGTCAATCCCCTGGACGAAGTAAAGAAGAGTGGTGGAGGCCAATGTTTTATCCTCTCCTTGATTAAGTGGTGAACAGGGAACAGGTGTGTGCAATCTCCTGCGCTCTCATGGAAGAACAACGCCACCAGCAGGCGAGCAAGTAAAACGCAGGGTCGTAACATGCGGTCCCCGAGGACTTTTCTATCGCTTCAGAGGTGTGTGTGTGTGTGTGTGTGTGTGTGTGTGTGTGTGTAACGTTATGTGTGTGTGTGTCTAAAATGTGACCCTGACCGTTTTACTTGCCTTTTGTTAAATAATCACTCGTTATTAAAATTTAGATATTTCGATAATACCTCAATTGTATGGAACGTATGCTTAATTTGTGCAAATTTCTGTCACTGTCCATCTGTATTATGTGGGTTTAGGGGGCGCGTAGATCTAGGCTATGTACGGAACGTTTGTTTGTTTTTTTAAGCGAATTTTTATTTTATTTTCAAATATATGCATTTATAGTGTGTATATAAACAAATATATATTTTATAATGACATAATTATACATATACATGTGCATTTATATGTTTTAAATACAATTATAAGGTGTCAGTGTATTTCATTAGACTTTAACTTTGCCAGCTATAAAAAAATCTAGCATTTCCTCTCGTTTTACCACTGATTTTTAGTGACAGTCGATATGCATGCATGGGCCACTGGCGATGACAGTTCCCCCCCTCCCCTCTCCCCTGCCGTGCCATACCACACCCACTCCCCGCCCTTCTTCTCACAGCCACCACGCCCAATTAAGTTGCATTTTTCAAAAAGATTGTGAGCTAGACTTGAGCTGAAAGAGGGGGGTGTCATGACCCTTTAAGCGCAACGGAGCAACTGTGTCTAAAGTGCTGGAAAAGAGAGAGTTAAAAGTTTCTGTCGTAATATCGAGTTCTGCTAAGCTATCTGGGATACTGAGATAATAATAATAATAATAATAATAACTTTATTCTTATATAGCGCCTTTAAAGCAGCTTCTCAAGGCGCTTTACATACTAGAACAAGCAAATTTAAAATACAGCACTACAATAAAATACAATACAACAAGATGCAAAAAAAAAACAAAAAAAAAAAAATCAAGTAAAAGCTAACCTAAAAAAATGCGTTTTTAAAAGAGATTTGAAATTACTTAGAGACTGTGCATCTCTGATATTTGGAGGGAGAGCATTCCAAAGCCTAGGAGCATAGGATGAGAAAGCCCTGTCCCCCACAGTACGCAATCGAGTCTGTGGGACTGCCAATAGACCAGCTTGTGAAGAGCGTAAATGACGCTTAGGTGTGTATAAAGTTAAAAGCGCAGACAGATACTGAGGTGCCAAACCATGCAGTGCCTTATATGTGAGCATAAGGATTTTAAAATCAACTCGGAGCCTGACCGGGAGCCAGTGCAAAGACTTTAAAATCGGGGTAATATGCTCATTTCTCCTGATTCCAGTCAAAATCCTAGCAGCAGAATTTTGTACACATTGTAATTTGTTAAGTGTGGTTTTAGGAACCCCAGCAAGAAGTGCATTGCAATAGTCAATGCGGGAAAAAACAAAGGTATTAATAAGCCTTTCAGTCACCGAGAGGGATAACATAGAGCGGAGTCTAGCAATGTTTCTGAGATGAAAAAAAGAGTTCTTAACAATGTACCGCACATGAGAGTCAAAGGACAGACTAGAATCAAATATAACTCCCAAGTTTTTTAACTTAGTCTGTGCCTCCAAATCAGAGCCATCTATGTTTAAAATTAGTGAACCAGCCTTACGAAGCTGATGAGGGGTGCCAATAAGCAAGACCTCAGTCTTATCACTATTGAGACACAAGAAATTTTGGGACATCCATGTTTTTATCTCAGAAATATAATGTGTTAAAAAAGGAACATCCAGATTTTGACCAGGTTTAGAGTGAATATAAATCTGAGTGTCATCTGCATAAAAGTGATAATTAAGCCCAAGTGATCTTAGTAGCAGTCCAAGTGGAAATATGTAAATGCTAAAAAGTAACGGGCCTAGGATTGAACCTTGAGGAACACCCGTACGGACAGAGCCGAGCTCAGACCGAAAGCCACTCATACAGACAAACTGCTTACGATCAGAGAGGTAAGATCTAAACCAGGTTAAAACAATCTCAGAAACACCAAAGACAGTTTCCAGACGGTTGAGTAGAAGATTGTGATTAACAGTATCAAAAGCGGCACTAAGATCAAGGAGGATAAGAATAGAAAGAGAACCAGAATCTGAGGCTATTAACAGATCATTGGTGACCTTGACCAAGGCTGTCTCAGTACTATGAAATTTCCGAAAACCAGACTGAAGGGGCTCAGAAAGATTATTTACTGTGAGATGACTGTGTAGCTGCAAAGCCACAACACGTTCCAAAATTTTTGCCACAAATGGAAGATTTGATATCGGGCGATAATTATTTAAGTTGTCCAAATCTACATCATGCTTCTTCGGAACAGGTGTTACAGCAGCAGTTTTCAATGCTGCTGGGACAACACCAGAACACAAAGATTCATTGACAATGCCAAGAACAGCTGGGCACAGTGAGTCAAAACAAGATTTAAACAAGCTTGTAGGGAGGGGATCAAGTAAGCAAGTGGTAACTTTCATACATGATACCACGCTAGTGAGCAGCTCAGAGTCAACTTCAGAAAAGGCAGTAAAGGATGTGCCAGAGAAACTAGGCAAGCAAAGTACAGAAGAGGAACCAGGTATAGCATGAATGATTTTATAAACATTGTCAATTTTAGAGCTAAAAAAAATGAAGAAAGTCATTACACACCTGATTTGAGACAGGCAGAGAGGTACCAACATTACATGTGAGAAGTCTGTTTATAGTATGAAAGAGATGCCTTGGATTTCTTTGATTATTATCTATTATCTGAGAAAAATAAACAGATCTGGCAGACTCAATTGCAGATCTATATTCCCCCAGGTGATCTTTCCAGGCTTGATAAAACACATTCAGGCCCGAGTCACGACACTTGCGCTCCAATTTACGGCAAGCAGCTTTCCTAAAGCGCAGGTCGTCATTATACCAAGGGGCAGAACGAGTAAAAGAGACTCTGCGTGACTTCAAGGGAGCAAAATAATCTAAATTAGAGGCAAGAACCGTATTCAGGTGCAAAATCTTATCTTCCAGAGGAGCTGACGGAAGACCACTAAGAGAGGAAACAACAGAGTCTGCAAAGTCTGACGGATTAATTGATTTCCATTTACGAAAATGAACAGAGTGTGAGGAAGACACAGGCGGAAGAGGCAGTTCTAGATTAAAAAAGATTGCCAGATGATCAGAGAGACCAATATCAACTGAACACTGCTGTGCTACAATTGCTTCGTTTGCAATCACAAGGTCTAATGTATGACCTTTGTTATGTGTAGGGCCGCTGATAAACTGTTTAAGATGAAAACAGTCTAATAAAAATAGGAAGTCCTTTGCCATCACACAGTCATTTTCATCAATGTGTATGTTGAAGTCCCCTAGAATGAGGATTCTCTCAAATTTATAACACAACATTGACAACAAATCAGCAAACTCAGTCATGAAAGCTTCATTTGCCTTTGGTGGTCGATAGACAGTAGCGATGGTAATTGCCTTTGGAGCAGAAATATTCAAAACAAGGCATTCAAATGATGAGAACTGTGGTACACTCACAGCGCTGATGTTTGATTGCAGATTATGAACCACAATAATGCCCCCACCTCGACCAGTAGGTCGCGGGAGATCAAACAGTCCATACCCCTCTGGAGTGATCTGGTTGAAGAGGAGACCGTCGTTTTGTTTATGCCATGTTTCAGTTAAAAACAATAAGTCCAGTTTTCGCTCTGCGATGATATCCGATAAAAGCAGGGCTTTATTGTTTACTGAGCGTGCATTGAGCAACGCAACATTTACAGGGCTCTGGCACATCGCAGAATGCAACTCTGATCGAATGAACGAAGATAAGTTACTCAAGACAGCACCAGTACGAAACGCGCTTTTAGCCTGACGGCGACACATAGGTACGCAGATGTTGTTAGAGGAAGAGAGGCCATATCTGCGGCCAAAACTCCGATGTATGTACCGTCTTTGTCTCAGCAGGCCAGCGTTACGACAGAGTTCATAAGCATCTTTTTGTAAATAGTAGTTTTGTTTTAAGTTCAGCAACTGGTGTGCAGTGTACCTTAGAGCCATGCTTCGTTGATCCAGGATCGCAACAGTCCCAAGGCAGCGAAAGTTCAAAGTAAGGCCACAGGGTAAACTCCTCCGATAAGGCTCCAGGGTCCTCCAGTGAACGCAGGCAGATACAAGCAATAATCCAACGAATGTAAAATAGTCCCGCGACATTGCAACAAGTCAGAAGACTAAAAACAGCAGGTAGAAAACCCCACGTCAACATAAAAACAAACAAACTGTGAGAGGAGCGGCAGCCAAAGCGCGCCAGCGTACCCTGAGATGCCGTAGAGGAGGTGATGAAACTGATCAGGAAGATTATTAATAAAGCAATCTTTAGTGGCAGAAGTGATAGGTCTAACATATTTGTAACACGGAGTCTGCTTTGCAGCCTTGGCTAAATGAAGTTTACACAAGACTAGATAATGATCTGAGATGTCATCGCTCTGCTGCAGAATTTCAACGGCATCAACATTGATTCTGTGTGATAATATTAGATTTAGAGTATGATTACGACAATGAGTAGGTCCTGACACGTGTTGTCTAACTCCAATAGAGTTCTGAATGTCTTTAAATGCCAATCCCAATGCATCTTTTTCATTATCTACATGTATATTAAAATCACCAACAATTATGACTTTATCTGCAGCCAAAACTAACTCTGATAGAAAGTCAGCAAATTCTTTAATAAGCAGAGAATCGAAAATAGCCTTACCTTGAGTCAAATAGTAAAGTGACCAACAGGAGAACTGGATATTAAGAAGAAAATACTTGCGTGCTCTTGCCGTTTCCACGAAGTGACCGCTTGTTCTTCAGGAGAGGGGAGACGTCTCTCTCGGCCTTCTGGGCTGTTTCGATGACTTGTTTGGCATATTTCTGGAACTGGTTTTCCTCCTCAGCCATGAGAGCGATGTTCTTCGCCACCAAGTCTTCCTGTTCTTTTCTCGTACGGAGATCACTTGCACGTTTTTCAGCCTTTACAAAACCAGTGTTGCATTAGAGAGAAATTATGACTTCAATGCATAAAATAAAACATATACATAAAATAATACCCACCATTTGTTGTATGTAGCTGTCTTGCAGTGCTTTTCCTTTAGCTTTAGCTTTTTGAGCTTTAAGTTGTTCCTTTTCCCTGAAGAGTTTATCTGCTTCCTTCAGTGCATTCAGCGTCTCCAGAGATTTCTGTTTTTCATCCTCTGCCTTTTGTTGCAGCTCTCGCCTCTGATATAGAGTTGAGAAAAATGTTTAATTCAATAAATGCATTTCAAATGTATAAATGCATTTCATAACAGTGTGATGCTCTAACCCAGCATCACTGTGGTAAAATGAAGCCATAAGGCCCAGCACAGCCGTGTGTTACAGTGGAGCGGCTGAGGGGCGATGTGAGGCACGACGCGGAGCGCAGATTTAAACATGTTTACATGTATACAGATGGTGGACAACCAGAATGAGACTTTTACCGCCGCCGTTCCCGCGGCGGCAAAATTGGGATGTGTATTTGCTGCCTTTTACCGCTGAGTGGCGCTGTAATCACAGACTTTGAAAAGTGTCAGTTTATTCTCTTTATGACGTAATCTGCCGCGGCAGTAATCTGAGCTGAGAGGCCACAGATAAATTCAAGATAAATATTGTGGTTAAACGAATTCAAATGCATTAAATTTAAACAAAGTAGACACGTTAAAATTGTGTGCCCAGTTTTTCTATAATTTAGAAAGGCTATGTCAATAGGTTACTTGTCATTTACTTACATAAAATTAAAACATTTTCAGGACTTGCAGTTACTAACCGATGTTAGTCGGCTTAAGCATTCTTTGTTATATTCAGAATTAAATAGGCTTACATGTTGTTATGATTATCAATTGAATTATTTAATAAATAATCAACCACAATGCCTATTACTGCCGCAGCAAAAATAAACCAGTCCAATTTCAAAGTCGTTCGCGAAATGACTAGGCTATACCGGGTGGCGCAAGTGACAGGGCAAAACAGCAGCAACTGCGGCATTTTAAAAGGTAAGTTTCCTATCTGTTTATTTTAAAAAAAAAATTGAAAAAAAAAAAAGAAACTTTTTTTAAAAGAAAAGAAAAGCAAGATCTTGTAAAAAAAATATATATATATATATATATTTTTCATTATTTGAACAAAAATGAGACTGATTGAATATGTAAAAATATAAACAAACAAAGCAGAGAATAAAACAAACTTTTAGGGAAAAAATATAGGCCTATTATTAGGGGTGTGACGAGACGCTTACTCCACGAGACGAGACACGAGATTGGGTTCACGAGAACGAGACAAGACGAGATTTTTACACAATTTTTAAGAAATCCTCAATGATGAAATATATGAATGGAAAATAGTCTTTTATTCAAATGAAAATCACAAAATGCTAAACAATTTAGGTGCATTTTGAAGTCAACTTGTAATGAATGTTATTTTACTTCTATTTTAATTAATTCTATGCAGTAAAGGACATGCAAACACTGCAAAATGTGTTTCTATAAACTACCGTCTGGCTTCTCCCCTGTAGGCTACGATTTCACATGAGAAATCTAACTCCTTTCCACAAATCGAACATAAAAAAAAAAAAAACAGTAGGCTATAAATAAAATAAATATAAATAACTGAAATAACACTTTAAATGCAAATAGTAGTGTATCCATAATCAAAGTACTGCTCTCTCAAAACTACAAGTTCAAACAGAAACAATTTTTTTCTTCAAGCATGAAAAAGAGATAAATTACAGAACAGCCTAAGATTATGGTCATGTTCTTTTTCAAGAATATAAGCATGTCGACGATTTCTGGCAGCAGTTGAGACCTTTGGGCAGTAACTAGGGCTGCACGATATGAGGAAAAGCTGCGATGTGCGATCATTGTTTAATATTGCGATGTCGATATGACTTGTGATATATGTTAGCTATACTGTTCCCATGTCTTAGTGCTTTAATAGGTTCTTTGCGCGATAGGTTAAATGTTTATTACCTGCCTGGTTCAGATTACACTATTTTAGCGCGATTTTGGCACGATCCGTTTCATGGAGATTCGTAAAGGACAACGGGCGTCAGGACGCAAGATTTGATCGTTTCATTTCGTATAGTGTGTCATAGTGGGCGACAACCTACGCGTCTGCGATGCTTCAGGACATCACGACAGAAAGAAAGACTAGCATGTTTAATTTTAACGGTCCTCCACAACGGGTTGAGTGTGTGCGAGAGTGCAAGCAACAGTGAGTGTGCGTGTGTGCGCGAGTGAGCGTGTGTGTGTGCGATTGAGTGAGTGAGCGAGGGACAGTGAGTGTGTGTCAGCGTGTGTGTGTGTGTGTGTGTGTGTGTGTGTGATTGACCCGGCACACAAATGATTTAAAACTGGCAGGGGCATCTTCAATACTAATTTTACCCTCACGCTCCATCACGCTGACATCACAACAACTCACGAGACAAAGTTTCACCTCGACGAGAAATCTCGTCGCGTTTTAATCTCGCGAGATCTCGTAACACGAGATCTCGTCACACCCCTACCTATTATGCTACAACAGAATTGGTTAACATTAACGAAAGCAAAATATGTAAAAATACATTTAAAACAAAATAAAACAAAACAAATTCGTGGCCGAATTCAAATCGGTTCAACTACCGAACAAACAGTAGTAGACCTAGGCTATTCAGACCATAGCTCTGTGGTCAATGCATTAACAATAGCCTTTCGGAGCTTCAAACGATCTGAGATCGAATCTCAGTGTAGCTGACAGTGTTTATGTTTTTCCGTTCTTGATGCTTAAATATGCATCTGTTTATTAAAGTCAATCGTCTTGTTTAATCATCAATTGTACATTACAACATAAATTTGCAACATTCCAGTTGTGCCGCTGCAAAGACGACACTGATGAAGGAAGAGGAAGACTATCAGCCGATTGCACCAGAAAATGAAGATGATGAAGCTCGTCTTTAATCTGCTAAATTATTTTTTTTGTGTGTGTGAATCATTCACGAGATTGAGATGACTGACAGTGATACCCGGCCATAGCAACGGAAGACATTTTTCAAAACAGATCGAACAAATCAGAAAAATACTTTCAATACAGTATTGCTTTCAATTAAAAAATAAACAATGAAAATGAAAATGTAAAAGAAAAAGAAAATTAATTAAGTTTGAAAACCCATCGCACATTTCAAGGTATGAATAAAGTGTCGGGACAGTTTATTTATTTAAACAGGGTTGCATCGATAGAGTTTATTCTCTTTGTGATGCAAAATAAGAAACACAGAATCTTATTCTTGCAACATTTTAAATTTCTATTGTCAAAGAAATTGCAGCTAAATTAAAAAAATTAAAACGGTACAAAACGAAAAAAGTTCAAAGCAACATAAATTAAGAACAGGCGTTTTTCTTTGCCTCTCTCGCGCTGGATATTTTTTTACTAAGTTTGGTCTCCCTCACTGCGCGCGGCGGGTCTTTCTCGAAATTAAGCATTAATAATACAGCTGATAATACTGTATATGTCGCTGTGTGTCATCCACACAAATCACGAAAGAAAAAATCGAAAAAATTTGTTAATTTAATTTGTAGAGGATTTTTTTTTAACTCAAACATTAACACTGAAATAAATGAAACTAAATTATTGTACATTTTTTGGCACACCACGACGAGTGGCGCTATGCATTGTTCTAAAGCCAGGTTTTATTCTGGCATGTTGAATTAGTGTTGGACAAACGCGGCGGCGCGTTCATTTGAATGAAGAGCGTTTGAGCGAACACACACTGGAACGTTAGGCCAGGTCGCAACGAGTGAATCGTGGCCGAGTGGTTGAACTTACGTTACGATCATATAGATGACACGGGTTCGAATCCCGAACTAACATAGACTACTGATATTTTTATATTAGCCTATTAATGCGTTTAAACGACAAACAATAAAATCAGAACCATTATTCTGTTGCGTTCATGGTTTCAGTGGCAGTAACAAATAGCTTTTGTTCCTTCAAAGATACAACATGCCTTGCTGAATTCACCTTACAATAAAACGAGGTGGGTCGCGAATTAAAGAGCTCTGTATCTGCTAAATTGAAAATGTGTGTGGAAAACCTTTAAATACAATCAATAAAACTACAATATATAATTTAATAAGATATAGGGCCTACTGTACATAGGCTATGGACTTTTGGAGATTTTGAGATTAATCCTTAAAAGAATTTAGCCTTTGCCTGCTCATCAGGCTGGCTCCGACACTCTCCATATGAAAGACGGAACATTAACACCTCTGTCCTGCACCCCCACGATAAAGCAACTATTGCCTTCTCCAAACCCCCCACAGGCTAGCTGAGTTTGCAAAACAAAACAAAGAGTTTGCCACTCGGCGTGGTGTGCCAAAACACTTAATTATAAACTTAAATATTTCATTCAAAACAATCTCAAAACGCTTTGTGACATTTTGAAAAGCCGTGGATGCATTACTGCCACTGGAACCATGAACGCAACAGAATACTGGTTCTGATTTTATTGTTTGTCGTTTAAACGCATTAATGCATTAATAGGCTAATATAAAAATATCAGTAGTCCAAGTTAGTTCGGGATTCGAACCCGTGTCATCTAAATGATCGTAACTACGTAAGTTCAACCACTCGGCCACGATTAACTCGTTGCGACATGGCCTAACGTTCCAGTGTGTGTTCGCTCAAACGCTCTTCATTCAAATGAACGCGCCGCCGCGTTTGTCCAACACTAATTCAACATGCCAGAATAAAACCTGATTTTTGAACAATGCGTAACGCCACTCGGCCTGGTGTGCCAAAACACTACATTTTAAACTTCAATGTTTAATTCAAAACAATCTCAAAACGCGTTGTGACATTTTTTTAAAGCAGTAGCCTAGCCTATATACATTAAGGGCATTGAAACCAGGATCTTAACTAAAACGCGTTCCGAGTAATCTCTCAAAAATTATGCCATGTATTTTTTTTTTTAAGGACTGCTTTTGAAATCACTATAAATTACTATGCAATTGTATCGCTCACGAGAGCTCTTCATTTATCTAATTCCTCAATAGAATAGTAAAAATATTCCGCGTCATTGCTCCTAATATCGTCTCTATTTTTAACTTTTGATTCTATTTTTTCAGTTCTAAAATTTATTCTATCTTTGGTTCTATTCTGTTGTAGCCTAATAGGCCTATTTATATATATGAAAAATATGCCTATTAGGCTTAGGGTTTTATATTTAACCCACTTACATTTTAAAATGCGGCAATTGCTGCTGTTTTGCACAATGTCCCTTTGCGCCACCTGGCGGTCATTTCAGGAACGACTTTGAAATGCGGCTGGTTTATTTTCGCCGCGGTGATTTCGGCGCGGCGGCTGGCGCGGCGGTATTAGGCATTCTGGTTGTCCACCATCTGTACATCGCACCCATTATGCAGTCGTAAAACACCAGATCAAATCCCAATAATGACTATTACTAACAAATGTTTTAATTAAAAATACATTTATTATTAAAAAAAAAACTCATTCAACAACACACTGCAAAGTGATGATTTTGGTAAATATCAAACATTCATAACAATAAACAGATAAACTAACTTTACAAATCGTCTTAGTAAAGTTTCTCAGCATTCAAATTGCTTCAACCATTGCTTCAGAGGGGTAGACAGGTAAGAGAGATATAGACAGTAGGGGTGTAACGGTTCACAAAATTCACGGTTCGGTTCAATACGATACACTTGTGTCACGGTTTGGTACGTTTTCGATACAGCAAAAATAAATAAATGCCAGATAATTTTTTTATTATTATTATTATTTTTTTTTATTATTAAAACTAACACACTTTGACCAATGATGGAGCTATAATAGACTCTTCTTAGGAGCATAAACAAAACAGCACCTTCTGTAACCTAATATTGTAGTAGTTATAAACAAAGGTCTATTTTTAGTTCAGATTAAAATTTGAGGGCAGCAGTTGTATTCATAATGTCAAAATAAAACCAACATAATGTTACTTGAAAGCATTATAGCCTACTATTCCTGCCAAACTTTCATGGTTGCAGTTAGTGTTACTACAGTAAATCCATGGTGAATGTTGCTGATCTGTGGACACTGGATAGTTCATTCATGGCACAATGTTTCTTCCTGGCTTCCACGCGCTGTTTGATCCGTTAATAACGGAGAAATGGGAATGTTTCTCACTAGATCTCACAGCGATGTTATTACTTCTGTGGCGAATTCAAATGATTTATTTACTGGATCTCTTATTACCGCTGCTGTGTAACAGTGTCGCTTGATCAAGATCGCTCGCGCTGCACTGGTCCAGACTGATAAGCGGTCCTTCAACCACACAATAACGAGTAGCCCAGTTTCGTTCCGCTTACATTACGTTTGCACATTTGATGTTGGACAATGTTGTGGTCGCGCCGGCGTCTCTTACATTATGAGCGCGCTTGCCACGTGCAACGCGCCTACATTTGAAATAATGAAATTTTGGTCGGCAGGAAAAATGGTCCAACGAACCGTTCGGTTTGAAAATGCGTACACCGAACCGAACGACACTTCCCCATGATGTCTCTCCTCTCGACTGATTGATTAGAATGTTGATCAATTGCCGCCGGCGCGAAAACCCAAACTATTGTTTGTGCATACTAGAAATTAGACGTTCTCTGACGTTACGCTAGGGCTGGGCGATATGGACCAAAAGTCATATCCCGATATATTTAGGCTGGATATCGATATACGATATATATCCCGATATTTTTTCTGCAAAGTGAGAGCAAATGTTCAGTCAAAGTCAAAGCCAAACATGACGTCACAAGTAGTTTTATTGAAACCAGCTATTTCAGTGAACAGTTGCAAAATCAAATTAATAAATTATAAACAGGTTTCTTTACCTTAGGGCTGCACCGATTATGACAAAAATCATAATTGCCAATTATTCCCTTGGAATTGTAATTGTGATTTATTAATTATGATTATCAAAGTTTATATTGAATATATATAAAAAAAATTGTGTAAACATGTTATAATTTGCTTATATATAGCCTACATATATATAGGCAAATTATAACACGTTTACACAAAATTTGTTAACACACACACACACACACACACACACACACAAGTACTGTCCCCCTTTACTTAACATAAATTGTAAAAATATGACTAGTAAAGACTAGTAGGCTACTAATAAATAAACAGTAGGCCTATGCTAAAGCTATTAAATAGCAGACCCAAACTAGTTTTTGTTTATACAATGTGGTATGAGCCACTACAGTCATTTAAAAATATAAAAAATAACACAAAGAAAAATAAAGTAAACGATTTACCATGGTGAATACACAATATTAACATTAACTGTTAATGAAACATGGAAACTGCTCAGGTGAATAGAATGAAAATCATACCTGCATTACTTTTATTTCGTGTAATTTACAACGTAACGGCGTTGCATGCTCGTATAGTTTCTTTTGCACTTTATATAGCCTACAGTGAAGCGATACACAGCGCGCGCGCCGCCGCATTTGCGCGTGCAATTGAAGAGTGTGCGCTCCGAGCACAGTATAACGGCTGACAGGACAAGAAAGTCCGTGTTTCTGAGGTGAAAAACTTTATTTCAGCGTACACTTATGTCACTGCCTGTTAGTTCCTATTGTGCTGGGTTTTCTGAAGTAGTCATGATTCGCCTCTCATAACATAACATGCTCTAAACACGCGCGCAGAGTGGAAGGAGGGGCGGACTATTTGAAAATTTGAACTATATCGATATATGCGATATGGTCTAATTCCATATCGCATTTCAAAATATATCGATATATTTTTTATATCGATATATCGCCCAGCCCTACGTTACGCTAAACCCTGTTGAATTTTTTGAATAAATAGGCTAGTATAATGAAATTTAAGACCTTCATTAAAAAAAATTAAGACTTGGACAACGGAATTTAAGACTTTTTAAGGCCTTAATTTAGGAACATGACATTTAAGACCTTTTTAAGACTTTTAAGACCCCGCGACTACCCTGAAGTTAATCATGTCCTCAAAACATTCACACAAAAACATTATTTATACATCATTCCTGGAGTGTTTTTTTCTTTAATGAATTGCTTTAGTTGGACAATCGTCTAACATTTCTTGAATGTTACTAATTATTTCAGCGCGTTCAGAGAACATTCACAAGCAGTGTTCGGGGTATCGCATTACTTTATCAGATTACTTTTTTCAAGTGACGAGTTACTTTACATTTACATTACTTTTAAATTTACCACAAAATATCCGAGTCACTCTTTCAAATAAGTAACACAGGTTTTCCCATTTCCGGACGGATAGCTCTCCTGTCCCCATGTTGGGAGAGATCGGCAGTAAGTGCAGAGGCGTTTGTGTGTGAACATGAGGGTTATTGCATCTCACTTGCACAAAAACATATTCAGCATTCCTCAAAATGAATAAAAAACTCAGAATATGGTAATATCTATCTATAAATTACAGAAACGTCAGTCTGTCTGTCTGTCTGTCAGTATGTCAGTATGTCTGTCTGTCTGTCTCTCTGTCAGTATGTCTGTCTGTCTCTCTGTCAGTATGTCAGTATGTATGTCTGTCAGTATGTCTGTCTGTCTGTCAGTACCGTAAATCCTCTAATAAAGGCCCGGGCCTTTATTTTACTCAAGCGCATCGTGGCCCAGGCCTTTATTGGAAGGAGGCCATAATTAGAGACAGGCCTTTATTTGTATTTGAGCAAAACGGACTACCAGTAGAATGAATAAAAACGAGATTTTGTGTCTATTTTAACCTATAAAATACTAGGTAAATTTATTGAAAACGTACAGTTAGTTACCATATAACATTATGGTATGCATACAGAACATTAACAACAAATAAATATAATATAAATAATATTTTTTGTGAAAAGCAATGATTCATTTTGAAACAGTATTTGTTCCAGCAGTAGTAACGTTAGCTCCACAACAGCGCGCATCTGTGCATTCATTGATTTCATTCATTCATTCACACACTAGAAACGCGTGTCTTTTTGCGTGTAACTTACAGACACTATTGCGATTAGAACAAAGCAAATAGAACTGACCTATTTCTCAGCTGGATCCGTTGCTCCTCGAAATAATACTTCCAAGCACTTCTGAGGTAAATTTTCCAGGATTATTATTACTTAGATAGATGTGTGTTATCCAGCTGATTGTGGGTGTTCAGGTTTGCGTGGATCGCCTCAGATTATTTGCGTTTGAATAACGCGCGCTCTCCATAATTAAGAGATCAAAGTCAACAGAGTATTTTGAAACTCGTTTGCACTTAAGAAAAAAAGCGAGCCTATCGCGCCAGTGCGATTGTCGATCCCATGGGGTTAAAAAATAGATTTTCGCCAAAAATCCTCTTTGGCTCCGCAGCTGCCATGGTAAACAACATTAGCCTACCGGTGACTGAATTCTCACGTGCGAGTCAAGAGCGAAGTGATTGACATGACCAGGCTACCATAGCTATGGCTTGGATTCATTAGCAAACATTGCCCCCCTGTGGTATTTGCATGTTACTATCACAAGCATAATGTTGTGGCCTGTCCAGAAAAACGTTGTATCTAATAATAGCCCCGGCCACTATTAGAGACCGGCCTTTATTTACCTCCGCCAACAGCGAGACCGGCCAATGTTAGAGACCCGGCCACTAATGGAATACAGGCCACTATTAGAGGATTTACGGTATGTCAGTATGTCTGTCTGTCTGTCAGTATGTCTGTCTGTCAATCAGTCTATCAGTCTGTCAGTATGTCTGTCTGTCAGTATGTCTGTCTGTCAGTATGTCTGTCTGTCAGTATGTCTGTCTGTCAGTATGTCTGTCTGTCAGTATGTCTGTCTGTCAGTATGTCTGTCTGTCTGTCTGTCTGTCTGTCTGTCAGTATGTCTGTCTGTCTGTATGTCTGTCTGTATGTCAGTCTGTCAGTATGTCTGTCTGTCAGTATGTCTGTCTGTCAGTATGTCTGTCTGTCTGTCTGTCTGTCAGTATGTCTGTCTGTCTGTCTGTCTGTCTGTCTGTCAGTATGTCTGTCTGTCAATCAGTCTATCAGTCTGTCAGTATGTCTGTCTGTCAGTATGTCTGTCTGTCAGTATGTCTGTCTGTCAGTATGTCTGTCTGTCTGTCTGTCTGTCTGTCAGTATGTCTGTCTGTCTGTCAGTATGTCTGTATGTCAGTCTGTCAGTATGTCTGTCTGTCAGTATGTCTGTCTGTCTGTCTGTCTGTCAGTATGTCTGTCTGTCTGTCTGTCTGTCTGTCTGTCTGTCTGTCTGTCTGTCTGTCAGTATGTCTGTGTCTGTCTGTCTGTGTCTGTCTGTCTGTCTGTCAGTATGTCTGTCTGTCTGTCTGTCTGTCTGTCTGTCTGTCTGTCTGTCAGTATGTCTGTGTCTGTCTGTCTGTCAGTATGTCTGTGTCTGTCTGTCTGTCAGTATGTCTGTCAGTATGTCTGTCTGTCAGTATGTCTGTCTGTCTGTCTGTCAGTATGTCTGTCTGTCTGTCTGTCTGTCTGTCAGTATGTCTGTCAGTATGTCTGTCTGTCAGTATGTCTGTCTGTCTGTCTGTCTGTCAGTATGTCTGTCTGTCTGTCTGTCTGTCTGTCTGTCAGTATGTCTGTCAGTATGTCTGTCAGTATGTCTGTCTGTCTGTCTGTCAGTATGTCTGTCTGTCTGTCTGTCTGTCAGTATGTCTGTCAGTCTGTCAGTATGTCTTTCAGTATGTCTGTCTGTCTGTCTGTCTGTCAGTATGTCTGTCTGTCTGTCTGTCAGTATGTCTGTCTGTCTGTCTGTCTGTCAGTATGTCTGTCTGTCTGTCAGTATGTCTGTCTGTCAATCAGTCTATCAGTCTGTCAGTATGTCTGTCTGTCAGTATGTCTGTCTGTCAGTATGTCTGTCTGTCAGTATGTCTGTCTGTCTGTCTGTCTGTCTGTCAGTATGTCTGTCTGTCTGTCAGTCTGTCAGTATGTCTGTCTGTCAGTATGTCTGTCTGTCTGTCTGTCTGTCTGTCTGTCTGTCAGTATGTCTGTGTCTGTCTGTCTGTCAGTATGTCTGTCAGTATGTCTGTCTGTCTGTCTGTCTGTCTGTCTGTCTGTCTGTCAGTATGTCTGTGTCTGTCTGTCTGTCAGTATGTCTGTCAGTATGTCTGTCTGTCTGTCAGTATGTCTGTCTGTCTGTCTGTCAGTATGTCTGTCTGTCTGTCAGTATGTCTGTCTGTCTGTCTGTCAGTATGTCTGTCTGTCAGTATGTCTGTCTGTCAGTACGTCTGTCTGTCAGTACGTCTGTCTGTCTGTCAGTATGTCTGTCTGTCTGTCTGTCAGTATATCTGTCTGTCTGTCAGTATGTCTGTCTGTCTGTCTGTCTGTCAGTATGTCTGTCTGTCTGTCTGTCAGTATGTCTGTCTGTCTGTCTGTCTTTCGCATATCTCTCGAACCGTTAGTCTGATGGACTTCTAACTCGACAGGTGCCTCGCTATGGGCACGAGTAAGTGCACAAAAAACTTGTGACTGGCCTAACCAGTCGAGAACCACTGCATTAGAGCACAGGCAAAGTTATCATTACCTATCCATATAGCAATGTTTATTATGGAAATATATTACAGTAATCAGTATTGTTACATAACAAATTGTGCTGCAATAAAGAAGGTCTAATTTAACACTGTTTATCCTCCAGAACAGAGAGTGTAGAATGGCCAAAAGGTTTGGGCAAAATCCATTAGATGTATTTCTTTAAAAAAAAAGCCTAAATTGAAAGATGAGGAAGACGGATATGAGGACAAGGAGGAGAGCAACTGAGAGGAAGGGTTAGAGATCACATGAGATGACAAAAGAATGTCTGCATTTGGAAGTTTAGGCTGTATAGTGGATATAATGAGTTGCATTTGTGGGTGTTCTTACAGCTCACCCCGGACCGCACTCATGTTCTAACCCTGGTTACGGCCTCGTCATCAATTACTTTTAAAAGGAACTTTCCCATAATGTTTGGAGAATTCCAAAATGAAATGAAAAATAAATAAAAAACATTTTAAAGGTTGTCGACACTTTGAATGTTTAGAGAACATTCGAAAATAACATTTATATGTTAATTGGAACGCTAGCAAAAGGTTGTTCGAGCATGTTGTTGTCAGCTGTGTGTGCACTGAAGCATAGATGACTTCTCCTTACTGTAGTCTCCAGCTCTCCGAGACGGCCAGGCGGTCTCGTCTCCTACACAGGGCGTTCTGCTGATCCCGCTGGACCGCCTGCTCTTCCCTGCGAGCCCTTTCAGCAAAGAACTCTCTGTCTGCTTCTCTGCTGGCCTTCAGCCTCATGCGCTTCAGCTCGACCTGAGCCTCCCTATCCTTCTGGACCTCCGTCAGCATCAGAGCGCTCTATAAAACAAGAGGATCGTTTCTACAACACTTCACCACAGAAGAAGATTTGTGATCTGATACCGTAAGACACGCACATGGAAGGCTCTCACTCGGCCGGTCTGGTAGAACTGCAGGGTTTGAGCTCTCTTGATGGCCTCCTCTCGTCTCTGGGCCTGGTGTTCTGCTTCTTGCAGGTCCAGCTGTTTCCTCCTCTCTTCGATCAGCGCCTCTCGCATGGCTTTCGCCTCTAGCTTTTTACTTTTCTTGAGAAGTAAGATCGACACTGAAGCGTTCGGCGATTTGCACTAACTGCTCCTTTGTACAACTCTCAAGCAAAGCTTCTGACGGACACGCAAAGAAATCTTCGACCACCGAAGACATTTTGTTCGTATATGTATACGCGCAATAACACAAACGAAACTACTACACGTGAGACGCTGTTTACCCGAAATACAACTCCCATAAGCCACTACTTCAAAAAGGAACTACGTCACCATATTACGCAACCTATGCTCATTCACAAAAACTCCCGAAGACTTCCCACAAGTCAAAACACAGTGTAAGCGCCAGAATAAACCGCACTATACACACGAACACAATGATTTACCTTTACTTATTTTTGTTGAATGGATTTACCGTTTACAATATGAGAAAACTCCAGCTCCTAACTCAGAAAACACTAACTAAATCCTACCTGGTCTTCAGAGATGTACCGGGCTCGGGGCGGCATTAAACGCTGAGCTCCGCGACAATCAGTCAGACTGAAGGTCCGGAAGCGTACCCCCTACAGAGAGTGAATCTCCACCCAGGATAACCTCCAAAAACAAGAAAGGCAAAATAACAAAACAAAACAACAAACAGTGCTCCGTCGGAAGGGTTGTATTCACAATCCAGCTGGAAACACTCTAACTAACCAGAGTTCTCATTTATAAAGGTAACCATTCACAAAAACATACACACATACAACCCATACTTACCAACGTTTCCTACCCCCATAGGATCGCGGACGAGACACCCAATTTATGTTACGGCCAGCTCGTTCTCCACCGTACATAAAATATACAAGTACACTTCAGTAATGACTTGCAAGATTTTATTAGTCTTCAAACAAACAGATAACTTAATATAACGAAGTCTAGGGTTCAAAATCAAAGGGGAAAAATCATAATCCAGATGGGGAGGAGAAAAGGTTGGTATGGGCTGTAGACAAAATAAAGGTTCGCAACAAGTGACTTCTCCAGAGGCTGTCAATCCCCTGGACGAAGTAAAGAAGAGTGGTGGAGGCCAATGTTTTATCCTCTCCTTGATTAAGTGGTGAACAGGGAACAGGTGTGTGCAATCTCCTGCGCTCTCATGGAAGAACAACGCCACCAGCAGGCGAGCAAGTAAAACGCAGGGTCGTAACATGCGGTCCCGAGGACTTTTCTATCGCTTCAGAGGTGTGTGTGTGTGTGTGTGTGTGTGTGTGTCTAAAATGTAACCCTGACCGTTTTACTTGCCTTTTGTTAAATAATCACTCGTTATTAAAATTTAGATATTTCGATAATACCTCAATTGTATGGAACGTATGCTTAATTTGTGCAAATTTCTGTCACTGTCCATCTGTATTATGTGGGTTTAGGGGGCGCGTAGATCTAGGCTATGTACGGAAAGTTTTTTTTTTTTTTTAAGCGAATTTTTATTTTATTTTCAAATATATGCATTTATAGTGTGTATATAAACAAATATATATTTTATAATGACATAATTATACATATACATGTGCATTTATATGTTTTAAATACAACTATAAGGTGTCAGTGTATTTCATTAGACTTTAACTTTGCCAGCTATAAAAAAATCTAGCATTTCCTCTCGTTTTACCACTGATTTTTAGTGACAGTCGATATGCATGCATGGGCCACTGGCGATGACAGTTCCCCCCCCTCCCCTCTCCCCTGCCGTGCCACACCACACCCACTCCCCGCCCTTCTTCTCACAGCCACCACGCCCAATTAAGTTGCATTTTTCAAAAAGATTGTAAGCTAGACTTGAGCTGAAAGAGGGGGGTGTCATGACCCTTTAAGCGCAACGGAGCAACTGTGTCTAAAGTGCTGGAAAAGAGAGAGTTAAAAGTTTCTGTCGTAATATCGAGTTCTGCTAAGCTATCTGGGATACTGAGATGATGAAACTGATCAGGAAGATTATTAATAAAGCAATCTTTAGTGGCAGAAGTGATAGGTCTAACATATTTGTAACACGGAGTCTGCTTTGCAGCCTTGGCTAAATTAAGTTTACACGAGACTAGATAATGATCTGAGATGTCATCGCTCTGCTGCAGAATTTCAACGGCATCAACATTGATTCTGTGTGATAATATTAGATTTAGACTAGAGTATGATTACGACAATGAGTAGGTCCTGACACGTGTTGTCTAACTCCAATAGAGTTCTGAATGTCTTTAAATGCCAATCCCAATGCATCTTTTTCATTATCTACATGTATATTAAAATCACCAACAATTATGACTTTATCTGCAGCCAAAACTAACTCTGATAGAAAGTCAGCAAATTCTTTGATAAGCAGAGAATCGAAAATAGCCTTACCTTGAGTCAAATAGTAAAGTGACCAACAGGAGAACTGGATATTAAGAAGAAAATACTTGCGTGCTCTTGCCGTTTCCACGAAGTGACCGCTTGTTCTTCAGGAGAGGGGAGACGTCTCTCTCGGCCGTTTCGTTCGATGACTTTTTGAGCTTTAAGTTGTTCCTTTTCCCTGAAGAGTTTATCTGCTTCCTTCAGTGCATTCAGCGTCTCCAGAGATTTCTGTTTTTCATCCTCTGCCTTTTGTTGCAGCTCTCGCCTCTGATATAGAGTTGAGAAAAATGTTTAATTCAATAAATGCATTTCAAATGATATATAAACAGTGTGATGCTCTAACCCAGCATCACTGTGGTAAAATGAAGCCATAAGGCCCAGCACAGCCGTGTGTTACAGTGGAGCGGCTGAGGGGCGATGTGAGGCACGACGCGGAGCGCAGATTTAAACATGTTTACATGTATAAAAACATTAGGAATAGGTCATTTACCTTGGATTCTCTGTGTGCAGCGATAGATTCCCACATGGCTGCATGTTTTTCTCCTCTCTCACTTTGCACTCGGGCCTGTTTGGCCTCACGTTCAGTCACTGCTTTTGCAATGCTCTGTTCCGCATTCTTCCTCAGAAGATTGATTTCTTCCATCTTCTGCATGTCTAACTTCTGTATAACAGTGTCTCTGGGTCTTTGACGCTCTCTAAAGCAAACATAAAGTCAAATACAAGCCCAGTTCTGAGACAAAGCAAGCAGTGGAAAGAAGTATACTTTCTCTTCAGGCTTCCCACACTGATTTCAATAACCTTCCCAGTTAGATGTGATTCATGAATGAGCAAGTTGTAAGAATGTGGATGTCAAATGGTAGCAATCTTTTGAATTAGTTTATTTTGAATTTAGGTTTATACACTAATTTATTTACATTTGTATAAATGTTCCCAAAAGACCTTTCACAGACAAATGAAAGATTGGAACTGGTTTGCAAGCAAGTTTGAATTTGAAACTAACACTCAGAAAGAGCAGTTTCTAGTTGGTTAAATGCACTGTAAACCCGAATAAAGTTGGCAAAACTCACATAATTTGAGGTAATCAGTAACATCAAATTGTTTAAGTTAAGAAATTGAATGTTTAAGTAAGCAGAGCTTGCAGATTTTTGTTTCGTAATCATACATTTTAATTGCTCTTAACTTAAAATATTTGAGTAAGATCATTCATACACAACTTAAAATTGTCATGTAATCTTCAGTGTTTTTAGTAGTGGAAACTTGGCTAGATTTAACCAGCTAATTCAACAAGTGCTACCTTGCTAATTGGTGACACGATGCTTTGACAGCATCAGCATATCATAGCACTTGTGGAATGAGTACAGCAACTTAAAACATTTAACACACACTGTTCTCAAAGCAAGCTCATGCTCCACTCGTCACCAGCCATGATGGCGACTCAAAAAACCCAACATAACAGAAACTCTTCTAAACTAGCATAGCAAAACATTAAACACTACTAAATCTCCCACAAAAAATCCCAGCCTAGTTTCAGTTAAATTTAAGTTTGTCAAAATTAAAAGAAACAAGTACATAGAACTCAAAACAACGAAACAATTCAACGTACTTAAAATGTGTCAGTTTTGTGAACTCAAAAGAAAAAAGAAAGTTTTAAATACTCGTAACATTTTAAGTATCTTTTGTTAATTTGATGGAACTAATTTGTATAATTTGAGTTGGCCCTACTCAATACAATGAATTATTTTGAGCGTTAGGGTTTACTGTGTTATGAAGCTAAAAATAAAAAATACAAATATTAGATGAGACATTAGATGAAAAACTTAAACCTTAAAGGAGAACTCGGTAACTCTAGCGAACTCTAGTCACTTCTTCGCTGATTTTCCCTTTTGTTGTCGTGTGTTTTCCCCACGAGCTCCCCCTACAGCTGTGGGAGGGCGTATATTTCACAACACAGTTGTAAATAACTCACTTGCGGCGCCTCCTCCCCCTCTCTACCGCTGCTCATGTGCGTGGGGTTAGGGTTAAGCCTAGGCTAAAAAAGTTACCAAGTTCTCCTTTAAACTTACAAATGTTGCCTTGGCAACTAACTGAAATAACATTTCAATTTGTAAGTTGAAGTACTAAAATTACTAAAACTAAAACTGAAATAAATATAAAATAAAGCTCAAAAGAAAAAGACGAAAAAAACGAATAAAAAAAATGACAGAAGCACATACTCACAATTCCTAAAACTTAAACAGAAAATATAACAATAAAAGGTCATTCAAACCATTGCTAAATACTGTAATAAATAATATATATATATATAAATAACACTAAAATAACAGCCCATGATCTCTAGAGATTCACAGTTTTTAAGTAACAAAAATGCCTAAAATGCGCCCAAAGTTATTTCATCTGTTGTCTAGCATTTAATATATCAAGTTTAGTCTGGATTGGAAGTGTTTAACATAAATAATCAGCATGCTGTGTGTTTTATACGTGCTAGCCCTCATTCATGTAAAATTTAGCAGGAAGCAAAATAAAGAAGTTAATTTCTGGCACTAATGAGAATCCTGTAATCTCCAGCACAGGACGCATTTGTCTGATGTAGAGTACCTGAGTATTCCCTCCTGCTTCTCCTTCCACACTCTCTTCTCTTCCTCTCTCTGGCTGGTGATCTGCTTTTTTCTCTCCTCCTCTTCCTCCTGCCTCCGAGCCTCCGCTGCTCTCTTCAGCTCTCTTTCGGTCAGAAGGTCCTGATGGAAGACAGAAGAAGGGATTTCTAAACCGCATCTGATTCAGTCTGCTTTCACAGTGTGAATGTTGTCCAACAACCGCCTTACCCGAAAAGCTTTCGTCGAGCTCCTCTTCTCTTCGTGTTTCTTGCGCTCTTTCATGGCCCGTTCCATCAGAGCACACTCTAATTCGCTCTATTTCTACAGCCTCCCTCCTGATCTCCTGCCTCTTCTGCTCTTTCTTCATCTCATGATCCTGACACCTAATAAAGCGGGAGACGTCAGACACCTTGTGCTTTAAGGGAATTCCCAGCTGACAGGGAATGTTCTCAGAACCTCAAAGTTACGAACAAACGGTCTTCTAGTAACGTTAATAGAATGTTCGTTCAAAGTTATCAAAGTTAATCATGTCCTCAAAACATTCACACAAAAACATTATTTATACATCATTCCTGGAGTGTTTTTTTCTTTAATGAATTGCTTTAGTTGGACAATCGTCTAACATTTCTTGAATGTTACTAATTATTTCAGCGCGTTCAGAGAACATTCACAAGCAGTGTTCGGGGTATCGCATTACTTTATCAGATTACTTTTTTCAAGTGACGAGTTACTTTACATTTACATTACTTTTAAATTTACCACAAAATATCCGAGTCACTCTTTCAAATAAGTAACACAGGTTTTCCCATTTCCGGATGGATAGCTCTCCTGTCCCCATGTTGGGAGAGATCGGCAGTAAGTGCAGAGGCGTTTGTGTGTGAACATGAGGGTTATTGCATCTCACTTGCACAAAAACATATTCAGCATTCCTCAAAATGAATAAAAAACTCAGAATATGGTAATATCTATCTATAAATTACAGAAACGTCTGTCTGTCTGTCTGTCTGTCTGTCTGTCTGTCTGTCTGTCTGTCTGTATGTCTGTCTGTCTGTCTGTCTGTCTGTCTGTCTGTCAGTATGTCAGTATGTCTGTCTGTCTGTCAGTATGTCAGTATGTATGTCTGTCTGTCTGTCTGTCAGTATGTCTGTCAGTATGTCTGTCTGTCTGTCTGTCAGTATGTCAGTCTGTCAGTATGTCTGTCTGTCAGTATGTCAGTATGTCTGTCTGTCTGTCTGTCAGTATGTCTGTCTGTCAGTATGTCTGTCTGTCAGTATGTCTGTCTGTCAGTATGTCTGTCTGTCTGTCTGTCTGTCTGTCAGTATGTCTGTCTGTCTGTCTGTCAGTATGTCAGTATGTCTGTCTGTCTGTCTGTCAGTATGTCTGTCAGTATGTCTGTCTGTCTGTCTGTCAGTCTGTCAGTATGTCTGTCTGTCAGTATGTCAGTATGTCTGTCTGTCTGTCTGTCAGTATGTCTGTCTGTCAGTATGTCTGTCAGTATGTCTGTCTGTCAGTATGTCTGTCAGTATGTCAGTATGTCTGTCTGTCTGTCTGTCAGTATGTCTGTCTGTCTGTCAGTATGTCTGCCTGTCAGTATGTCTGTCTGTCAGTATGTCTGTCTGTCAGTATGTCAGTATGTCTGTCTGTCTGTCAGTCTGTCAGTATGTCTGTCTGTCTGTCTGTCAGTCTGTCAGTATGTCTGTCTGTCTGTCTGTCTGTCAGTATGTCTGTCTGTCTGTCTGTCTGTCAGTATGTCTGTCTGTCTGTCTGTCAGTATGTCAGTATGTCTGTCTGTCTGTCAGTCTGTCAGTCTGTCAGTATGTCAGTATGTCTGTCTGTCTGTCTGTCTGTCTGTCAGTATGTCTGTCTGTCAGTATGTCTGTCAGTCTGTCAGTATGTCTGTCTGTCTGTCTGTCAGTCTGTCTGTCTGTCAGTATGTCTGTCAGTCTGTCAGTATGTCTATCTGGAAGGCAAGATGGCGGCAGGTGCGCCGGGTGTGTTTGGAGCTCTGATAGCAGTATCAGTCTATACTGTGTTTAAGCAGTTTTGGTTACCGTTTAAAAAATTCTAAACAGGGCTTCGAATATGATGCCTTTATGCATCTGAAAATCGAGCGTTTAGACAAAGATTGTCATCTGTCAGTAAATGCTGACAAACTTTGTGGATACGACAGTGTTGCCTTGATCACCTGGCAGGCTAAAGCCGCTTTCAAAGCAAGTTCTAGAGGAACCCAGCGACCCGATGCCTTCGGCAAAATATTATCAATCTGCCTACTGCTTTCGGGAGATATCCATCAGTGTCCGGGCCCTATTAACTCTGAAACAGCGGAATACCGGCAAAAGAAGTTTACCATCAATTGCTGCCCTAACTGCGGAAAGGTGGTAAGAGCAAACGCCAAAGCAGTTGCCTGTGACTTGTGTGACGTTTTTGTTCATATAAAATGCGGGAATATTGCTCCACAATTGTATGACCGGGCAGTAAGAACTGAGTCGGATATCCCGTTGGTTTGTAACCGGTGTTGTGTGCGGGAAATGTGCGGCGTAAATGTCTTTGATGACACAAAGGATTTGCGAACTTATGATGACGACAGTATGGATGAGAGACACTCTGAGTCACTTGGTCTTTTAAATCAGAAAGGGATGCATTTTATTCACGTTAATGCAAGGAGTCTGTTACCCAAACTGGATGAAATCGGCCACCTCGCGTTTATATCTAAGGCTGCTGTGATCGCTGTATCGGAGACCTGGCTAGACTGTTCTATTCAAGATTGTGAAGTTGGGCTTACAGGTTATTCTATCTACCGACGCGATCGCAACAGACATGGAGGAGGAGTGTGCCTTTTTATAAGGTCTGATATAACTTTCAATCCGCGCCACGATCTGCAGGTGGATGGCTTGGAGGCAGCTTGGGTGGAGTTAATTCTTCCTAAAACCAAGCCCATCATTGTTGGTGTATGTTATCGTCCTCCTAAGCAAACTGACTTTTATGAACTCCTTGAATCTGTCTGCTGTAAAAGCAATGTATGCCTAGAGAAAGAATGCATCATTATGGGTGATTTTAATACAAATATATTATTGCCACGAAGTAGCTTGAAAGAATCTCTCTCATGTCTTTGTAGGGTGTCTGGTTTACAGCAATTAATTACAGAGCCTACTAGGTTGTCTATAAATAGCCAGTCCCTTCTTGATTTAATTTTGGTATCTGACCATGAAATGATAAGTCAATCAGGTGTGTTGGATGTGGCTTTTAGTGATCATAATGCTGTTTTTTGCACACGCAAAAAAAATGAAATCTCAACCAATAAATGAGCACTGTTCTATCAAATACAGATGTACCAAACAGTACTCTGCTGAGGTGTTCAATCAAAGGCTGTCTGAGAGAGACTGGTCTGATGTGTTTGAATGTAATGATGTTGATAAGGCTTGGGATTTGTTTAAACAGCGTTTTATAGCAGCTCTTGATGAAGTCGCTCCTATGAGGGAAACAAGAATTAAGCATAGAACTGCATGTTGGATGACATCTGAAATTGTTGACATGATCAGACAACGTAATAGATGTTTCAGAAAGTTTAAAAAGTCTAAACTCCCAGCGGACTATAACTCTTATGCTTATCTTAGAAATCAAGTTAATTGCAAGATACAGCAAGCTAAGTCTAAATTTTATACTGATTCCATTGCTGCAAATGTAAAACAGCCTAAAAAACTGTGGAAAATTCTCAATGATATGGGATCAACAGCAAAGGCAAAATCTAAGTCTGGAAAAGCGGGGCTTATTATTAAGAATGAGATGTGTTTTGATAAGCGGCTGATTGCCTGCCATTTTAACCATTATTTTACAACCATTGCTGCCAGTTTGGTCAGTAAATTGCCTGATGTTTCTGACAAATTTGGCATAAATTTTGTTAACTTTTTTTATAAAAGTAAAAATGTCTCTGCGGGTGCATTTGCAATTAGCCCGGTCACAGAGGATAAAGTAAAAGCGATCCTCTCCACCCTGTCAGTGAATAAGGCCTCTGGCTTGGATCTTATCCCCTCCAGGTTTCTTAGGGATAGTGCAGGGGTTATATATAGTATTCTTACCCATATTATAAATTTGTCCTTAAGTCAGGGTGTTTTTCCAAGCGATACGAAAAATGCCAGAGTGGTTCCTCTTTTTAAGAAAAGTAGCAGAGCTGATGTTGGAAATTATAGGCCAGTATCAATCCTGTCAGCTGTATCAAAGATTTTTGAGCGTCTTGTGTATGAACAGGTGGAGGAGTATTTCATCAGGCATGATTTATTATATGAGCTCCAGTCTGGCTTTAGAGCTGCATATTCTACGGACACCTGTCTCATTCACCTTTTTGATTATGTGTGTCAGAATTTTGATCGAGGGAATTATGTTGGCATGCTATTACTTGACCTGCAAAAAGCATTCGACACTGTGAACCATAAGATGTTGATTTCTAAATTACAGTGCATGGGTTTTAGTAACTCAGCACTCATGTGGTTCACTTCTTTCTTAACAGACAGGACCCAGGTCTGTGATGTTGACTGGACCCTCTCTGACACACAGAGTATAACATGCGGGGTGCCCCAAGGTTCGATCCTGGGGCCCCTGTTATTTTTAGTATATATAAATGACTTATCAGCTGCGGTACGGTGCAAGTTGCTATTATATGCTGATGATTCTGTTTTACTTGTCCCAGGGTGTAATGTTAAAGACATTGAAAATACTCTTGGCATAGAGCTCGAGTCTCTTTCAGCCAGTGGCTGGTAGACAATAAGCTCTCTATGCATCTGGGCAAGACTGAATCAATTTTGTTTGGTACAAAAAGGAAACTGGCAAAATCAAATACTTTAAAGGTCATGTGTAATGGGTTTGAAATTGTATCCAAATCAAGTGTTACATATTTGGGTCTAACATTGGATCAATCACTTAAAGGTGAAGCCATTGCAGCCAAGGTTTTAGCCAAATGTGCCTGTAAGTTAAAGTTTTTATATCGCAAGACAAAGCTTTTTGATTCCTCTGTAAAGAAATTATTGGTATTAAGTCTGATTCAATGCCATGTAGATTTTGCTTGCTCTGCATGGTTTTCTGAGTTGACTGCGAAATTTAAAAACAAATTCCAAGTGCTGCAAAACAATGTTATTCGGTACCTATTAAAAGTACCCTCCCGTACTCATATAGGTAGGGAGGAGTTTACAAGAGCTGGTCTACTACCTGTACATCTAAGAGTAGAACAACTTAAGTTAAATCATGTTTAACATTGTTAATGGTCATGCCCCCAAATATTTATGCTCTAACGTAAACATGGTCCATACACAGCATGGCTATAATACTAGGGCCAGCATCCGCTCTTGCATAGTTCCTAGAGCTACAAATGCAATCAAAAATTCTTTCTTTTATACTGGTATCAAGGCATGGAATAGTTTGCCTACTGCTACAAAACTCCTATCATCAAGAGGGATTTTTAAAACACAGGTCAAAAAACATTTATGGGACAGGGTAAATTAGTTATTGATCATTTGGAGAGTCTTTATAGTGTTTTAGTTTGTTTTTACGTGATGTTTTTTACCCTCCTCTTCATATTGTATGGGTTTGTTTTTGTTTTTGTTTATTCTTGTCCATTGTGTTTTCTGTTTATTGTTTTACTGTGTGTAACCAAGGACCATGGACCATGCTGGAAATAAGTATTTTTACTTTAGCATGTTATCCTTTTGGATTACTGTTTCTTTCTTTTTGTACCGGTTTGATCCATAAATAAAATCAATCAATCAATCAATCTGTCTGTCAGTATGTCTGTCTGTCTGTCTGTCAGTATGTCTGTCTGTCTGTCAGTATGTCTGTCTGTCTGTCAGTATGTCTGTCTGTCTGTCAGTATGTCTGTCTGTCTGTCAGTATGTCTGTCTGTCTGTCTGTCAGTATGTCTGTCTGTCTGTCAGTATGTCTGTCTGTCTGTCAGTATGTCTGTCTGTCTGTCAGTATGTCTGTCTGTCTGTCAGTATGTCTGTCTGTCTGTCAGTATGTCTGTCTGTATGTCTGTCTGTCAGTATGTCTGTCTCTCAGTATGTCTGTCAGTATGACTGTCTGTCAGTCTGTCTGTCTGTCTGTCAGTATGTCTGTCTGTCTGTCAGTATGTCTGTCTGTCTGTCAGTATGTCTGTCTGTCTGTCTGTCTGTCTTTCGCATATCTCTCGAACCGTTAGTGCGATGGACTTCTAACTCGACAGGTGCCTCGCTATGGGCACGAGTAAGTGCACAAAAAACTTGTGACTGGCCTAACCAGTCGAGAACCACTGCATTAGAGCACAGGCAAAGTTATCATTACCTATCCATATAGCAATGTTTATTATGGAAATATATTACAGTAATCAGTATTGTTACATAACAAATTGTGCTGCAATAAAGAAGGTCTAATTTAACACTGTTTATCCTCCAGAACAGAGAGTGTAGAATGGCCAAAAGGTTTGGGCAAAATCCGTTAGATGTATTTCTTTAAAAAAAAAGCCTAAATTGAAAGATGAGGAAGACGGATATGAGGACAAGGAGGAGAGCAACTGAGAGGAAGGGTTAGAGATCACATGAGATGACAAAAGAATGTCTGCATTTGGAAGTTTAGGCTGTATAGTGGATATAATGAGTTGCATTTGTGGGTGTTCTTACAGCTCACCCCGGACCGCACTCATGTTCTAACCCTGGTTACGGCCTCGTCATCAATTACTTTTAAAAGGAACTTTCCCATAATGTTTGGAGAATTCCCAAATGAAATGAAAAATAAATAAAAAACATTTTAAAGGTTGTCGACACTTTGAATGTTTAGAGAACATTCGAAAATAACATTTATATGTTAATTGGAACGCTAGCAAAAGGTTGTTCGAGCATGTTGTTGTCAGCTGTGTGTGCACTGAAGCATAGATGACTTCTCCTTACTGTAGTCTCCAGCTCTCCGAGACGGCCAGGCGGTCTCGTCTCCTACACAGGGCGTTCTGCTGATCCCGCTGGACCGCCTGCTCTTCCCTGCGAGCCCTTTCAGCAAAGAACTCTCTGTCTGCTTCTCTGCTGGCCTTCAGCCTCATGCGCTTCAGCTCGACCTGAGCCTCCCTATCCTTCTGGACCTCCGTCAGCATCAGAGCGCTCTATAAAACAAGAGGATCGTTTCTACAACACTTCACCACAGAAGAAGATTTGTGATCTGATACCGTAAGACACGCACATGGAAGGCTCTCACTCGGTCGGTCTGGTAGAACCGCAGGGTTTGAGCTCTCTTGATGGCCTCCTCTCGTCTCTGGGCCTGGTGTTCTGCTTCTTGCAGGTCCAGCTGTTTCCTCCTCTCTTCGATCAGCGCCTCTCGCATGGCTTTCGCCTCGAGCTTTTTACTTTTCTTGAGAAGTAAGATCGACACTGAAGCGTTCGGCGATTTGCACTAACTGCTCCTTTGTACAACTCTCGAGCAAAGCTTCTGACGGACACGCAAAGAAATCTTCGACCACCGAAGACATTTTGTTCGTATATGTATACGCGCAATAACACAAACGACACTACTACACATGAGACGCTGTTTACCCGAAATACAACTCCCATAAGCCACTACTTCAAAAAGGAACTACGTCACCATATTACGCAACCTATGCTCATTCACAAAAACTCCCGAAGACTTCCCACAAGTCAAAACCAAGCGGCAACATTCTGATCTGAAAAATGAAGCCTACCCGGAAGTGCGAAAAACTGGAGGTCCCAAAAGGGAGCAAATGTCCATAGCCCCCATGTTAAAATGTCCGTTTTCACATCATAAATTCATGTTTTTACAGGTTGGTCCCATGGACTTTTATTGTATTTTTCGATAGCTTCCGAGTGCCTGACAACTGTGAGGGGGGTGAATTTTTTCTAACTTGTTAGTTTAGATCGTATTTAGATATAAAATATATGACAATAAGGGCGTGGTTAACTTTGAGTGACAGCTTGATTGACAGCTGACAAGGCAGCGCCACGGAGAATGACAACAAGAAGCGCCATTTTTTAATACAGTTGACATATAATACTACTGTTTACGTATCATGAAATGTAGTTTTAAGAGTTTTTCAGGCGAGAATGTAGTTGTTTAAAGCTCAAATCTGTGGTTTATTTAAAGATTTATCCAGTTGATCCAGCGATGACCGGGCGCTCGGCGTTCATGTACCCCACCTGGAGCAGTCTTTCATCGGCTTGACGTTATGAGGTTTGCCGCCAATGCCGCGGACTCTGGCGTCTCTTTAGTGGTTAAACATGAGAAATTGTGTATATCTATATCGTCTTGTGTATATCTAATGGGCGATTTTTGGTCTCGTGAATCTAAATTTTTTTCCCTGGGCAATCGTTTTGGCTGAGGGGAAGTTTCATAACTTTATAAGCTATTATAACTTTACCGTTGTATAGACTATAGAGCGCTGACTTTGTATGTTTGACTGAATTGTTTGCTTTATTTGTATAGCTTCTTATAGCTTTTACGTATACTTTTATAATGGCTAATATTGATAAAACTGAAATTTAACAAAAAGAGACTGGGTTGAGGTTTGTCATTTTAAATTATAATACAACGAAGATGATCTGTAATGTTGTTTACTGCAAAATCTGTTGTTTAGTACAAATGCACATATTGCCTGGACCATAAAATGTGTAATATATTTAAAATGAAAAGAGGCAGGTTTGTGTTTTATATTTAGTTTTTTCATAAATAGGCAAACGTTATGTGCAGTTGAATATAATCAATATGCGTTGCCTGAACTACATTTGTGTGGCTATAATGTTTAAGATTTCTTTAAATGAAAACGAAAAGACTTCGTATGGTGTTTTATAACATATTTCGTTGCCTAAAATATACACAGAGATAACCGGAGTAGCAGAGCGAGCTGAGTGACCCGCGCTGCGTTAGAAGGTGGGCGGGGTTAGGATTTCCCAAGATTTTCCAAGATGGCGCCGCCCATACCCCCCATAAACGGCTTCAAACCCGTTCTTCAGAAAGTCTATGGGTGACGTCACAGACGCTTTGTCCATATTTTTTACAGTCTATGGTCAAAACACAGTGTAAGCGCCAGAATAAACCGCACTATACACACGAACACAATGATTTACCTTTACTTATTTTTGTTGAATGGATTTACCGTTTACAATATGAGAAAACTCCAGCTCCTAACTCAGAAAACACTAACTAAATCCTACCTGGTCTTCAGAGATGTACCGGGCTCGGGGCGGCATTAAACGCTGAGCTCCGCGACAATCAGTCAGACTGAAGGTCCGGAAGCGTACCCCCTACAGAGAGTGAATCTCCACCCAGGATAACCTCCAAAAACAAGAAAGGCAAAATAACAAAACAAAACAACAAACAGTGCTCCGTCGGAAGGGTTGTATTCACAATCCAGCTGGAAACACTAACTAACCAGAGTTCTCATTTATAAAGGTAACCATTCACAAAAACACACACACATACAACCCATACTTACCAACGTTTCCTACCCCCATAGGATCGCGGACGAGACACCCAATTTATGTTACGGCCAGCTCGTTCTCCACCGTACATAAAATATACAAGTACACTTCAGTAATGACTTGCAAGATTTTATTAGTCTTCAAACAAACAGATAACTTAATATAACGAAGTCTAGGGTTCAAAATCAAAGGGGAAAAATCATAATCCAGATGGGGAGGAGAAAAGGTTGGTATGGGCTGTAGACAAAATAAAGGTTTGCAACAAGTGACTTCTCCAGAGGCTGTCAATCCCCTGGACGAAGTAAAGAAGAGTGGTGGAGGCCAATGTTTTATCCTCTCCTTGATTAAGTGGTGAACAGGGAACAGGTGTGTGCAATCTCCTGCGCTCTCATGGAAGAACAACGCCACCAGCAGGCGAGCAAGTAAAACGCAGGGTCGTAACATGCGGTCCCCGAGGACTTTTCTATCGCTTCAGAGGTGTGTGTGTGTGTGTGTGTGTGTGTGTGTGTGTAACGTTGTGTGTGTGTGTGTCTAAAATGTAACCCTGACCGTTTTACTTGCCTTTTGTTAAATAATCACTCGTTATTAAAATTTAGATATTTCGATAATACCTCAATTGTATGGAACGTATGCTTAATTTGTGCAAATTTCTGTCACTGTCCATCTGTATTATGTGGGTTTAGGGGGCGCGTAGATCTAGGCTATGTATGGAAAGTTTTTTATTTATTTTCAAATATATGCATTTATAGTGTGTATATAAACAAATATATATTTTATAATGACATACCGTTTTACCACTGATTTTTAGTGACAGTCGATATGCATGCATGGGCCACTGGCGATGACAGTTCCCCCCCCTCCCCTCTCCCCTGCCGTGCCACACCACACCCACTCCCCGCCCTTCTTCTCACAGCCACCACGCCCAATTAAGTTGCATTTTTCAAAAAGATTGTGAGCTAGACTTGAGCTGAAAGAGGGGGGTGTCATGACCCTTTAAGCGCAACGGAGCAACTGTGTCTAAAGTGCTGGAAAAGAGAGAGTTAAAAGTTTCTGTCGTAATATCGAGTTCTGCTAAGCTATCTGGGATGCTGAGATGATGAAACTGATCAGGAAGATTATTAATAAAGCAATCTTTAGTGGCAGAAGTGATAGGTCAAACATATTTGTAACACGGAGTCTGCTTTGCAGCCTTGGCTAAATGAAGTTTACACGAGACTAGATAATGATCTGAGATGTCATCGCTCTGCTGCAGAATTTCAACGGCATCAACATTGATTCTGTGTGATAATATTAGATTTAGACTAGAGTATGATTACGACAATGAGTAGGTCCTGACACGTGTTGTCTAACTCCGATAGAGTTCTGAATGTCTTCAAATGCCAATCCCAATGCATCTTTTTCATTATCTACATGTATATTAAAATCACCAACAATTATGACTTTATCTGCAGCCAAAACTAACTCTGATAGAAAGTCAGCAAATTCTTTGATAAGCAGAGAATCGAAAATAGCCTTACCTTGAGTCAAATAGTAAAGTGACCAACAGGAGAACTGGATATTAAGAAGAAAATACTTGCGTGCTCTTGCCGTTTCCACGAAGTGACCGCTTGTTCTTCAGGAGAGGGGAGACGTCTCTCTCGGCCTTCTGGGCTGTTTCGAGGACTTGTTTGGCATATTTCTGGAACTGGTTTTCCTCCTCAGCCATGAGAGCGATGTTCTTCGCCACCAAGTCTTCCTGTTCTTTTCTCGTACGGAGATCACTTGCACGTTTTTCAGCCTTTACAAAACCAGTGTTGCATTAGAGAGAAATTATGACTTCAATGCATAAAATAAAACATATTAAAATAATACCCACCATTTGTTGTCTGTAGCTGTCTTGCAGTGCTTTTCCTTTAGCTTTAGCTTTTTGAGCTTTAAGTTGTTCCTTTTCCCTGAAGAGTTTATCTGCTTCCTTCAGTGCATTCAGCGTCTCCAGAGATTTCTGTTTTTCATCCTCTGCCTTTTGTTGCAGCTCTCGCCTCTGATATAGAGTTGAGAAAAATGTTTAATTCAATAAATGCATTTCAAATGATATATAAACAGTGTGATGCTCTAACCCAGCATCACTGTGGTAAAATGAAGCCATAAGGCCCAGCACAGCCGTGTGTTACAGTGGAGCGGCTGAGGGGCGATGTGAGGCACGACGCGGAGCGCAGATTTAAACATGTTTACATGTATAAAAACATTAGGAATAGGTCATTTACCTTGGATTCTCTGTGTGCAGCGATAGATTCCCACATGGCTGCATGTTTTTCTCCTCTCTCACTTTGCACTCGGGCCTGTTTGGCCTCACGTTCAGTCACTGCTTTTGCAATGCTCTGTTCCTCATTCTTCCTCAGAAGATTGATTTCTTCCATCTTCTGCATGTCTAACTTCTGTATAACAGTGTCTCTGGGTCTTTGACGCTCTCTAAAGCAAACAAAGTCAAATACAAGCCCAGTTCTGAGACAAAGCAAGCAGTGGAAAGAAGTATACTTTCTCTTCAGGCTTCCCACACTGATTTCAATAACCTTCCCAGTTAGATGTGATTCATGAATGAGCAAGCTGTAAGAATGTGGATGTCAAATGGTAGCAATCTTTTGAATTAGTTTATTTTGAATTTAGGTTTATACACTAATTTATTTACATTTGTATAAATGTTCCCAAAAGACCTTTCACAGACAAATGAAAGATTGGAACTGGTTTGCAAGCAAGTTTGAATTTGAAACTAACACTCAGAAAGAGCAGTTTCTAGTTGGTTAAATGCACTGTAAACCCGAATAAAGTTGGCAAAACTCAAATAATGAGGTAATCAGTAACATCAAATTGTTTAAGTTAAGAAATTGAATGTTTAAGTAAGCAGAGCTTGCAGATTTTTGTTTTGTAATCATACATTTTAATTGCTCTTAACTTACAATATTTGAGTAAGATCATTCATACACAACTTAAAATTGTCATGTAATCTTCAGTGTTTTTAGTAGTGGAAACTTGGCTAGATTTAACCAGCTAATTCAACAAGTGCTACCTTGCTAATTGGTGACACGATGCTTTGACAGCATCAGCATATCATAGCACTTGTGGAATGAGTACAGCAACTTAAAACATTTAACACACACTGTTCTCAAAGCAAGCTCATGCTCCACTCGTCACCAGCCATGATGGCGACTCAAAAAACCCAACATAACAGAAACTCTTCTAAACTAGCATAGCAAAACATTAAACACTACTAAATCTCCCACAAAAAATCCCAGCCTAGTTTCAGTTAAATTTAAGTTTGTCAAAATTAAAAGAAACAAGTACATAGAACTCAAAACAACGAAACAATTCAACGTACTTAAAATGTGTCAGTTTTGTGAACTCAAAAGAAAAAAGAAAGTTTTAAATACTCGTAACATTTTAAGTATCTTTTGTTAATTTGATGGAACTAATTTGTATAATTTGAGTTGGCCCTACTCAATACAATGAATTATTTTGAGCGTTAGGGTTTACTGTGTTATGAAGCTAAAAATAAAAAATACAAATATTAGATGAGACATTAGATGAAAAACTTAAACTTAAACCTTAAAGGAGAACTCGGTAACTCTAGCGAACTCTAGTCACTTCTTCGCTGATTTTCCCTTTTGTTGTCGTGTGTTTTCCCCACGAGCTCCCCCTACAGCTGTGGGAGGGCGTATATTTCACAACACAGTCGTAAATAACTCCCTTGCGGCGCCTCCTCCCCCTCTCTACCGCTGCTCATGTGCGTGTGTTTTGATCGGAGCAAGCCAACTGTATCGTGTGGAGCTAGGTCTACCGAGGTGGGTAATCTGGTAATACATCATACATGCGTGTTTGTTTATGTCGAATTGCCGTAAAGCAATTTGTGTTTCGCGCTCGTTCTCGTTCTAGTTCTCGCTTCTCACGAGACTTCCAATTTCTATCTTGCCGGGACGGTAGTGCCCAAGTTGCAAGGTTGGTTTTCCGCCTGGGAACGCTGGGGGGAGCGGGGAAAGTCACCAGTATCACCAGAACAGGTTGTTTAACCATCCAAATGATTTCTAGACAGTTTTATTAAGTTAAAAAAGTTACCAAGTTCTCCTTTAAACTTAAAAATGTTGCCTTGGCAACTAACTGAAATAACATTTCAATTTGTAAGTTGAAGTACTAAAATTACTAAAACTAAAACTGAAATAAATATAAAATAAAGCTCAAAAGAAAAAGACAAAAAAAACGAATAAAAAAAATGACAGAAGCACATACTCACAATTCCTAAAACTTAAACAGAAAATATAACAATAAAAGGTCATTCAAACCATTGCTAAATACTGTATACTATAAATAATACTAAAATAACAGCCCATGATCTCTAGAGATTCACAGTTTTTAAGTAACAAAAATGCCTAAAATGCGCCCAAAGTTATTTTATCTGTTGTCTAGCATTTAATATATCAAGTTTAGTCTGGATTGGAAGTGTTTAACATAAATAATCAGCATGCTGTGTGTTTTATACGTGCTAGCCCTCATACATGTAAAATATAGCAGGAAGCAAAATAAAGAAGTTAATTTCTGGCACTAATGAGAATCCTGTAATCTCCAGCACAGGACGCATTTGTCTGATGTAGAGTACCTGAGTATTCCCTCCTGCTTCTCCTTCCACACTCTCTTCTCTTCCTCTCTCTGGCTGGTGATCTGCTTTTTTCTCTCCTCCTCTTCCTCCTGCCTCCGAGCCTCCGCTGCTCTCTTCAGCTCTCTTTCGGTCAGAAGGTCCTGATGGAAGACAGAAGAAGGGATTTCTAAACCGCATCTGATTCAGTCTGCTTTCACAGTGTGAATGTTGTCCAACAACCGCCTTACCCGAAAAGCTTTCGTCGAGCTCCTCTTCTCTTCGTGTTTCTTGCGCTCTTTCATGGCCCGTTCCATCAGAGCACACTCTCTAATTCGCTCTATTTCTACAGCCTCCCTCCTGATCTCCTGCCTCTTCTGCTCTTTCTTCATCTCATGATCCTGACACCTAATAAAGCGGGAGACGTCAGACACCTTGTGCTTTAAGGGAATTCCCAGCTGACAGGGAATGTTCTCAGAACCTCAAAGTTACGAACAAACGGTCTTCTAGTAACGTTAATAGAATGTTCGTTCAAAGTTATCAAAGTTCAGGGTTTCCCCAGGTTTGATCACCCCAAATTTAAGACTTTAAGACCTTTTTAAGACCACTTTAATGAAAATTAAGACCTACATCGCACCCATTATGCAGTCGTAAAACACCAGATCAAATCCCAATAATGACTATTACTAACAAATGTTTTAATTAAAAATACATTTATTATAAAAAAAAAAACTCATTCAACAACACACTGCAAAGTGATGATTTTGGTAAATATCAAACATTCATAACAATAAACAGATAAACTAACTTTACAAATCGTCTTAGTAAAGTTTCTCAGCATTCAAATTGCTTCAACCATTGCTTCAGAGGGGTAGACAGGTAAGAGAGATATAGACAGTAGGGGTGTAACGGTTCACAAAATTCACGGTTCGGTTCAATACGATACACTTGTGTCACGGTTTGGTACGTTTTCGATACAGCAAAAATAAATAAATGCCAGATAAATTTTTTGAACCATTTAACTTCCAATTTCTATCTTGCACAGTATGTCTGTCTGTCTGTCTGTCTGTCTGTCTGTCTGTCTGTCTGTCTGTCAGTATGTCTGTCAGTCTGTCTGTCTGTCTGTCTGTCTGTCTGTCTGTCAGTCAGTATGTCTGTCTGTCTGTCTGTCTGTCTGTCAGTATGTCTGTCTGTATGTCAGTATGTCTGTCTGTCTGTCTGTCTGTCTGTCTGTATGTCTGTCTGTCTGTATGTCTGTCTGTCAGTATGTCTGTCTGTATGTCTGTCTGTATGTCTGTCTGTCTGTCTGTCTGTCTGTCTGTCAGTATGTCTGTCTGTCTGTCTGTCAGTATGTCTGTCTGTCTGTCAGTATGTCAGTATGTCTGTCAGTCTGTCTGTCAGTATGTCTGTCTGTCTGTCAGTATGTCTGTCTGTCTGTCTGTCTGTATGTCTGTCTGTCTGTCTGTCTGTCTGTATGTCTGTCTGTCTGTCTGTCTGTCTGTCTGTCAGTATGTCTGTCTGTCTGTCTGTCAGTATGTCTGTCAGTATGTCTGTCAGTATGTCTGTCTGTCTGTCTGTCTGTCTGTCTGTCTGTCTGTCAGTATGTCTGTCTGTCAGTATGTCAGTATGTCTGTCTGTCTGTCTGTCTGTCTGTCTGTCTGTCAGTATGTCTGTCAGTATGTCTGTCTGTCTGTCTGTCTGTCTGTCAGTATGTCTGTCTGTCTGTCTGTCTGTCTGTCTGTCTGTCAGTATGTCTGTCTGTCTGTCAGTATGTCAGTATGTCTGTCTGTCTGTCTGTCTGTCAGTCTGTCTGTCTGTCAGTATGTCTGTCAGTATGTCTGTCTGTCTGTCTGTCTGTCTGTCTGTCTGTCTGTCTGTCTGTCTGTCTGTCAGTATGTCTGTCAGTATGTCTGTCTGTCTGTCTGTCTGTCTGTCTGTCAGTATGTCTGTCTGTCAGTATGTCTGTCTGTCTGTCTGTCTGTCTGTCAGTATGTCTGTCTATCTGTCTGTCTGTCAGTATGTCAGTATGTTTGTCTGTCTGTCAGTATGTCAGTATGTCAGTATGTCTGTCTATCTGTCTGTCTGTCAGTATGTCAGTATGTTTGTCTGTCTGTCTGTCAGTATTTCTGTCTGTCTGTCTGTCTGTCTGTCTGTCAGTATGTTTGTCTGTCTGTCTGTCTGTCTGTCAGTATGTATGTCTGTCTGTCTGTCTGTCTGTCTGTCTGTCTGTATGTCTGTCTGTCTGTCTGTCTGTCTGTCTGTCAGTATGTCTGTCTGTCTGTCAGTATGTCTGTCTGTCTGTCAGTATGTCTGTCTGTCTGTCTGTCTGTCAGTATGTCAGTATGTCTGTCTGTCTGTCTGTCTGTCTGTCAGTATGTCTGTCTGTCTGTCAGTATGTCTGTCTGTCTGTCTGTCTGTCTGTCAGTATGTCAGTATGTCTGTCTGTCTGTCTGTCTGTCTGTCAGTATGTCTGTCTGTCTGTCTGTCTGTCAGTATGTCTGTCTGTCTGTCAGTATGTCAGTATGTCTGTCTGTCTGTCTGTCAGTATGTCTGTCTGTCTGTCTGTCTGTCTGTCAGTATGTCTGTCTGTCTGTCAGTATGTCTGTCAGTATGTCTGTCTGTCTGTCAGTATGTCTGTCTGTCAGTATGACTGTCTGTCAGTATGACTGTCTGTCTGTCAGTATGTCTGTCTGTCAGTATGTCTGTCTGTCAGTATGTCTGTCTGTCTGTCAGTATGACTGTCTGTCAGTATGACTGTCTGTCAGTATGACTGTCTGTCTGTCAGTATGTCTGTCTGTCTGTCTGTCTGTCTGTCTGTCTGTCTGTCTGTCTGTCGCATATCTCTCGAACCGTTAGTCTGATGGATTTCTAACTCGACAGGTGCCTCGCTATGGGCACGAGTAAGTGCACAAAAAACTTGTGACTGGCCTAACCAGTCGAGAACCACTGTATTAGAGCACAGGCAAAGTTATCATTACCTATCCATATAGCAATGTTTATTATGGAAATATATTACAGTAATCAGTATTGTTACATAACAAATTGTGCTGCAATAAAGAAGGTCTAATTTAACACTGTTTATCCTCCAGAACAGAGAGTGTAGAATGGCCAAAAGGTTTGGGCAAAATCCGTTAGATGTATTTCTTTAAAAAAAAAGCCTAAATTGAAAGATGAGGAAGACGGATATGAGGACAAGGAGGAGAGCAACTGAGAGGAAGGGTTAGAGATCACATGAGATGACAAAAGAATGTCTGCATTTGGAAGTTTAGGCTGTATAGTGGATATAATGAGTTGCATTTGTGGGTGTTCTTACAGCTCACCCCGGACCGCACTCATGTTCTAACCCTGGTTACGGCCTCGTCATCAATTACTTTTAAAAGGAACTTTCCCATAATGTTTGGAGAATTCCCAAATGAAATGAAAAATAAATAAAAAACATTTTAAAGGTTGTCGACACTTTGAATGTTTAGAGAACATTCGAAAATAACATTTATATGTTAATTGGAACGCTAGCAAAAGGTTGTTCGAGCATGTTGTTGTCAGCTGTGTGTGCACTGAAGCATAGATGACTTCTCCTTACTGTAGTCTCCAGCTCTCCGAGACGGCCAGGCGGTCTCGTCTCCTACACAGGGCGTTCTGCTGATCCCGCTGGACCGCCTGCTCTTCCCTGCGAGCCCTTTCAGCAAAGAACTCTCTGTCTGCTTCTCTGCTGGCCTTCAGCCTCATGCGCTTCAGCTCGACCTGAGCCTCCCTATCCTTCTGGACCTCCGTCAGCATCAGAGCGCTCTATAAAACAAGAGGATCGTTTCTACAACACTTCACCACAGAAGAAGATTTGTGATCTGATACCGTAAGACACGCACATGGAAGGCTCTCACTCGGCCGGTCTGGTAGAACTGCAGGGTTTGAGCTCTCTTGATGGTCTCCTCTCGTCTCTGGGCCTGGTGTTCTGCTTCTTGCAGGTCCAGCTGTTTCCTCCTCTCTTCGATCAGCGCCTCTCGCATGGCTTTCGCCTCTAGCTTTTTATGCCGTTGTCCCTGTAAGGATGAAATCAGATTTGTTTGTTGTACTTTGTTACTGTACACATCAAGTCTCATATTAACCCTCAGAGACACAGGTATAGTTTTTTTTCAAATGAATATCACATCAAGATGACATTCAAATTACAATTTAACATTATACTAAATTGTAACAAACTTAATATTATAATAGGGGCACAGACACGAGAAGTATAAACAAGGCTATATAATTAAAATAAAAAACTAAAAGTATCTGCTCAAAAGAATAAACAATGGTAACATTTGTTTGTATTGTGTATGTTCTTTTAGGTGTAGTTTGTGTTTTAGTTCTGTTCCCGTTAGCTTCCCAGTGTGTTTGACTAATCATTCCTCTCACCTGTTGTACAGTTAATCAGCTCTTTTGTGTGCTATGTGTATCTAAGCCCTCAGTCTGACGTCGTTCCCTGTCCAGGATAGTCTGGATTGAGTGTAATGATTCTGTTTCTCCTGCATGTTCCCATCGGTGATTAAAAGCACTCTTAGTTTATCTCTGACTCGAGCGTGTGGAACTCCATGTGACAGTCGTATAGTAAGTTCACCATTAGTTAAGCTAACCTAACCCTAACCCTAACCCTAACGACGGCTAACAGGAACTAACAATGAAAAATAATTCTAAAACATTTATTGATCTTAGTTAATGTTAATTTTATTAATACATTTTTTAAATCAAAAGTTGTCAGTCTGTTAATATTTAATAGACCTGAGCTAACATGAACTAACAATAAACAGCTGTATTTTAATGATTAACATTAACAAGGATGTAAGATATACTGTAACAAATGTGAATCTCAAATTAGTTTTACTTAATGCATTAACCAATATTGTAAAGTGTAACCTGAAAACATTCTAAACACAAACGGCATACAAAATAAACAGGAGTATTAACAAAATATTATAATACATTATACATACGAGCTAAAAAAGCCAATTTTTTAATAAATGATTCTTATTTCTTAATAAAGACTTATAGAAAGGCCTATTTTCTTCCTTAAAAGTGTTTAGGTCATTAAAAAGCATGATGTTTACGCATATTTAGTACGGAGGCCCGCACATGACATGCAAGAAAAAAAGGGTTAGATTGTGTGCACGATTTACTGATTCGTTCCCTCGATTTAGCCTAACGTTACTATTTCTGTCTTCCTGCGTGTCATGTAATTAAGAGAGCTAACTTAATGCAGTAATCCCAGTGCTCCCACTCACCTCGATGGTGTTGGGCCAGTGTGTGACGGCCTCTTTAGAGCGCATGTGCAGCGCCTCCCGCTGTTCAGCTGCTGTTACTACACTTCTGCTCTGGGGATCCACACCGTTCACACTGTCCTGCACGCGCTGCCATTCACTTCCGGACAACACTAACCCTTGACGAAGGTCTGCTTCGGGTTTCTCCATCTCCAGACTGCCAGCTGTATGCATTCGACAACATATTTCCAAGTTATTAAAAAAGCTCTAATTATTATACATTATTTTCAGATGTTTTTTTTTTTAATAACAGTTTTTATACAAACACAAAACAAACAAAGTTGCACAAAATGTATACAAAAAGTATGTTGTACATAAAATAAACAAATCTTCTGATCTCAGAATGACCACATGATATACCCTGATCTCAGAATGACCACATGATTTACCCTGATCTCAGAATGACCACATGATATACCCTGATCTCAGATTTACCCTGATCTCAGAATGACCACATGATTTACCCTGATCTCAGAATGACCACATGATTTACATTCTGAGATCAGGGTATATCATGTGGTCATTCTGAGATCAGGGTATATCATGTGGTCATTCTGAGATCAGGGTATATCATGTGGTCATTCTGAGATCAGGGTAAATCATGTGGTCATTCTGAGATCAGGGTAAATCATGTGGTCATTCTGAGATCAGGGTATATCATGTGGTCATTCTGAGATCAGGGTAAATCTGAGATCAGGGTATATCATGTGGTCATTCTGAGATCAGGGTAAATCATGTGGTCATTCTGAGATCAGGGTATATCATGTGGTCATTCTGAGATCAGGGTAAATCATGTGGTCATTCTGAGATCAGGGTAAATCATGTGGTCATTCTGAGATCAGGGTATATCATGTGGTCATTCTGAGATCAGGGTATATCATGTGGTCATTCTGAGATCAGGGTAAATCTGAGATCAGGGTATATCATGTGGTCATTCTGAGATCAGGGTATATCATGTGGTCATTCTGAGATCAGGGTAAATCTGAGATCAGGGTATATCATGTGGTCATTCTGAGATCAGGGTAAATCATGTGGTCATTCTGAGATCAGGGTATATCATGTGGTCATTCTGAGATCAGGGTAAATCATGTGGTCATTCTGAGATCAGGGTAAATCATGTGGTCATTCTGAGATCAGGGTATATCATGTGGTCATTCTGAGATCAGGGTATATCATGTGGTCATTCTGAGATCAGGGTAAATCATGTGGTCATTCTGAGATCAGGGTAAATCATGTGGTCATTCTGAGATCAGGGTAAATCATGTGGTCATTCTGAGATCAGGGTATATCATGTGGTCATTCTGAGATCAGGGTAAATCATGTGGTCATTCTGAGATCAGGGTATATCATGTGGTCATTCTGTGGTCATTCTGAGATCAGGGTAAATCATGTGGTCATTCTGAGATCAGGGTAAATCATGTGGTCATTCTGAGATCAGGGTAAATCATGTGGTCATTCTGAGATCAGGGTATATCATGTGGTCATTCTGAGATCAGGGTATATCATGTGGTCATTCTGAGATCAGGGTAAATCATGTGGTCATTCTGAGATCAGGGTAAATCATGTGGTCATTCTGAGATCAGGGTATATCATGTGGTCATTCTGAGATCAGGGTAAATCATGTGGTCATTCTGAGATCAGGGTAAATCATGTGGTCATTCTGAGATCAGGGTATATCATGTGGTCATTCTGAGATCAGGGTAAATCATGTGGTCATTCTGAGATCAGGGTAAATCATGTGGTCATTCTGAGATCAGGGTATATCATGTGGTCATTCTGAGATCAGGGTAAATCATGTGGTCATTCTGAGATCAGGGTAAATCATGTGGTCATTCTGAGATCAGGGTATATCATGTGGTCATTCTGAGATCAGGGTAAATCATGTGGTCATTCTGAGATCAGGGTATATCATGTGGTCATTCTGAGATCAGGGTAAATCATGTGGTCATTCTGAGATCAGGGTAAATCATGTGGTCATTCTGAGATCAGGGTAAATCATGTGGTCATTCTGAGATCAGGGTAAATCATGTGGTCATTCTGAGATCAGGGTAAATCATGTGGTCATTCTGAGATCAGGGTATATCATGTGGTCATTCTGAGATCAGGGTATATCATGTGGTCATTCTGAGATCAGGGTAAATCATGTGGTCATTCTGAGATCAGGGTAAATCATGTGGTCATTCTGAGATCAGGGTAAATCATGTGGTCATTCTGAGATCAGGGTATATCATGTGGTCATTCTGAGATCAGGGTAAATCATGTGGTCATTCTGAGATCAGGGTATATCATGTGGTCATTCTGAGATCAGGGTAAATCATGTGGTCATTCTGAGATCAGGGTATATCATGTGGTCATTCTGCACGCGCAAATGCGGAGGCGCGCGCCGTGTATCGCTTCACTGTATAGTGCAAAGGAAACTACGAGCATGCAACGTTGTTACGTTGTAAATTATTAAGTCATGAAATAAAAGTAAAATACCAATAAATCACGTTACTGGTACGTCGTGTGTTAGCTGAGAAGGATTTGCATGTATGATTTTCATTCTATTCACCAGGAGCAGTTTCCATGTTTCATTAACAGTTCTTGTTAGTATTGTGTATTCACCATGGTAACTGTCGTTTCAATATTAACCCCAAAATGCCACTTTATTTTCACTTTGTGTTATTTTTTATATTTGTAAAATACTGTGGTGGCTCATACCAACATTGTATTAACAAAAGCTAGTTTGGGACTGCTATTTAATATCTTTAGCTGAACACCTTGTCTTTCTAGAAGAAAATTGTCCAATTTCTACAGTATGTTGGTTCTGATCTACTTCCTAAAGGAAATAAGCCTGTCATTTATTTGTTATTGTTTAGTTCAACTTGATGAGTCACAACACAATGTGATGTATTCATTTCTGTGTTCTACAGAACATAAGCTACATACAAATAATTCTGAAGTTATAACTACACGACACAGAAAGTGCTTTGAGTTGTTGTTACTCAATAAAAGAGTTAAGTAATTCAGCAGCTGACTTTTTTTAATACTGCAATCACTTTGTAGTGTATTTTCGTTTACTGTTGTGAACTGGAAAATCAATAATCGCTAATCGAGAATCGTTAATAATCGAAAATCGACTGTAATCGAATCGGGACTTCAATAATCGTAATCGAATCGGGAAATCAGACAGATTAACCACCCCTAGTAACTAAACACATACACAAGTCTTAGTCTTTCATTTCCATCACCATCTATAGAAAAGGAAATCATGTTGTACATTAATGTAAACATGAACCATGTAACATAAACTGCATTGAATTCTGAACAGCAGAAAATAGTGCATATTGCTGCCTGTTGTTTGTGTGTTTTTTGTTTGTATATTTAATTTATGTTTGTTGGCTGAAACCTTCACTAGAGTTCTGAAAGAATGACTTAATTTGAGACATAAATGATGTGTTTTGGTAGTTTTAATGCTTTTGAATGTGAAATTAACTGCAGTGAAGCTGGAAGTTGGTTAAGACAATGGAGTGAAGAGCTTTGAAAGAAGTGATAAGTATTGAGAAATACATACATTCTAATTTAATTTAATTAGAATATAACATTCTAATCTTGTCGGATAACAGATTATGATCGGGTTACAAGCATCACCTGTCAGTCAGGGGAAAAATGTAATGATGCCCAGTATCAAGTGTAATTAAAGTCCAAAGGGAAATTTTTATTACTGCCGATGTCTGAGAGACCACAACCCATAAGATTGGCCTTTCGTTACAGAAAAGAGGTTCTCCACTTTGTTGCTAAAGTGAAAAATGTGTACCGTAATTGCTGCTAATATACAGCATCAAATAATGTTATATCATTTTATAATTGTATTAAAATGTATACCTTTTTAAAAAGAACTGCAACATGTTCAAAATTGAAACCAAAGGAAGAAATATAAGCATTCCCCTGACTTACTGCGGTCGCATTTTATTCATCTAGAGTACAACAACAATCTCTCTCTCTCTGCGTCTCTCGCGCGTGCACCCCTCCCCCTCCCCCTCCCCCTCGTTCTGCGTCTCGCGCGCACCTCTCTCTCTCTCTCTCTCTCTCTCTCTCTCTCTCTCTCTCTCTCTCTCTCTCTCTCTCTCTCTCTCTCTCTCTCTCTCTCTCTCTCTCTCTCTCTCTCTCTCTCTCTCTCTCTCTCTCTCTCTCTCTCTCTCTCTCTCTCTCTCTCTCTCTCTCTCTCTCTCTCTCTCTCTCTCTCTCTCTCTCTCTCTCTCTCTCTCTCTCTGTCTCAAATTGTAAAAAAAAAAAAATCACTGTTGTTACAGTGCGCAAATCAGACCTTTCAGGCTATAGCGAACGCAAATAAGCCTTATGCCAACATTATTAAATAGCCTACAACTAAATTGTCGTCATTAAATAAGAAAACTAAATAATTGTGTAGATGATTTGCTTTGTGTAACCCGACATCAGACATTAGGCCGAAGTATTTTTTGCACACAGTGCCGCGACCAATTCTGTTTCCTCACTCCTTTATGACTGCCTGCACATTCACTGTCCTCGCGGCGGCTGAAACTTGCGCTCTCTAAAATTAGCTTATCAATGCATATCTAAATTCGCGCCTTTCTGTATCTTTGAAAAAAGAAACAAAAAAGATGCCGCAGCCAATGAGCAGCCGGCGGGGGCTGGCTGCAGGACGACTCAATCTCCACGGACAGTTTTTAATATAATTATCAGACAATATCTACTCAATATTTTGCTTAAGTGTAATTTTCGGGACAATTAAGGCCGGATTCAACAACAGCTCAGATTTTGGGACTGTCCCGAATTTTTCGGGACTTCTGGTCACCCTACCATGAACTCACTTAACCGTTCTTCTCTCTGCATGACTTTGGCTCCATCAGGGGGCTGCAGGATATGTGGCGCGTTATACACGAGTGTTGTCAACTAGGGCGTTGTAGAGCGCCCTCTGGTCGACAAACTATATAACGCAAATACTCATGACATGGTTAAAGGCTGTTTCGACCGGTTTTTTTTTTTTTTTTTTTTAAATCGGCCGTTATATATGCCGATACCGATAGATTGGAAAATGCCTAATATCGGCCGATAATATCGGCCTGCCGATATATCGGTCGGGCTCTAAATGAGACTTTATTTTATTTCCGTCCCCAGAAATTGCGGATGTCAGGGTGGGACATTCAGTGCATCTGGATTTTTCCTAAGTCATTTCTTTCATTTCCTTTAATAAAATCCTGAATTTTGGCGCATAACATTTATTTTGGTGTGTCTTCTACAAAATACTACTACTAACACTGAAAGTATAATTCCCTTAATCCACCACGATGCAATGGAAACATTTACTAACGTTCGTTACACTTTCTGTCCAAGCAGTTACGCACGTTAAACTATGATTCTAAAGGAAGCGGAGATATAATTTTTCCATGTAATTCTATCAGTAGCATAACGATACAACCATCTTGTGTGGGTTAAATTCTCATATGCGTTGCTACATGATAAATTGTTAATAAATCGTGATAAAACTGGGGCCGTGATTTTCTGTCCAAAAATCATAACGCTCGAACATTTTATTCTGACGCTGCATTTCCATCTCCTAATGTCTCAACGGTTCTCATGCCAGAAATAAGATTGTCTAGGTCACGGTCGCTCTGCGCGGGAGGAAGAGTTAACAGGATTTCAACGACTGTGGGTAAGTTTGTGGATTCTGTCCAAAAGGTTACGAACGTTAAAATGATACGAACGTGGTAAACTTTGGTTAAGTAAACATTAAATAGGATCATTGTGGTGAGAAAGGATAAAAGAAAAAAGTCGGATGATTGCGAGTGGTTTCGGACCGAAAGCGTCGTTCATCGTGAAAGAGCGTGCATGAATGGTGGTTTTATACATTTTGACAGATTCTGCACATCTTGTTCGTAAATTAGACGGAAATTTTCAGTCTGTCCAACTTCCAACGTTGTTTTCTGCGTATTTTTGACTCAATAAGCTGTTCATGAAAGTCAACATCCTCAATGACATTTTTCTGTTTTGTTTTTCTGTCCAATGTTCGTAAGAATATAGCCTAGGCTGACGAAGTTAACACGTTATAGTGCGTTAACACAATCTGTATGATCTTTAAATTTGATAGTATGATGACAGGTTATTTTAATGTGTTATGAACTTGTTCTATTCTTTGCCAGTTTTCATGAAATGGTATTATTTTGTGTTACAGAGGCAATCTTGCAGGATTGTTTAATTTTTTCCGTCCACGTTACACCCGTTATAACTTAGCACACTTGTAGGAGTTCCTTTGTCTTCTACATTTGGCAAATAAATTAGAAAAATATACCTGTGGTATTTGTTAGTATTTTGCTGGCTTTCAGTTTATGAGCATACCAGACTCAAAAATGCACCTTTAAAGCTACAATATGCAAGAATTTTTGGCCTCTAGAGGGCGCTACATTCCAAACAACAACAACGGCGTAGCTTGATGACGATGTGAAGGAGCGTGGAATGATGGGAACTGTCGTTTTAAACTCCACCGTGGATGTAAATCAGTCAGACGGGAATCGAAAAATCATGTTCATGGATGAGGCTAAGTTCTATTTTTATAATGACATGCTTTTTGTGGCGAGGGGGGCGTGGTTCAGCGCGGTCTGTAATGGGAGAGAGAAGAGATGAGCGGGACGCAAGTAGGTCAAGTGCAAATGACGAACACCTGTGTCTTATTGCTGTGATCCGCGTGGAGAGACCGCTTATAAGCCGCGCTGGAACGAGAGAGAGACTGGAGAGAGAATTGGACGCAGAGAAAGAAAAGCGGTGGATCCGAGCTCTCATTTTTGAACCGTATGGTGTGTCGCGGTTGCCACGGTGAATGCGCGTTGTGCACGACTTTTGTTTGTTTTGCTTTATTTTAATAAAGTACGAGTCCCAGTCACGCCGACCCCTGTCTTCTTCCTTCCTGACTCTTGAACCTCATCACACTTATTTCATTAAAATGAATTAACCGCAAGAAAAGTAAGGTTTAATCAGGGTTTCCCCAGGTTTGATCACCCCAAATTTAAGACTTTTTTAAGACCTTTTTAAGACCACTTTAATGAAAATTAAGACCTACATCGCACCCATTATGCAGTCGTAAAACACCAGATCAAATCCCAATAATGACTATTACTAACAAATGTTTTAATTAAAAATACATTTATTATAAAAAAAACTCATTCAACAACACACTGCAAAGTGATGTTTTTGGTAAATATCAAACATTCATAACAATAAACAGATAAACTAACTTTACAAATCGTCTTAGTAAAGTTTCTCAGCATTCAAATTGCTTCAACCATTGCTTCAGAGGGGTAGACAGGTAAGAGAGATATAGACAGTAGGGGTGTAACGGTTCACAAAATTCACGGTTCGGTTCAATACGATACACTTGTGTCACGGTTTGGTACGTTTTCGATACAGCAAAAATAAATAAATGCCAGATAATTTTTTTATTATTATTATTTTTTTTTTTTATTATTAAAACTAACACACTTTGACCAATGATGGAGCTATAATAGACTCTTCTTAGGAGCATAAACAAAACAGCACCTTCTGTAACCTAATATTGTAGTAGTTATAAACAAAGGTCTATTTTTAGTTCAGATTAACATTTGAGGGCAGCAGTTGTATTCATAATGTCAAAATAAAACCAACATAATGTTACTTGAAAGCATTATAGCCTACTATTCCTGCCAAACTTTCATGGTTGCAGTTAGTGTTACTACAGTAAATCCATGGTGAATGTTGCTGATCTGTGGACACTGGATAGTTCATTCATGCCACAATGTTTCTTCCTGGCTTCCACGCGCTGTTTGATCCGTTAATAACGGAGAAATGTGAATGTTTCTCACTAGATCTCCCAGCGATGTTATTACTTCTGTGGCGAATTCAAATGATTTATTTACTGGCTCTCTTATTACCGCTGCTGTGTAACAGTGTCGCTTGATCAAGATCGGCTCGCGCTGCACTGGTCCAAACTGATAAGCGGTCCTTCAACCACACAATAACGAGTAGCCCAGTTTCGTTCCGCTTACATTACGTTTGCACATTTGATGTTGGACAATGTTGTGGTCGCGCCGGCGTCTCTTACATTATGAGCGCGCTTGCCACGTGCAACGCGCCTACATTTGAAATAATGAAATTTTGGTCGGCAGGAAAAATGGTCCAACGAACCGTTCGGTTTGAAAATGCGTACACCGAACCGGACGACACTTCCCCATGATGTCTCTCCTCTCGACTGATTGATTAGAATGTTGATCAATTGCCGCCGGCGCGAAAACCCAAACTATTGTTTGTGCATACTAGAAATTAGACGTTCTCTGACGTTACGCTAAACCCTGTTGAATTTTCACGTTGCGTTTGCAGCCAGGTTGACTTTGAATAAATAGGCTAGTATAATGAAATTTAAGACCTCCATTTAAAAAATTAAGACTTGGACAACGGAATTTAAGACTTTTTAAGGCCTTAATTTAGGAACATGATATTTTAAGACTTTTAAGACCCCGCGACTACCCTGGGAATCGCCCATTCAAGATCATATTTCCCTATACCTACCATGCCTTTGGTCATCAGGCGAGGGAACTCTTCGAGGATCTGATCGATGGTCCAATTGTAGTCCCTAATCCACTTGGCCCTGTAGACTGCCGTGTTCTGCATGTAGGTCTCTATCTGGCTGAGGGGCTGAGAATTGTTTCTCAACCATTATTTAACCCTCTGATGGTCTTCGGTCACTTCTGACCGAATAATTTTCTGTTTTGCAAAAAATCACAGCTTCATCGGAAGGTTATGATACTTGGTGACTTTTCTGGGATTAGTCCCTTTCGTGGTCTTCGGTCAAAAATGACCGACCCATAGGAAATGAATGGGAAATTTACAAAAACGCAAAAATTCTCTGAACTTTTGACTGTACAATCTACAAACACGATTCAAAAAAAAAGTACACCGCAGTAAAGGGGTGACACTCTACAACATCAAGAGTGCAAAAAATTCACACCCACCCACACACACACACATACAAACACACTTTTATACACATACACACCAATAAATTCAGACTACAAAAATCTGTTTTGAATTTTTAAAAATCACGGCTTCATTGGAATATTACGAAACTTGGTGACTTTTCTGGCATTAGGTATGTGAACATACAAAAAAATTGAGTTCATGATCCGAGCATGCTAAGTGGTCGTAAAAAAATTAGTCATGATTTTGGTCTTCGGTCAAAATTACCCCCATAGGAAATGAATGGGAAATTGACAAAAACACAAAAATTCTCTACAAATCGGCCACGATGCAGAAAAAAAGTGCTCAGCAATTAAGGGGTGAAGCTCTAAAACATCAAGAGTGAAAAACATAACATAACTTGATATGCACTCTTAATATGTATATATAATTAATATAATTATTAAAATTATTAAAATAATAATTAATAAAGTGTTATAAACCTTGGCAAAAAGTATTATTTGAGAATTTCTAAAAAAATACATTCAATCCACATCTTAAAAGTAAGTAATTTGGTCTAAAAACAACTAGAATTCACAAACATCTCCATTTAGAGCTATACAGGCATCTAGTGGTAAACCCATGCAATAACATGTTTTATTTAATTTTATGTTTAATAAATTCATTAATTTTTTTTATTTTTTATTTTTTTCTGAAAGCCTAGTCTCTATTTTACCCGAAAATACTGCATAGAATTGTTTTGTTTTTTTTTAAATCAAAAAAAAAAAATTATCATTATTTTCAATGGCAAAAAATGGACTATAAATATTGCATAAATATTAATAAGTTCAATCAAATTGTCTCAAAATTCTAAATTAAAAAGAATAAATATTATAGAACAAAAATAAATTGCATTGGTTTTTACTGGGATGGAGGAAGTTTCATTTTTAGGTGTCCGGTCATTTATGACCGGGAAGGCCCCCTGCTAAACGAAGACCATCAGAGGGTTAAGCTGTGACGCACGTTTGTCTGATATGGTACATTCTGTAAAAAAAGAACAAAGTTGTCAGTCACTGAAATATGATTGTTTTGCTTCATCAAATAATTATTCCGTTTAATAATTACCTGGTATGAGAGCCCTTGCAAGAGCGCCATCAACTTAAATGTTATACAAAATATAGAGAAAACAATCCTCCCACTCTACAATTCAAATGACAAATTGCATAAAGTTACATGTAAATTGTCTATGTTTTTACTGCACAATAATATTTGTGGCTGCTCACTGCATAGGGCACAGAAATATATTACATATTTCTTAATGTTAAAGGCCCCGCGCAGAAGGCCAAGTAACGTTAGAGAGACAGTTCTGCAAAATAAGTGCATCCGATCTTTATATGTACTTAAACCAAACACAAATAAAAGTAAACTCATAATGAACACTATAACCTTGTAACTGGAGTCAATTTGAATCGAATTAAACGCATTTCACAATAACCTCGTGTGTTAACTTACAGCGTTCACAAAATGGCGGACAGTCTGCATAGACCTATGTTCAACATATTCACAACCCCGAACGTCATTAACGTTACCCGAAATATCTGCGGTATGAACATATACATTTACATTACAGATCTCGTGTGCATATTATCAAGTTGTTGTAACAATAGTACCTGCAAAATAACAGGACAAATTGATGAAACAGGAGACACCGCGTCACGTCGCGCCAAATCCTCAGCAGATGTGAGGGGGCGCAGGCGCACACAGAGTCCTCCTTTCAGTTTTCAAAATTGTCCCGGTTTCTCACCACAAAAGAGCTGGTAAGTCCCGCCTCTTCCGTAAAACCCCGCTGGACCTCAAAGTTGAAAAACCGTCAATGCAAGTGAATGGGAGAAAATAATTATTTTCTGGTCCCGTTTGAATTGTGCCATGAATGTGAACATATGTTGTCTGTGAATTTTTTATATAATCTTTCATGTTACAAGTTTGACAGTATATGGTATGATTCGTCGGCTAGCAGTTGTGGAAAAGACATAACGAGAAAGACTACATGTCGCCTATGTGACGTCACCCCATAAAGTTGACTTACCCGTGGTTTTCACCAACCTCAACGATTTTGTCCTCTCCCTGAAAGAAGGCGGTGAAGTGCACCAAAGACACAGTCATGTTTAGCGGGATCCGTGAGCTAGAGCCGTGTGCTAGTGGTGGTGACGTTTCAAACGCGTCGAAAGCAGCGAAGAGTTGTAGTCCACAAAGTGCTTTCACACAAAGTCTAACCGTATCAAACTTCTACCCGCTAAACTGTAGCATTCTTTACACGAAAAGTTCTATAAAAAATTCACAGACAACACATGTTCACATTCATGGCAAAATTCAAACGGGACCAGAAAATAATTATTTTCTCCCATTCACTTGCATTGACGGTTTTTCAACTTTGAGGTCCAGGGGGATTAGCGGAAGGGGCGGGACTTACCAGCTCTTTTCTTACACTAATCCTGTAATGATTTACTTTCAAGTCCCACATCTCCGCATGAATAAAAATAAACTTTTGCTTAATGTATAATACCTTACAAAAAATGTAATTCAGACCAAATAAGCAGACTATCCGTGCTGATAACGGCTAAATGGCTAACGTTAGCTACGTTGTTAGCCAAACCAACCAACTAGCCTCGACATCGACAATATACAGATAGTAATTTAATAGGTAACGCAACACAGACAATGTGAATTAGACATGTAGTGTACACATACCTTTTATTATTTGTTTGCCTCGCTGGAGGATCAGTCAGGTTCTCTGCTGTGACGAGCGCTCGGTGTGTGGACTCTGGTGACGATATGATGACGTTCGAAGCACAAACAACCCACGTGCTGGGTCAAACGATATAATGTTGGGTTGATGGATTTTGACTCAACACATGAGTTGCACAAAATAACCCAACTTCCATATAAATAACTCATAATGGGTAAAACATTTCATAACCCAGCGGTTGGGTAGATAAAATAACCCAGCATTTTTTAGAGTGTTTCAGCCAACAAACATAAATTAAATATACAAACAAAAAACACACAAACAACAGGCAGCAATATGCACTATTTTCTGCTGTTCAGAATTCAATGCAGTTTATGTTACATGGTTCATGTTTACATTAATGTACAAAATGATTTCCTTTTCTATAGATGGTGATGGAAATGAAAGACTAAGACTTGTGTATGTGTTTAGTTACATCTTAATTTTTCTGATTTTTTTTCAAAAAAGAATATTCAGAATATATATCATTGTGGTATACGGTAGAAATATTGCACATTTCAGTCTAGCTTAGGTTTTCAAATTAAATAACACAGTCTTGGAAAAACATGTAAGCATGTGCAAATAAGCCTGTATAGTACATCAAGTTCTGTTGGTCTTTGTGTTTAAGTGAGAAATTAATTCATTTAAATGGAAAGATCTCAATGTTTATAAGATCTTTCAATTATGTTTAACAGTTTTGAGCGTATAAAAGAGTGTATAAAAATGGGCTCTGAGTTTTGGCAGTGGTTGTGTCTAAGTGAAATATGTAGTTTGGAAGATGTAGTCACTGAATGCATTAATACAACATTGAATGACACAGACATTTGCAACACTTCTACAGTAATACCGAATTAAAATATATTCAGAATCAAAAAAATTAAATACTATCAAAACAATTAGATGTAGCTGAACACATACAGGTATTAATATTTAAGTTTCATCACCATCTATAAAAAGGGAAAACTTGGGGGGAAATGTGTACTGTACTGTAAACAATGAACGTGACATAAAATGCTGTGAATTCTGAGCAACAGAAAACAGCAGAAATATGTTATAATGCTACCTGTTATTTGAGGGGTTTTTTTATTTAACGTGTGGTTAATTTAAAGGTTTTTTAAAACCTTTTCTAGTGTTCTGGAAGAATGAGTTGATCGGAGACATGAATGAAGTTTCAGTGCATTTTGAATGTGAAATGAACTGCTGTCAAGCTGTAAGTTGGTTTGGAGAAGATATCATGGTCTTTTAACCTGATATCATTTAAGATATAATTTAAGACTGTGGTATAAATGATTGAATGATTTAACCATAACTCATTATTATCCTTGATATTCTAAAATAGGTATTTTTCATGTGTATGTAGACTCTAGTGTGTGTATTGAGTTGTTGCACTTCCCCCCCACACGCAATTTACATATCAATGCAGGAAGGCCTGAAAGGCCAGTGTTTGTCTCAGGTGAGAAAACAGGCCAACGACCCCTCACAGTACTGTTACCAGTGTCCAAGTATCTACTTCTCAAATAAACTAGAGAAAACGCTGGGATTTACCCTGCCAAATTTATTTTGTAAAGTTTTCTTTTGTAAAAATGTATTTAAAAAATAAATAAAACAAGAATTACACTATCTACTGTTCACTGCAGTTAATGTTACATTATCCACGTTTACAATACTGTACAAAAATATGAAACTGAGAGTAACACTTGTATAGGTGTTTAGTACAGGCTGATTTTGTTGGAGAATTTTCCTTTGATTCATGTCTAAGTATGATGTAATGAAACAAAACAAAAAATGATGACAAGCATGAAAAAATAGGTCTGAAGAAGGATGAAAGAATGGAAAATAACCAGTATGCATCAGCAATATGAAGTGTCAAAACAAAGTATGAAACAGAGCACCATTGTGTGAGGTTTGACCAGTAGAGAAGACATGTCTAACTGTGCCAAGGTCACCAGGCGTGACAGAGGGGAAGAGATAGATTTGAGAGTATCCATTGGGCACCTAGCGATAAGAAAAAGTATAAGACATGAACACTGGCCAATGTAACCTCAGATGTCCGGACGGCCGGCCGGCTTCTCACTTTGTTGCTTGTCAATAAAGTTAATTCTTCTGACCTGGAGCCTCGACTCTGAGAAACTTCTTCGAGACCTGAACCAAAAAGAACTATGAATTTGCCACAACATAATTGTCGAGCCGAGCCAGGAGGGACAAGGGGTCGAGGGGTGACCACGGTGGGCGTGCTGGCAGAGGCCTCACAAAACAAAGGCGCCATAAAAATAAGGTAAGCAAATTTTGCTTATATTTGTTTTGTGCTGCCCCTGGTAAGCTAACGCCCGGTTGGTGACTACCTTAAACAAAAGACTCCACCAAAAAGAACCTAAAAAGTGATAAAAGATAAGAAGGTAAAAGGAGGGTAGGTTCCAGGTTTTGAGAAAAAGTGCATGCAGTATCTGTTTGTCTGTCCATACGCAGAAGTGCGTATTCCATTCGCATGAAGGTGCATTGTACATGTGTGCGTCAGTATTTTATACGAAAAGTGCGTTTGCAAGATTATATGTTGTATTGTCCTTAAACGCAGAGGTGCGTTATAACGTGAGAGGCACGTTATTTGTGTACGCGAGAGGCGCGTGTCCCCAACGCAGAAGACGCGCTGCATGTGAGAAGCACGTGATTTGTTATTTGTTGTGTGTGCGTGCAACGCCCTACGTGAAAAGTGCGTTTGAAATGATGAGCACGTGATCTGTTAGTCTGATCTGTTTTTAAGTGATTTTTCATCTTAAGTAGAAGGAGAGAAATCTGTAGTCTTGTTTGTCTAAGTGATTTTTCATCTTAGAAATAAGGGGAAAGGTCATTTCGGAGAAAATTAGCAAAAGTGATAATAATAATAATAAAAATACAGTTTACTTATAATGTGTTTTTCCAAAAACCCAAAAGTGATAGAAATTAAAAGTTAGAAATTATACAGCCGTATTTGAGTAGAATTCATGGAAAGGACAGAGACGCAGAGATGAAGTGTTTTTTGACTGAGCTCTGTGCTTTGCATGAAATTACAGCTGAGCCACTGTCCCGAAATTGTTACAATTGTGTGCAAGTGACCTTGGCACCGCTCAGTGGGAAAAGAGGGAGTAATTAGGCTGAGACAGACAAAGGCACATAAAATAAAACTCTTACAATAAATAATTTTTTAATCAGTGTTATTAAAAGCTTAATGGATGATAAAACAAAATTGATGACAGGAGAATTAAAATTAAAATAAAAAAATCAAGATATCAAAGAACAAAAAATATTCCACGAAATTGGCTTTGTCGGCTGTTTGGCCATCTTCCGGACTGTAATCGTTGTGATCCGGATAGGGAAACACAGCCCATATTGTCAAAAGTTTGATTGATTGACTTTGACTTTTCATTTGTTACAAGACAAAGTAGGAAAATAATAAATAAGTGTGAGAGCGGCTGTCTGTGTGTGTGTGGCTTCGAGTGGGAAAGCGTTTATATTGAGATAAAGAAATAAGGAGGGAGAGAAGTGACAGAGAGAGAGTTTTTTCTCACCTTTTGACACATGAAAAAAGTACACATGTGGTCTAAAGCGAGAGATCTTTATGAGGCAGAGGAGACTAGATTGAGGAAAGGAAGAAAAGATGAGAATGATTTTCAGGAGGCATTAAAACTAACCAAAGGAATTAAGAACCACTTCTGGTTAGAAAAAGAGTTCATAGATAATGAAGGGCAGCGACAGGAGTTAACAGACCAAGGGAAGGATGAGCTTTTGAAAAAATTGACAAGAATAACAAATTTGAACCAGATTGAACGAAAGTGGCCCTTAGTGGATTGGCGTGAGGTGATAAAAAAACAAAAAACAAAAAACACAGATAACACTTGAAGCCCTGAGACCACATCTGAACAAATTTAATCTTACAAAAACAGTTCTTTTGAACCCACAGCTCACAGCCAACGTCATAAAGATAGATCCAATATGGATTCCATATGTGAAAAGGAAGGAAAGGAGGAATTTGCCAAGAGAACTGAAAGTGGCAACCATTCTGAGAAATGTATATATAAAGGTGGATTCGTACATTAGGTCAGTGAAATGGGAGAGTGACACAATCTATGAAGTCAAGCAGGGAGGGGAAATCAGGCCAGTCTTAGTAGATAGTTGGACATTGGAAAGACTGACAGTGTTGATTGTTTTGAAAGACAATCCAAGAGATTTAACTCAGTTGTGGGTGTAAATTCACCGAAACAGGCAGGAGATAGAAAGACATCCTGCACCAACCGAGAATGCCGCAGTTCTGGAAGAACAGGAGGGGCGCGAGGGGCAATAGAGGGAGAAGAATTTTAAATAAAAAAGGAAGAAAGACTTTAATTGATTTATTTGAACCATTTGAATCGGACACTTGTAGCAAAGAAGAATTAAATATTTCAGTCATCATGTTGAACGGCCATGAAGTGAAATTAACCCCATCTCTCACTTATCTGTATAGGGCGGGAGAAGTAACTGCACGAGGACGGTGGTTGGAAAAGAACATTATCTGGAGTTTCTAACTGGTGTGTCTGGGGGAGGACATCATTTGGAAATTAAATATACACAACCAGCTAGAAAAAGTGATGCCGAAGCCATTGTCTGAGGTATAAATACAAACCATTTGAGGTATCTTCAAAAAACTAAACAGATACCAGAATTTTTAAACTTAACAGAAAACTGAGAACACAAAATTATAATTTGATTAATTGAGTGAAGAAAATAATCGAGACTTGCAGCAATGGCTTCGATGTCACAGCAACAAGAGACCCCTGTAGAGCAGATTATAACACAATATCCGATATGTAGAGATGCTATTAAAAACTTATCTCGGAAGTGGGAAAAAAGGACCAGAAAGTTAAACACTAAGTGGGCAGCAGAGGGAACATTTGATTTGGCTATGTGCAGGGAAATGGGAGCACTAATAAAGAATCGCAAAGCCCAAGATAGAAGCAAAAAAGAGTAGAGAAGAGAGAAAAACAGCAGGAAGCGTTGAATCTTTTTAGAGATATGGGGGTAAAATTGATTAAGGGAATTAGGGAGAAGATAGAAAATAAAGGTGATGTAATGGCAACCCCACCCCCTCATGCATCCCCCTATGATTCAACCGGTAAACAACTGCCACTAGTGAATGCAACTTTAACAGTTCAAGGTAAAGTGGATTTTGAAGACGAGCCAAGTGATGAAGCAAGTAGAGAGGGAGGAGAGGATGACGACAGAAAAGTGAGCCCTGGCCACAGAGAAAGAAAAACTACAGACATCTTTGAAGTTTCAAAGCAAGACACACTGAACTATGGGGGAAGTCAAGACAGCAACCTAAGCATGAAACATCTGACCAGGGTAACCCCAGACCCCACCCTATCCAATCCTTATCATCATGCAAGCAAAGCCCTGCAAGAACTTGAAGAGAGACTGCAAAAGGAGATGGAAGCTGACACTCAGCAATCCGAGCCTGAACAGGATGAAATAGAAAGAGACATCACCAAAGAACAAATCCAAAGAGAGACTGAATCCATGCGAAAAGCCTTGGAGGAAAACATGCGAAGAGAACATCAGAGACTTCAGAACTACACAAGAAACAGACCCCACTCAGCCATCCTTAACAAAGAATACAAGAACGTGTCAGGGACCCTGCTCTTGGAAGAACTCCCCCAAAGCAAACCACACTGGATAAGAGGGGACAATTTGAGAAGAAGGTCAATGAGTGGAGCATATCTGCATGAGGACGGAAGAGACCAACTGAGAGAGGAACAAAAACAGTGCCCCATCCTGATTAAAGGACATCAAGGACAGTATGTGCCGTGGGCGGGACAAGATCTGGACGGACTGATAGCACGCCTCCCTGACATACACGAAGGGGCGGGCAAATGGATTCGACTACTGGAAGAAGAGACACTGGGCAAGATACTAGCCATCGGAGACATCAAAGCCTTGTTGGCGAAGTGTGTGGGAGGTGCAAGAACAAATGAAATCCTTGATGACTCAAGACTTAACCAAGCAGTTGACTCGACGAGGATGGAAGCAAGAGCTGGAAAAAGACCCTGAAAGAGATCCAGTGATAACAGTGCTGTTCAGGGCTGCTATAATGGAAGCCATGCCACCCGTTGTAAAAGCCAAGCTGGAAGATGTAGTGGGACTGAATTCAAAGACGACAAGAGAGTTCTGTGACCATGTGACTCATGCAGTAGAACAATACAGGAAGAGTGAACAGAAGATGAAGAATCAAGAAAGAGAGCTTCAAAGAAGGCTGACCCAATGGATGACCTAGTCAACAAAAAGAAGAAAGTCCAAGCTACCATAAAAGATGTTGAAGATCAGTCTGCAGTGATGGCAGCGGTGAACATACCGAACCCAGCTGCACAAGCCATGCCGCAGGCACCAGCCCCTATGGGTCAGAGCACATCCAACACCACAGGAAATCACCAACAGCCAAGTGCACCTATTGTGATATACCTACCTGAACAGCAAAACAACAGAAATGGAGCAATGCCAGGAAGAGGAAGAGGAAGAGGAAGAGAATACAACAATTAACAAAGAACATCTGACATGTGTTGGGGGTGCAACCAGCCTGGACATACCAAGAGGAACTGTCCTAGTAACCCATGGCCCCAAAATGAGCCCCCACAGAATCAGATGTCATCCATGCCATGCCACCACTTTTACAACGGGTGGCATGGCTTCCATTCAAAATGGCGGCGGCGTGAGTGTCTGGTGCAGACTGGTCTGCTAATTATGGAATTATTTGTCTTCAACTAACTTTGCGATAAGTATTATATTGAATCTGAAAGCCTACAATAAAAGTCTCCGTTGATTATTGACTCAAGCAAGCTCTTCCTGAAGCGGTCAGCTTTGATTTGTACTAGAGATATAATGGAGCAGACCGCGTAAAACAAATTCCTTTTGGACGCACTACAACAATTAAAATCTGAAATGGTCTCCCATTTTGATGTAAAGATGGACAATCTACAGATGAACTTAGAGACAATAAAGCTTTCTTTATCAAATCTGGGAGAACATATATCGGAGCTTGAACAAAGAGTCAGTGGCAATGAGGATATCTGATCTTGGAAAGCGTATTAAAACACTTGAGAGTGAAAACGTTTACCTGCGGGACAGGGTGGATGATGCCGAGAACCGTAACAGGATTTACAACCTGCGCTTTGTTCACGTTCCCGAGGAGTCGGAGGGCAAGGACACGTGTGGATTTGTTTCCAGTTTGATTCAGCAGCTTTTCGGGAGAGAAAGTTTTACTACTCCCCCAGTTATTGAGAGGGCTCACCATTCTCCAATGCATCGAACCAAGGACAGTGGTAAGCCGAGGGTGATTATGGTGAAGTGTCTTAGTCTCCTTGATAGGCACAAAATCCTCCGACTTGCCCGGGAGAAAAAACAACTTGAGTACAACGGTGATCGTATCCATATATTTCCTGACTTTAGTGCTGCTTTACTTAGTAAGCGACGTCAATTCGATGACATTAAGAAACAACTCCAACAACGTAAACTGGAATACACAATGATTTACCCGGCCACTCTCAGGATTATCTTCAATGGGAAACCTCTTCTGTTCTAAACCCCAGCAGAAGCGAACTGTTTCTTACAGAGCGCTGTAAAACGTTAACTGTCTTACTTGACTTTACTTCATTCGATGGAACTTACTGCAAATGGTGCCGACTTTCTCTGAAGGCTTTGACTTGAACTGAATTTATTTGAATTGATTATATGATAAACGACATCACTTTATTATTATTATTATTATTATTATTACTAGATGTACCGCATCGCGGTACAAAATATGACCGCTGCTCAGGCCTGCACTGGCTTTCCACAAAAATAAATGACGTGGAGTAATTTGGCTGTATTGCGTGTTTATGTATATACCTAAAAAAAGTAATAGTATGTGCATGTCTGTGTGTGTGTGTGTGTGTGTGTGTGTGTGTGTGTGTCTGTGCGTGTATGTATGTGTGCGTACATGTGTGCGCGTGTGTGTTTGTGTGTGTGTGTCTGTGCATGTGGATTTGTATGTGTGTGTATGGGTGTGTGTCTGTGCGTGTGGATGTCAGTGTGTGTGCATGCTTGCGTTTGTTTGTATTCCTGCATGTGTGTGTGTGACAGTATCATCCTAAACCAGCAACCCTTCGCTCAACAGCACCATCTACAGGCCGATGAGTGTACAGTCACTAAATGTGCACATAAATGAATTTATTTTATACCCCCCCATGGATGAAATTCTACAAAACTTAGCAGAGGATACCCCCAGAGGATGTCAAGTTAATCATACACATGAAATATGGTGCAGTTCTGAACATCTCCACTGAAGATAGGGGCGATTAAAGCAGAATAATATTGCATTTTCATTTTTTATGGGAGGGGCGCAAATCACAAATGAGTGATTATGGGCTAGGTTGATGTGGGCCCTTAAGAGCAACATACCATAAAAATTTCTTCATCCTCGGTGCCATGGTTCAGGTAGTTATTTAGGAAAAACTGAATTTTTTGGGGTTTGGGGGGGCCCAGCGCGGGGGGGGGGAGTGGCCCCCGGGGACCAAACGAAATTTTTCCGTAGAAGTCTAGTGGGGCTACATGCCCACCAAATTTCATGTTCCCCGGTGTTTCGGTGTCCCTGGTATCGTTGACGAAAAATTCAGTAGGTGACGAAAAAAAAAAAAAAAAAAAACTTTGACAATCCCTATATGACCGCTTTCGCTAGCTACGCTAGCGGCGGTCATAATTATTATTATTTTTTTATTTATTTTTTTTATTAATATATATGTGTTCTATAAGCCCTTGTTGATAAAAAGTTGAAGCATATGCTCTTTAGTTGTATGGTGTGACTTGTTTAATTTTATAACTAGAAGTGGCTTTCTTTTGTTTTGTTTATATTGGGAGTTGAATAAGTAAATGATGTAAATACAATATTCAGCATATATTAGCAGATAGTCTGTTTTTCTTTCTCTTATTTTTAATTTCAATGCTCTGGACCAGGCAGTCTGTGTTTGTTAGTGTGTGGATGTGTATATGTGTATATGTGTGTTGCTCTTCCATCCAATCAGATGTCCCTCTCTCTTATTTATTTCTGAATGACTATGGTTAAAGGCTTATTAGTTATTCATTTAAATATTAGGAGTCTACCTCATAAAATTGATCTTCTCAGAGCATGGCTCTTATATAACAAACCTACTGTTATTACTCTTTCGGAA